>NC_068390.1:17176515-17530503 GCF_023724105.1 Carassius gibelio | reverse complement strand
TGACCTAACATCAACCCAGAGCTTTAATGCCAAGACCAACAGGAAGCGATCAGAGGACTCACTTGTTTTGCAGCAGTTCATTTGCATGTCTGAGCAGAGAGACTTCAGGGCGCAGACTGTGTTCACTGTTGGTCAGATTACAAATGTGACTGCGCAGCTCTTGCTCGCTCTGTCTGCTCGCCTGCAGCTCTCCCTTCAGCTTCCTCATTTCTTGTTCCAGCCTGTGGAGCAGATGGAGATCACAGTGCAAATGTACTTGAAAAGTAACCATCCTCCACAGTCCAGCAAACGTATTAATTTTGAGCTGAATCATTCAGCACTTATAGAAATGAAATAACATAAACATACTTCAGCATCTGCTCAGCGTGTGGGTTCGGAGGACTCGGGGGGATGTTTGACGAGCACCTTTCAGCAGGGTCCCCTGTTGTGTTGATGGCTTTGGGGGCTTTCTGCCTCTTCTCCCCTTTGCTGTTAGGGATATTCACTGAACCTCGATGCACTTTAGGCAAGGAGCTCTTGGAAGGTTTTTGAGCTTTGCTGCTCTGATCCTCCTGAGGTAGGTTTTCAGTCATTTCTAGCATGGATGCAGAGTCCAAATGAAGTTCCCCTCCACGGTGCTTGAGTCCTGGGGTTTGTTGACTTATATCTCTTTCGGGTCTCACAGGAAGTCTGTGGATTTGAAGGCAGTCTTCCATGGTTTGTTTGTCCTCTGAGGTGATGGAATTGGATGGACACTGGTATTGCATCGGCCTAGATTTGGCCACCTTATATTTGGGATCTGTATAAAGACAATTTTACATTTGTGAGATTCATCACTTTTTCTTCTTTTTTTAATGTACTTCATACTTTGAATTAGATTAGATTACTAAATTGAATTGCAAATTATGTCACGATTATTTGAGCAATATTAAACTATTGAACTTTTTAGAAAGACATCTTGAAAATAGCTACATATTATATGATACTGTAAAATACATTAAACATACCTTCCACCCACAATTTTGGGTACAGGTGGGTGGCAGGAGGTAGGGATTGTTGCAGGAGATCCATGTGGACATCGTTCTCGCTCTGAACTGATTTCTGAGGGCGCAGCTTAAACATACTGGAGAAGTAGCATGTTGCATCAAATCCCATGTACACTAATGGATAACCAATGCTGGAAGAAATTATTATACCATGTGTTACATTACAGTACGAAACACTGCTGGTAAAATTGTTGTTTATTTAAAACCCCATATTACATTCAGCTCTAAAATAAATTGGCAATCAGAACCTACCAGTGTGCAGCAAATAGATGGGACAGATTTGCATTAGGGCTTTTCAGGTCCCGCAACCGTAGAGAGGCCTCCATATACACTAACAGTATCCATAATGTCACAGATGACATACAGATTCCCTTTTCTGCAAATAAATAAATAAATGATGTGTGTATAAAATGGAAAGTAACACACTCTATTTAACTGATATACCATGCACACTATGTATGTGTAAATAAATGTATATAATGTTTATATCCCTAATAGCCTAACAGGGGCACAATGACTCCTGTAAGTGATAATGAAATGGCAATTAGATTATAGGGCTCACCTGTATGCCACATATAGTTGAGTAAGACATATGTGCTGGCTGCAAAAAACAGCCAGTGTAAGGGTACAAAAATTAAACAGAATAAGTCCAGGGTAAATGCCGCACACACAAAAACCACACAGATGGCCTGTTAAAGAAAAGCAGAGGTTAATTTGTTTAATATAAATGTTTTAAATGGTCATTTGAAATTCAAATAAATGCAGGAACAACACGATATAAATAAAAAAAGAAATGGGAATAAGAACATTCATTTGTAATTATAGATCAGGGTTTGTTATTATTTTTAAAATTAAACAATAATTAAACAATACAATTGAAAAAAAAAAAAAAAAGCCTACCAGTCCATGACAGTGGAATGTGGTGTAGACTGTCCCCAGAAACAGCCAACATGGCCACAGGTATTCTAGTCTGAACTCCAGAATAAAGTCAGCTAACAGCACCAGCATCCAGACGATCATCAACTTCAGAACAGAGTAGGCGCTGAAAACAGGACATTTCAAATGACTTACCATTAGAATCTTTTTTTTTTTTTTTTTCTTTTGAAAAAATAAGAATCAGTTTTACAGATACAGGGTGTCACTTGAATTAATGTGAATTATTTTTAACTGAGTAGGGAAAAATAATACGACAATTTGATCACTATGAAATAGCTTTTTTCTAAAGTCAAATCAGACTGTCAAAACGGAAGTCCTTGTACAACTACAAAACTCGCCTTCTCTGTTTATACTTTTCATGTCACAACTTCATGTTGAAAGAATGACCAAAAATATGTTTCTGTATTTCAAAGGAAAAGGGAACCAACATATACGTGAGATGTAAAGGCACAGAAAACAATCTCTTGAAGACGTTACAGTCCATGTTTTGGTCGCACAATCCCATCGTGTTCCATTCCTTTGTTCGAGCTTTCTGCCTTCCACATCCCTTTGTGTTTGGTAACCACGGCAACATCTCATCTTCTGCATCAGCACCTAAACGTCGAATCTACAGTGTTGCCATGGCTATTTAAAGAACAAGAAACCGTTTCAGGACAAATCCGCGCACGTTCGTTTCACTATAAAGCGTGTAAACACAGCAGGCTTTTGTCCAGATCACTACACTAAGAGACGGGGTTAGTTCATAGTAGGCTACACTGCTGTGTGTTTACCTCCCTAGAAACACTAGTCTGGAATCAGCAAACCTGATCAAACTGAAAATGCACCAACAATTTACGAACACAGCTCTGAATCCTATCAAATATTAAATTAATTGAAAAATCAGCATAATTTACGGCATATTGTGCAGCAAAATAAGCCCAGTGAAAAATTGTATTACATAAACGGCATTCCTACGCGCATATTGTCTAGTCAGAGGCCCTTGTCAGTTTGTCTGTGTTTCCAGACGTTATATTCTCATGAAGAAATAACATGTAAGATGACGCTGCATCAAATAACATTAATAACAACTAGGTTTACTAATACCAGAACGTTAAATAAGTAAAATACTGAGTTCGGTTAATATGCAGCGCTAAATTCAATCGGAGGATATTTTCATTATCAAAATGTTTTGTTAGCAATATGGCCCGATTCACTGTTTTTATAAGAAATGTTATAGATTCGGCCTTGTATGCATCCATTAAATCACAGCGAGCATTAGCTCTGAACTGAGCCTTGATTTGTCATCATATCAGGAGATGCTGTTTATTTATTGTTTGCGTCAATCCGTTCAGCGCGCTATGAATAGCCAAGCGCGAGCCGTCCAGGTGAAAATGAATAAGAGCAATAACAAAACAACAAAGCAGCGCGCGGCGTCATACCTTTCGGAAATCTTCTCTGTGAGCTTAATCTTTTTCATTTTCCGTAGCCTGCCTATGTCCATGTAGCGTTTCTTCATATTATGGCTTCTGGTCCCTCTGGCTATTTAGTCCATTAAACAGGTAATTGTAGTAAGACTTGAGGTCTCATTTACAGTAACCTGAGCAGAAGCGCTTTGTGCGTTAGTGGAGGTGGATGTGCGCACGCTCGAGAACTTCACACACAACCCAGCGCCACGATGAGGTGCGTGCAAGTACATCTGCGCTGTTTGGACAACAAGGGACTCCGAAATGATGCAAATACATCGTGGCCACATAGATGCGCTATACATATACATACATACATACATACATATATATATATATATATAGTATGTTAGTGAGGCCAATTCTTAGTGAACTATTTAAATAATAAACAGCCATATCTCTATTTGCTTTGCTTTGATTAGGCTCACAACGGAGAGGACAGAAAGACAGACAAACAGACAGATAGATAGACCTGTATCATAGCCGTGTTAAGTAACTAAACAAACTGGATGTAAAGGCTCAATGTCTGACACAAAATAACACTTCCTCTTACTTCCACATGATGGTCTTCTTAGGAAACCAAAATAGAGGAAACATCACCTCATCTTTAGAAAGTGGTGTATAGACAGTCAGTTTTACTAGGTGAACTCCTAGGTACTTCCAAGAGTTCACCGCACCACTTTCCCTTCCTTAATCAAGGCCTGCTGGATATTTTGGAAATATACTGTGGTTCACTATTTTGTGGCTTCTTTTCCTCATTCCACAAGGTAAAGTCTTTCACCAATATTCTGATTACAGACACATCTCAATTGTCTGAATGACCCATCATACCCTTGTGCCATTTTGAGAACGTTTTTTATATTTTTTTTATTTGATGATTGTATATTATGCATACAAATCACACTGTCATCAACCATTTGCTTTCAGTTTGTATACAATTCCGAAGTGTTGGAAAAGAAATAAAACAATTTATTGTTTCTTTCTGCAGCTACAGCCATTTTCCATGCAAAAACATGTTTCATTGACCATACTGTCAAAACACAGCAAATATTCAAGTAGCTGTCTTTGAAACATAAGCAACATAAAGCACTTGAAAATTATAATTCTTTCAGATGAAAAATGTATGCAACACAATAATGATAACAGGCAACATCCTGGTACCCAGTCTTCTATACATTTCAGTTACTTCCGTTTGTGCGATTGTGCTGAAATAACCTCCACATCCATCTGCTTCCACAGATTGCAGGGTCTTCTGTCAGATTCAGACATTTATTTCTGGGTGATGGGGAATGAATTCTGGTCCATCAGTTCACCTACTCGCTCCTGGAGAATCTGCACGACTTCAGCTAGGATGAAAACGTGTGTGTCGTCCAAATCCTGGATAATAAATTTCTTCCCCAATGCAGATGTCTCGTCCAGATATAGAAGAAATTGCTTCATAGCTGGGTCACTGTTTGATATTTTAAAAGGAGAATCATAAATGATGGAGCACTGCAGCATGACTTTATTTTTAAGATTTAAAAAAATCATAATAATAATAATAGTTGTTAAACTTGATAGGTCCAAGGTGTCAGTTACAGATGGCACTGAAGAAATACTATAGTCAGTCAACCACGATTATTTTTTTAATTGTTTCCACAACTATGTAACACTTGTGGAAACTGCTCCATGAAGATTAAAACGGCTTTGACTACTGACCTCTTCATCTTTTGTAAGTGTATATGATTGCAAGTAGATTTTAAAAATTCATGTTTAATTCTAAGTTTTTAAATTTGAATCAGAAAAAAATAATTGTTAAGGAATACACCTTTAAATCGTTGTATTTAAAACTTACCATTCAATGAGAACTCCTTTTAAGACATTAACCATTTTGGACGGGATGGGTTAACAGTTCTGGTTCTTCAGTTAAAGCCTTAGTATCTACAAATGCAAAATTGTTCTGAACATTAGAAATAATAACAAAAAATTAGCAGGTTACCATGAATGTTTGTAATCTTTACAAACGTTTCACATACTGAGACGTATCTCCAAACATAAATACGAATCCTATAAAGACAGAAACCAGCGGTATGAAAAATGAAAGAAAATGAAAATAAACTCTTACATGATTTTTTGTGTTTATCTGTCAATTTGTTTTAATCCAAGTGTCCACCGTCTAATAACAATAGTCTTCCTCTACTACTGACAGACGTTTGATCTGTGCACTCTACTGCCCTCTGCTGGCCTGAAGCGCACTGCTGCTATGAAAAGAGAAAGCTATAGGATTTTAATACACAGGTGAATCACAATAAATTATAATGTCGTGGAAAAGTTCATTTATTTCAGTAATTCAACTCAAATTGTGACACTCGTGTATTTAATAAATTCAGTGCACACAGACTGAAGTAGTTTAAGTCTTTGGTTCTTTTAATTGTCATGATTTAGCTCACATTTAACATATCAGAGTACTACTTCATTAGACCAAAAAAATATAAAAACATTTTTTTAGTGAACTGTTGGCCTTATAGAAAGTATGCTAATTTACTGTACATTTACTCAATACTTGGTAGGGGCTCCTTTTGCTTTCATTACTGCCTCAATTCTGCGTGGCATGGAGGTGATCGGTTTGTGGCACTGCTGAGGTGGTTTGGAAGTTCAGGTTTCTCTGAGAGTGGCCTTCAGCTCATCTGCATTGTTTGGTCTCTTGTTTCTCATCCCTCTTGACAATAGCCCATAGATTCTCTCTGGGATTCAGGTCTGGTGAGTTTGCTGGCCAATCAAGCACACCAACACAAAGGTCATTTAACCAACTTTTGGTGTTTTGGCAGTGTAGGCAGGTGCCAAATCCTGCTGGAAAATTAAATCAGCATCTTAAAAAAGCTCGTCAGCAGTAGGAAGCATGAAGTGCTCCAAAATTTCTTGGTAAACGTGTGCAGTGACTTTGATTTTCAAAAAACACAAATGGACCAACACCAGCAGATGACATTGCACCCCAAATCATCACAGACTGTGGAAACTAAACACTGGACTTCAAGCAACTTGGGCTATGAGCTTCTCCACCCTTCCTCCAGACTCTAGGACCTTGGTTTCCAAATGAAATACAAAACTTGCTCTCATCTGAAAAGAGGACTTTAGACCACTTCATAACAGTCCAGTTCTTCTGCTCCTTAGCCCAGGTAAGACTCCTCTGACGTTGTCTGTGGTTCAGCAAATTCCTTGACATGTCTGTGTGTGGTGGCTGTTGATGCCTTGACCCCAGACAGTCCATTCCATGTGAAGTTCACTCAAATTCTTCAATGGATTTTGCTTGACAATCCTCATAAGGCTGCAGTTCTCTCATTGGCTGTGCATCTTTTTCCTTCCGCTCAACTTTCTGTTTAAATGCTTGGATACAGCACTCTGTGAACAGCACGCTTCTTTGGCAATGAATATTTGTGGCTTACTCTCCTCGTGGAGGGTGTTAATGATTGTCTTCTGGACAACAGTCAGATCAGCAGTCTTCCACATGATTGTGTAGCCTAGTGAACCAAACTGAGAGACCATTTTTAAGGCTCAGGAAAACTTTGCAGGTATTTTGAGTTGATTAGCTGATTGGCATGTCATCATATTCTAATTTGCTGAGATAGTAAATTCATGGGTTATTGTTAAATGTGATCACAATTAAAAGAACCAAAGTCTTAAACTAATTCAGTCTGTGTGCATGGAATTTATTGAATACACAAGATTCACAATTTGAGTTGAATTACTGAAATAAATGAACTTTTCCACAACATTCTAATTTATTGAGATGCACCTGTAATGTAAAGTTAGGATACACATCTTTATTAAGTGTGATAAAGATGTGGCAATAATTTTGTCTTGCACATACTCGGCATCAATATAAAAGTAGTATGGTCCTATGCAAGTACTACAATTCATCCATTATTACAAAAATAGTGGCATATTACAGCCAACATCAGTACCAATCTGTGTGTCTGAGGTAGGGATACAAAGAAGGCTGGTGAGTTAAGAAAAAAAGGCTAGTTTTCAGTTTCATCAAAGAAAAATAAATAATGTAAATAAAACTTACTTCCTACAAATGACTGACATTTTAAATATAATAAACTTGATACTCATTTCTATTTGTTATAGCTTCCAGTTAAAATAAATGGCAAAAAGTGCTCAAATGACTGAAATGAAATACAATACAAGGCAATGCTGAAGCGGGCATTAAAAGTTAAACCCAGAGGTTTTAACGAAAAGCATATTCATATTGGCAATAATAAAAAAACATGAAAAGAAAAATCCACTTGCAATGAACTTTTCATTCATAGTTAACACTATAGTTAAGAATGTAATGGTTGAATCCTCAAGAGGCAATGAAATGAAATGGCAAGAGACCGGATTTGGAGTGTGGACTTTAGAGTTCACTTAATACTCTGTCCTCCAAGAGCATCTTGAATAAACTGTAAAGTACGTTTATAAAGAAATGAGTCCTTTTTTTCTGGCTTGCAGATGTTGAGGTGATCAACATCCACCTGAATGAGGTCCCCAATACCCAGATCTGAAAAAGAAAAAGGAGAACTTGTGCTTTCTGATACCAGGTACCTAAAACTGCTCATTTTTTATGTAAGAACGATACATCATAATCCCGCTTGTTGTTCAATTATTCTGACCTACCTGCTGACTGAGAAGGAACTACCAATATTTTGAGCATCGGCCCAATGGAGGTTGGCAGAGTTTCTGCAAAGCTAAGGACCTTAAACTCTTGTTCCATTGTAATGTTCAGGAATTTTTCATTCAAGTCCCGTAATGCTGGAGAGTCTGAGTCGAAACAGATGAACAGAACAACGATTTGTAAATGAGATTAAGTATCAATCTGAATCTTATCAGGTGAAATTTATATATAAATATTTAGGAGGGATGACAGAAATCACATTATACCTCTACATAGTTCTTTTACTTCGATGGAGGGAAAAAGGAGATATCGGACATTGACAGAATACCCTGCCATAAACGTGCCGTGATGAGGAACGCTGTAGAACAGAATTCCCTTCGTGTTCTTGATCAGCGGACTGAGATCAGGATCTTTAGAGGCATCTAAGAGCATCTTTTTCACAAGTAAACCTGTGACACAAGTTATGAGTAAGAGTTACTCTAACAGTTATGTTATATATTTATCAGTTGAAATAGCAATTGCAAAATAATCTGTAAAAAACTGCTGTATTGCAAATAATTCAGACAGGTACACAATTATGATGGAGGTTGATTTACAAATATACTGTCATAGTTGGGTGCTGGTTATTTTAAGACCCATCATGGACTAACCTCCCATACTGTGGGCTACCCAGACCACAGGCCTTTCCCCTACACCTGCATCCTTCAATTTCCTCAGCAGTTCCTGACTCCTGTAGGCCAAGGACTTTCTGTACAGCACAAAAAGCAATGGAAAACATGGATATCGGGTATGCTAAATTGTGTTATATATATGTGCACATCTCTGTTTACATCTGACTGTTTACCTTTGGTTTTCAGCAGGACACTTTGCCTTCCAATCACTTAAATGGGTGTCATACTCAACAGACAGGATTCGGAGGTTTGGACAGTCTGCAGCCAACCATGACTGAAAAAAAAAGTAAAAAAAAAAAAAAGTTTAATTGCTGACTTTAGACTTCGCTCAGACTTTCAAAATAGCTCTGAGGCCCTGTCATGCCATTGTATTGCATATAATATTTGGGTGACTGTAAACTACTCATAAGTTTATTTAATTTTTTTTTAAATCTGACCTTGGGCCAGCATTCAGTGTAGTCCTCTCGAACCCCTTCCACCATGTCATCATCCGTCACGTCAAGATCCTTCTGGCGCCATGTTTTAAAAGCTGCCCCCAAGAGGCCATGCACGAAGAGAACATCAGCTTTGATTGGCTGGCTATAATATATAATATAAAGAATGGAAAACATGATTTATCCTCACTAAACAAAAGATATTTTCAGACACATTTGGCAAAGATGCATTAAATTGATAAAAAATGACAATGAAGACATTTCTAATGTTACAACAGATTTCAAATAAATGCTGTTCTTTTAAACTTTCTATTCATCAAAGAAACTAAAGTAAAAATGTATCACGGTTTCCCCAGCACAATTGTTTTGAACATTGATAAGATGTTTCTTGAGCAGGTAATCAGCATATCAGAATGATTTCTGAAGGATCATGTGACACTGAAGACCGGAGTAATGATTTGAATTGCCAATTCAGGAGTAAGTGAAACTTTAAAAATATGTTACCAAAATAAAATTCAGAATATCACAGTTTTTACTCTATTTCTTATGCAGACTGGGTAAGCATAAGAGGAAGTTCAAATAAGCATGCATACTTTGTGCGGCATTGTGGGTGCAATATGTAAACACCATCCTGGTACTTCTGTTGTACAGCTTCTCTGTCCAAATTGGCTAATGCACGGGCAGCAAGAGATGCCTGCAAGATGTATGGTGACTGGATCATCTCAGCTAGGACAGACACCCAACCTAAAGGTCAACCACAGAAGAGAATAAAGAACTACTCTTTTTCAACTCAAAATCAAGTTCATGAATCAGTTGTTCTAAAGTACAACGCTAACCTGACTGTACTATGGCTGTGTGCAAGCTCTCATTCAGGGCGAGATTTCCAATAATTCGCACAATGTTGTGCTGAATTTTTGGAGAGTCTCTGCGAAGCTGGTAGACTCTTTGCAAGAGCTGCAGTCCTCCATTAGCGACAATGTGATCACAATGACTGTGGACCTGTGAACAAAGAACTCTCAAATGCTTTGAACGGATTCGTTTATTACCAACAATGAATAAATCCTTGATTAAAAATGATCAACTGAAGGTACACATCAAGAATGTCATCAAAACATCACTCAACACACCCAAGCATCCTGTCCTCTTTGATCACTGCTTACTTCCTTGCTACACAAACACATGTCACTTTGCAGAGTTTGTAAATCTTCACCTTTGAGTGCTGCACCAGGGCCTGCAGGCAGAACGTCTCCACCTTCTCAGAGGGAGTGGAAGTCAGACTTTGGGCATAGGGCAACCCATTTCCTCCAAAACACCATAGCCCTCCCTATAATCACAGACCAAAATGCACAGCTAACATGGTGGCACTTTTATATGAATTTAAATTTGATTAAATTAAGTACACCCATTCACTTTTTCAGCATTCTTGATTCCAGAAGTGATTTTCCAATAGGGATTTAAAAATGACTTGCATTACAAACTTTTGATTCGAAGCAAAACAGTGTGTGTGTATATATATATATATATATATATATATATATATACACAGTACAGACCAAAAGTTTGGACAAACCTTCTCATTCAAAGAGTTTTCTTTATTTTCAAGACTATGAAAATTGTAGAGTCACACTGAAGGCATCAAGGGCTATTTGAGCAAGAAGGAGAGTGATGGGGTGCTGCACCAGATGACCTGGCCTCCACAGTCACCGGATCTGAACCCAATCCAGATGGTTTAGGGGTGAGCTGGACCGCAGACAGAAGGCAAAAGGGCCAAGAAGTGCTAAGCATCTCTCAGGGAACTCCTTCAAGACTGTTGGAAGACCATTTCAGGTGACTACCTCTTGAAGCTCGTCAAGAGAAGGCCAAGAGTGTGCAAAGCAGTAATCAAAGCAAAAGGTGGCTACTTTGAAGAACCTAGAATATGACATATTTTCAGTTGTTTCACACTTTTTTGTTATGTATATAATTCCACATGTGTTAATTCATAGTTTTGATGCCTTCAGTGTGAATCTACAATTTTCATAGTCATGCAAATAAAGAAACCTTCTCATTCAAAGAGTTGTGTCCAAACTTTTGGTCTGTACTGTATGTATATATTGTTATTCGATGATGTTATTCTCAATGCTTCATAGCGGGTGGGCGCTAAAGTGTTCTTTTGGCATGATTTGTTTTGATTTTCTAATTGGAGGAGATTTCTTTGCAGAATCATGGGTAAAGCAATTTTTTCACCAGGTATTCTGTGCTGAATGGTTATTTCAAATAAATAAGTTGAAAAATAAATTGGGCCGATGACTTCATCAGAAGCATATTCCATTGATTAACTAACCTTGTAGCTCACAGTCAGTATTAATACTGATACTTAAGTATTAATAAAAAAAACTATGGAGAAAAAGGCAATTTTTATTTCTGGAACTCAACTTTTGCACTCTGTAGCTTGAGTGTGTATGTCTCACCCGTTGAGAGGCTAGTGATTGGCTGCTCTCTCTTAGTGCCAGAGAAGTGAAGTACTTCACACACTGATCCACCTCCGACTGGGGCAGAGATGCCAGTAACTGCCTAAGCCCATCTTCTATTGATATATCCTGTAAACGCACCAAACATTAGCTAAAGTAACTGACATTACACAGCAATTCAATTTGGTTATAGTCTGAATGACATCTACCCACATCTTCAGTGTGCGGCAGTGGAGGAGGAGGGAGAAAGAAGCGCAGGTCCACGTTAGGTATGCGGGCGAGAGCCACAGCTGTGCGCTGATCTATCACCTGTGCTGCAGTCTGGTACTGATAATCTATGATGGACAGGACATAAGAGTTAGTGATGTGCCTTTTCTCTAGTGGGCAAAGGGATCTGCATAATAGAAATAGGTTTTGATGAGCAAGAACAACATGAGTTTTCAGTAAAGTCTGACAATCTTAACATTTTATGACATTTTATTAAAAAAAAAAAAGATTTAGAGGTGTGCTGCCATCTCTCACCCTGCCAGTGGTGATTCTGGGCCAGTTCCTGCACCGCCTGCTCTCTCACGGCCCGGTCCAGAGAGCAGGTTTTCTTCAGTAGCACCCATAGTGCACATTCGTGAGGGTCTGCGTCTAGATGACTGAGATGCTCTGATAGAGACAAACACCAACACCTGCTTATTTAACATCATACAGAGACATCATAGAAATTATCAATGTTTATTTATAGAGCACTTTTATACTTTTTACATATTTATAGAGATTTAAACACGAGGTTTAGAAACGTGCTGTACAATGAATAAAAGTATACCACCGAATTTAAACGGAACAAAATACGGAGATGATTGAGAAAAAATAAATAAACAAGCAATAGACAATCAGCTTAATATAAGAGACCCAAAATAATATAACTCAAGTAATGATAAAAACCAGGGAGAATAGATATTTCTTAGAAGAAATATAGTATGTAGTATGTACTTATAAAGTCTATGATATGAAAAGTTGTTATGAAGAGGTTTACAAATTAATGTTTTTATTTAAGATTTTATAAGCTGCCTTTATTTAATCAAAAATAGTCATACGAAACAGAAATATAACTACAACTTAAACAACTGTTTTCTATAAAAAAAAAAAAACAATTACAGAATTTTCAGCAGCTAATACCTGAATATTATTTGAAAACAGTAGTGTTGAAAATCATATTTCTTCAGGATTCTGCATTTATTTGACAGTTCACAGTCACTTTTGATCAATTTAATCCATACCTCCTAAATAAAGGTATTTATAAAAAAAAAAAAAAAAAAAAAAAAAAAAAAAAAAACACTTTTCAACAGTAGTGTATATTATAAACTACTCTTTAGCTTCAAACCTGGTGCCAAGTATGCTGCCATAAAAAACACATTATGCATAAGAACAGAACAGAACAGAAAAGACAAGAAAAGTAAGATACCTGCCCTATTTAAAATAGAACTACAATCCATGTCAGTTCCTCTTTGTGCAGCTACAGGTGACACTGAGGTCAGAAATACTCTCAGGCTATGCAATAAACCATACTGGCCCCAAATGTTTTTTCCAAGCATGTTCTTTATTAGAACTATGCTGTTTGTTACACATAGTGCCTACTGTCAACAAATATTTATTTTCAGTATTTTATAACTACTCACCATCCAAAGGGTGAAGAAGAACTCTTGATGAAATTTCAAGAAACTTTCTAGCTGCTTTATGAAGTTCCTTCCTGGTCTTCAGAGTGAAGCCTGGAAAAAGAATAATGTATGTTGTGGATAATCAATAAGTTCCAGGGCTGTTTTAATATCAAACAATATATCTAAAGTATCCTAAAAAAATACAATCTAAACTACTCTAAGACAGGGATACAAAACCCATTCAACAACTTGACAATTACTGCACTGATGTCTGAACAAATAACTGTATGTCCTATTATTTTAGTGCTGTTTCAAAGCGTCTCATTTATATCTCTAGCAAGTACTTCTCTTAGCGTTTTGGGGACCACCACTGAGTTCTCAAGTTACTAACACTTTTAGGATGAAGCGTTGATTGTAGGGTATTCCTCTTTTGCAAGTTGCTTTTGAGGAATAAATGTAAATGCAAATGAATCTTTGGGCTCACTGATATTTACAAACTCTTTCAAGCACAAACACACACACACAAGTGTTAAACCTTCAAGAATGTACCAGAAGCAAGGCTCTCCTCTTCTCTATTAGTGGTGTGAGTCAGGTAGATGTAGGACTTGTGCTTCTCCTGGAGTATTGCACTGGTGTCGATAGTGATGGCCTGGTTCAGAGTGACCATCTCGTATGTGATGAAAACACAGCCTCTGTGAAAGCAAACCTGATAGAAGTCAGAATATGTTTCTGGGAAGGGTAACAAACCTGGCTTAAAAGATATATCACTTTTAACAACTGCTTCCACTGACATTCCCTCTGTGCTGTATTATATTGTATTATGTATTGTATTATTTTCTTAATGGTTTGTGTAATATATGCAAAACAGCACAAATAATAAACCTACCCCAATACTATTGCTCCTGTCATTTTTGCTATTCTTCCTAAAGACAAAAAAAAGAGAGTTTAACATTCAGAATTATTCAGTTAAGCATTCAGAATAAATCTGTCAATTTATCTAAACAAATGAAATGTGAATTATATAAGGACACATACGAAGGTAGTAGCACAAAAAAAAAAAACATATATTTTTAATTTATAATAAATATACACTACCATTTAAGAGTTTGGGGTCAGTGTGATTATTATTATTGTATTATTATTAATATTAATTTTTAAATTTAAATTTAAATTTAATGTTTTAAAGTCTCCTGTGCTCAACGATGCTGCATTTATTTGCAAAAAAAAAAAAAAAAAAAATATATATATATATATTACCCACTTTCTATTAGAATATATTTTAAAATGTAATTTATTTGTGTGATGGCAAAGCTAGATTTTCAGCAGCCATTACTCCAGTCTTCAGTGTCACATCATTCTAATATACTGACTTGTTGCTCATTATTAAACGAAATTGTGCTGCTTAATCTTTTTTTTTTGAAAAGAAAACCATGATAATTTTTCACGATTCTCTGTTGAATAAAAAGAACAGAGTTATTTGGAAGTGAAATCTTTTGTAACATTATACAGTGCATGTTTTACTGTCACTTTCAATGCATCCTTGCAAAATAAAAGTATAATTTTCTTTTAAAAACTCTATTGAACAGTAAATATGAATTATTTTGGTTTTTATTTTACGTTTATCTTTATAAAGTTGCAATAAGTGGTTAAAATGTATTCAGATATGCCAAAGTTACAAACAATAAAAACAAAATGTAGGCCCTGTTTGGTAAGTATTCGTGGACAAATACATCAAAGCAGTTTCAAATCCAAATGGCATTATTTTGGGCATCATAAACACCATAAATGCTGTCTTACTAAGGTCTCTCCATGGCAGTGCTCTCCTCACAGCAGGTCCAGGTCCAGGTCCGGTTGTGCTCAACCTCCGGACGCGGATCAGTCGCAGGGCGGACGCAGACATTAGCGGCTTCACGCGCTGAATTCCGACGATTGCACAAATTAATGATGGCCAGAGGACCGGTGAGACATATATGCCCACCGTTTACCACTGCTGGCGATTAATGGTTATCTTCTTACGTCGATTATAACCTAAATACTTCACATTTAAGAATAGAGGTGGTGGAGTGATGACATGCCAGCAGTCACTACTGTAAGCTGATCTCTCTCTACTCTGTTTTTGAAACAGTTTACGAAACGCACTTCTTTACCTTTAGAGAATGCTGATATTGATACTGCTCTAAAACATCTTAATTTTATATTAATTCATCATTTGATTTGGTGTAATGACCAGTCGGCTTCCACGTAAAAAGCCGAGTTAACGTTAGTTGGATAGTATTCAATCGAAATTCAATCTCTGCGTCCAAGGTTAACATTTAACTACTGAAACAGTACGTTAAATGTGCCGTTTACCTATAAAACATAAGTTCCTTCCAATAGACGCGGTATAAAAGATCGCTTTTGACAGCAAATATAAACAGGAACTGTTTCAATTTGAACCAGTCTGTTTGAACGCATATTAACGTAGAGCGTCATTACCGTAAGTTACGCAAATGTCAATGTCACGCGTCAAAATATCCAACCGTAATACTCTAATGCGCACATACATTGTTTAGAGAAATAGGTTCAACCTTGTTTAGCTGGAAGTTTAATCAGTCTTCTCCAAACTGCTATACATTTAGACACTCTAATATGGCAGTCCAACACGTCAGAAGGACGTAAGCACATATTCTTTAATTTTATGGTACATAAAATTAATTATAATAATAATTATAATAATAATTATTTATATATATATATATATATATATATATATATATATATATATATATATATATATATATATATATATATATATATATATATGTATATATGACAGGATAAACAGCAAAACAGCAAGATCTACAGGAAACCGGTATATCAAATTGCAGTTGGCACAGCATGCCAAAAAGAAAAGAAAAGGAATTCTTAGCATTCATTTCAACTTCATCCTTTGAGATAATTCCTTTTGTCAGGGAAATTCACTGGTTGTGAAGGTCACTTCCAGGATGTGTGTGCTCTAAACCCTGTTTAAGACACCTTTGTCTTTGGTTTTTTCATTCCTCATAACAGTTTTCAATGAAAGGGATGTGATTATGGATGTGTTACTCTAAACTGGAAACACTAAAAAGTCTGTTCACCCAAATATGAAAATACTGTCATCATAGGTTTCACACCTGTGTGATATTTTCCTAAATATATTTTTTTGTGGAAGTGATGGTGACATAAGGTGGTTAAATAATTACATACTGTAATTTAATTTTAACTGTATTCCTTTTATGGTAAGTGTTTATATCTTTTTATGAAGATGCAATAATTGTTTTCAGTTAACATGATGCAAAAAAGCTATTGCAAAATCCATTGTTTCACTTTATTTTTATGAGTACAGTTGCACTGGGAAATATTTACAATGATTCCAAAAGACTACAGTTCACAGAAAACCAATAAATTCACAATCTACTGAGTTTGGTGCTAAATGATTTAAAATGAGTGTTTGTCTAGGAATATGCAACAGAGATCAGTAATGCTCTCAGATCTGTCCCTATCACTCTACACAAACAAATGTGACCCTCGACCACAAAACCACTCGTAAGTCGTTGGTGTATATTTTTAGATGTATTTAAAAAAAACATTGTATGGGTCAAAATTATATATTTTTCTTTTATGCCAAAAATCTTTAGGATATTAAGTAAAGATCATATTCCATGAAGATATTTTGTAAATATCCTACAGTTAATATATCAAAACTTAATTTCTGATTAGTAATATGCATTGGCAAAAATTCATTTTGAAAACTTTTAAGGCGATTTTCTCAGTATTTAGATTTTTTGCACCCTCAGATTCCAGATTTCAAATAATTGTATCTCAGCCAAATATTGTCCGATCCTATAAACCATACATCAATGGAAAGCTTTCAGCTTTCAACAGTTTTCAGCTTTCAGATAATGTATAAATCTCGATTTTGAAAAACGGACATTAAAGACTGGTTTTGTGGTCCAGGGTCACATATTATCTCCTTGAAAATATATAGGTCTTTTGTCCTTGTACTAAATCAATAAAGCAGACCCATAGAAACCAAAAAGTCATCTCACTCTATCTTTCACACATTTTCTGGTATAAGTATTTCAGATTGACCTAGCACACTAAACTCTTAAAAATAAAGATTCCAGAAATAAATTTTTGCAGTGATGCCATAGAATAAATATTTTTAGTTCCCCAAAGAACCTTTCATGGAACAGTTTTTAAAAGAACCTATTTTTCTTGTAGTAAGAAGACTATTTTATTCTTAAAAAAAGAAAAAAACATTTTTCCACCATAACTTTATGTTCAATGGAAAGTTCCATGGATATGGTAACCAGATCCTAATAAAGAACCTTTATTTTTAAAAGAGTACAAAAAAACAGAAATATTCACATATACACACATTGAAAACTGGCCATATCAGTTTAAGAAATCCATACTGCTTTCAGTGGTCCAATGTTCTAGTCCAAATTTATTAATACATTTATCTTCCCCCTATCACTGTAGCATCTCCCCTTCCTTCACGTGGTCGTCTCTTTGTAGGCACGTATGATGCTCTCATAGGCAGGTGGTGGAGTCTGGCCAGCATTTAAGGCCTTTAGATTGCTGTTGCCCCAGAAGGAATCTGGTCTGGTTCTGGCCTGGGGTGGAGTGACCATGGAACTGACAGTGCTGGTGGATCCAGGCGCCCCAGGGTTGGTAGTGAGAGTGGGGGTCCGTGGCAGGCTGCCTTGGGTACCCTCTTCTGCCTCACGAGCAATCTGGCTACACTGGAGAAGAGGATGAAAAGTAGAGGCCCGGAAGCTCGACTTGCGCCCTGGTGAGTCACCATAGTCTATCAGTGAGGGTGAGGTCTGCCGATGGAAGGAGAAGGCAGCACTGGCCAGATTGTTATTGCCGCGTTGGTCATAGCCACTGCTGTGTCGACTGTAGCCTGGCCGAGAGCGTGGCGAGGATGAACGGGTGGTGGAGCGGGATTTATGGATGGGTACACGTGTGATGGTGGCTGATGCTCGTCGACGAGACATCCAGATCAAGATCATATAGACCAGAGCTCCCAGCACAAGACCAACAACCATAGAAAGACAGAAGGCCAGAATCACATCCCCTGGAGAAAGGAAAGAAATAAAATAAGTAGAAACATGTCTTTAAGCAAGTAGCCTACTGTGGCCAGAGTTGCTTATAAAAGACCAGATAACACTTTCAATTATAAACAAAACTATGTTCGCAAATGAAATACTGATTTGCGCGAAAAAGAATGATTACTTATCAATTAAGAATTTGTTATTTATTCGTATTGTTTGGTGGTCATACGCCTGCGAATACGGGGCAAACTGCATTCTGTATAGCTTTAGTATGGAATGCTTCTTTGATGCCTTAAATGCGGGACGATTCCATAGGGCAGGCTTTTTTACGGAACTGTTGGCAACATATTGAAGCTTGCAAGGAAGGAAAAGATTCTCGGCAAATGTCTTCCAAGATGCTGGGGTCTCACGTCACAGTGAGCGTCTGTTTGCGAATTGGTTGGCAGTCCGAAATGCAGGAAGATATTTTTTAATGAATCTACATTTTTATTTATTTAATTAACATTTTCAATTATTGTGAGTAAACAACAATAGACTGTCCTGCGGTTTACATTTTTAACGCAAAAGTTTTTTGTTTTTTTTTCTATTCTATTCTATTCTATAGTTTTTGACGACACTTAATAAGCATGTGCGCGTTGACAAGCGTTCATTTTAGGAAGTAACCATAGCAATAGTAGCAACAGGAACGTCATACTGTGTTTGTGTGTCACTTTATTGTGCAGTTTCAGGGAGTTCACAGAAACATCACGTAAACATTTAATGTTAGGTTATATCTAAAAACCTTTAAGATGCTTGAAGTTGTTTGGCAAACTGCACTGGGGCGCCAAAATACAGTTTACATTGAGGGAGACAAACTTATCAGAAAATTACTGACAGAAATGACCTGTAATGCCAACCAGTCTCTAAAAATAATAATATTGTTTTTTTTCATCGAACGTGATGTTAAACGCCTGGTTCCCTGTAATCCCTGAACAAGGATTCTGTGTATTTCAGAAAGCAAATGAAGTGTTGACGGCCTTTCACTCCCATGATAGAAATACTGAGCTCTGCAGTATCATTAGAGAGAAACTACCAGGAGTTCAAAGGTCAGGGAGGACCTATCCTGACAAATCAAAGTGGGCGGGACCAAATTCCACACTAGAAGACACACCCAATGTGTTCGTATCCTTTACGGGAAAAATGAATGAAATAGTCTGAATTTGAGGAAGTTTCCTGTTATGGCATTCCATTGTCTACAGAAATACCAGTTTCATTAGCACACAGCTTCTTTCTGGAACAGGCCATTTAAGGTCCTTTTTGTTTTTATATGTGAATTTTTCAATTAAAAATTGTTTTAAAAAGAGCCAATGTTGTTTTAGTAATATATTTGATTGACAAATTGTAGAAATTGTATTTTTAACCACAGCACACAACTATTCTACATATTATTATTATTATTATTATTATTATTATTGTTTGTAGTAGTATTTAGTATTTATTAAAGTCTTTATAGAGACTTGTGTGTAAAATAATGTGGATTTTTATATGCAATTTTTTCCCTTAGCGAAAGGAATCACAGCCCAGAGTGAAAGATCATCTGGAAATTACATTTGAAGAAACTAAATGGAAAAAACAGCACACTGGCCGGGTTATTATTTTTATTTTTTTGCCAATATCGTTTTTGCCGCTAGTTATAACTGTCTGCATTTCTGTTGAGAAATAAGTTCTTTTAAAAGACTCGACACACCATTTTCTACACTTTCCATATCTTTTTTAGAAGTAGAAAGTTGACATTGCAATATTGTAAGTTCATTCGTATGCAAGATTTAACCCTTTATAAAGTGTGTAAAGATGGTAAAATATCTTACTCAATCCGAAGGACTTCAGTATTTCCAAAACAGGATGAGTGCTGTTGTCTGCCATAGCTTCCTTTAGAGATACAGGGGAGACGAGAGAGGACACAGTCTCTCCCCTTCAAATATTTCGCCCACTCACTCTTCCTTTTGACTTTTTCTTATGTCTTTCTCTATGTCTATCCAACTCCCCAAATCCATGAACCCTCCTCTCTCACTTTCTCTCTGTCTGTCTCTTTTTTCAGTCCCAGACTGCTCAGCACTGTGAGCAGTCACACAGGATCCTCTCCAAGGCTGGGGTCGCTACTCTGTTGTTTGTGGAACAGCAAAGTCTTCACTTCACATTTCCTGCCTTTCCTGTGTAAAATTAGCAGCGGGCTGGCCTTATCTACTCAGACCAGGGTTCCTGTGGGATAGAGAGGAAAGGGAGGAGTGTACAGAGAGGAGGAGAGTCAAGGTGTGTGTGAAATCATTTTCTCCTGTCATTTGTCCCCTGGCCAAAATTCTCATATTTTACTCTGATTTATTTTTCTTTCCCTTCCAGACACTTGGCATAAACAGTAAGGGCTGTTCTGTGACACCACTGATGGCATTTTGCCATGGGGCAAAGAGCTACACAATTCATTTTATCCTTTGCAAAAGAACAGCATTTATTTGAAAATTAGAATGTCTTTACTGTCAATTTTGATCAATTTAA
Source organism: Carassius gibelio (assembly GCF_023724105.1). Lineage (NCBI taxonomy): Eukaryota > Metazoa > Chordata > Actinopteri > Cypriniformes > Cyprinidae > Carassius > Carassius gibelio. The sequence goes on along the minus strand of NC_068390.1, from coordinate 17,509,653 downwards.
TGTGTGCTTGCTGAATCAAAGTGTTAATTTCTTGAAAACATTTACTGGCCCCAAACTTAAACTAATGTAGTGTATTGATTATAATATAATATGAAATGCAATATTAAAATAGCATTATTGTTTATTTTTAATACGCCTGTCCAAAACATTATAGTAGAGGGACATTAACTAATATCTTCATTTTTGTGGTTTCTTTTCCACATTTAACCACTGCGTAAATCAACACAGCCATGGCAACTGAAAAAAAAAAAAAACATTAAGAATTATTTCATGAATCAAGTCAGAACAGATGAAATCCTAGCATCTTTCTATGTATTTCATATCAAAAGATTTCATAACACAATTTCACAGATTTATGTGCTTTTACTGTTCAGCATTGTCTGCTGTAGTTGTGCTGGTCGTCACAATGCTTCAGATTTTCCATGTAGAGTGCCAGCTCTGTGCTGGGTTATCCTGACCAGGCTAGCTTTTGCAAAAACAAAATCCTGATAAAATCCTGCAAAGAAAGCAGGATTTTGCCCCGAACCAGACCACTTTCACCTCTGTGAGAACTGTGTTCTTTCCCTTCATAGTGTTCATTAAGGGTATCTAGGGTTAATGATTAAGAACAGTAGATAGTACAGGGTTTTAGGACAGAGCCGCTGGTCTGGGAAGACCGGGACACACGGACATTTCCTCTCATTGTTGCTTTGTGTTGTGGAGTGCAGATATCGGCTGTTGCCATACACAGATCTGACGCATGCATCACATTTCTTTTTCTAGCCTATTATGTATTTTTCATTATGTTTGGGAACTCTTGACCAATCATTTATGCATGCATGTTTGTTTATTTTTTTAATTGTGGATGATTTATTTATTTACTGCCATTGAAGACATTAATTATATAACTTGAAGTCTCTCTTTAAAAAATAACATCTAAATAAAATGTAGTATTTCTAAATAAAATACATATAAATAAAAAAATGTATTGTGTATTCTGTGACTTATGGCTGCTGTTGTAACTCCTCTGTCCTGTCCTTTCTTGTCCTTTCCTTTCCTGTCCTGTCCTGTTCTATCCTGTCCTGTCTTGTCCTGTCCTGTCCTGTCCTGTCCTGTCTTCTCTTGATGAACAGCAGATGGCTCCGTTACTCTTTAGAGAACATGTTGCAGCATTAAAACATTTCAGGCTGAATTCAGATTTTTATCATATTTAGCAATATGTTGATGTGTGATAATGAACAGTTTGTCGCCTATTAGGCTCTTCAGAAGGATGAAGGATACAGAGGCGTCATGCTGGCTTCTTGGAGAAGGTGAGTGAACGGGAATGACATAAGATCCTCTGCGCATAAAGATTGTGCCAATAACTTCACGCTGTGCTCTCTCCCTCACATCCACCTGCAGTGACTGTGTAGAGGTCATTGCTAAGCATTGCTGTTTGAAAACCAGCAGACTCGGCAGAATGGTCTCTGAATCCCGAGCTTAACACTCCAGTAAGTCATTTTTTTTATATGACATGCATGTGTCACATAAAGTTTTATATGACATGAATAACATTTTTTTTCCACCCCTTTCGTATTTCACCTACTGGAATCCCATGCTTGAGATATGCCACATTCCAATATCTTTTGCATCTTTTGCATTTTCCATGAGCGAAAGCACAGATTTGTAACACATTTTAATTGAATTACTTAGTGTAATAATGTTGTCTGGCTTAGCTAAAGTAACACTCTCAAACATAGTATAACTCGACTTGGGCCTCACTATTGGACTGCACTTGAGATCTGCACTCTGATTGGACACCAGGTGGCAGTGGAAACATATGCTGATGCCTACAGTAGAGTGTGAGAGGCAGAAAGAAAGAGAGTGCAAAGGGAAGAGGCTGCTTCCTGCAGAATCCACAGAACTTCGAGGGAAAGAAACCACATGTTTGCTTGGCATGGACTGATTGAAAACAATTAGGCTTTTCATGTAGACTTCAGCCTGATCATTGGAGAATTCTCGGGTGGAGCCACATCCACTGACCTGCATCAGCACCACTGACTTCGAATCAGTGGAATGTCATCTGCTCATCACTATGGCTGCTGAGACAGGGAGATTGCTAATGAGATGCAGAGGCTGCAGGGTAGGTGCTGCTTACGCTTTCTCTTAAAGGTGACCTCGCCACTGTGTAGGATGACACAGCATATACATACTCAAGATGTCAATTTCTTTAAAGGCTAAAATGACTTCTGAATGGATTCTAACTTGGATTGGGAAGTCTTGTTGCATGTTTTGTTTGATGAGTGCACCTATGATTCCGCTACTGTTATTTGTCTGCCAGCGTGTTGTGAGAAGTGTGATGCTATTGCCGGATTTTCACAGCTGCATGCAAAGTTTACTCTTAGTTTCCAATTGATGCGTTGTGGTGCTTATGACATCTCCTGCTGCAAAGTCCGGCCTTGGGGAGACTTTCTGTCCTGGAACTTGAGGAGAGTTTTTTGTGTTCATGTGGATACACTTTCAATAAAATTTTTCAGAAGTTTAAATAGTTTTCAAATATAGAGGCTTTTAGATTTAGCACTGAAAGTTGGTGCATTAGAGCGTCTTTATTCAGTTTCTTGTTGACCTGGATTGTAGTGCTTGTGTGCCCTTTGTGTGGACCACTTTTAAGATTGAATCAGAGGCAGAGAAAGAGAGTCAATGAATGGAGAAATGAGATTAGGATGAGAAATTGTCTAGAAACAGCAGGAATAAAAAAAGAGAGGGTTTAGGGGTAGAAGAGCTGACTGTGGCGGTGTGTACTTCATTCTTTAATAAATAAGTAAAGCACAGTGATTATGAAATGCACTTTTTTTCATTGAGTAATGGTTGAACTAAAAAAAAATCACTTCCTTACTCTTATGTTGTTCCAAATCTCTACAATTTAATTTTTCGTGTGGAACACTCACACACTAAGTCGGATCTTTTCAATTAATCATTTGATTTGGTTCACACAACTGGATGATTCATTCAGACTAAATATATAGTTTACAGCGATACATTTTTTAAAATCTAATTAATTACATGATGTGGTGATTAATTAATCTAATTAATTGCACATCAAAATTTTGAGAAATTACTCTGAAAATGATAATTTAAAGTCATTGTTGTGCAAAGCATCAAAAGAGATTACAAAGAGTAGGTTCAGCAAGAAAGATTTTGATAAAATTAGGGGTGCTCCGATCACGATCGGCCGATCGTGATGCGCATCTCGTCAGTAAAGCCGGTTCTCTAATCAGCGGTTAATTCCATCAGGTGCGTGATTTCACATAGAGCAGCGGTTACTACACAAAGCCGTTGTTAACTGAGAAGACGCGCCAATAAACGCTGAAAATGAAGTGGATTTGCGCGTCTTCTCTATTAACAATGGCTCTGTGTAGTAACAGCTGATGATGACAATGATGTAAATGATGACAGAATTGTCATTTTTGTTTGGTTGAACTATAACTTTAATCATTTATTTTCTTAATTTTATTATTATTACTATGAAAATATTAAATTATTTATTTAATGAAATGATAATTTAAATAATAAACTAAAACTGCCAGTAGGTGGTGGTAAATGTCTTAATGGTTAAGTCATGGAGTCATGTATTCATTAGTTTGATTCATTCAAATGGCTGATTCATTCAGGAGTAAAGTAAATGGTTCTTTATGAATGGTTCATTGAATCATTAGGCCTGATTCGACTTGTTCCAGCGGATCATCACCATCAGACCGAGTGGTGTGTGACATCAAGATTTTAGATACACCGTCTGGTGCACCTGGACATATCATCAGTGATGTAACCTAGGATCACGGGGGGTTTCGGGTCTTTCAACAATCAGACCCCCTCCCCTAGGCGACCCAGCCGGGGTGATCAGGTCCCAGCTTATGTCCAGGTAGCGCTACTACCCTACACTCCATGCCTCTCCTCTCCTGATCCACAGCCACCTTGATGCTACTTCTGCAGCATCAGTGGCCAACTTGATAGCCCTTCGCTGGCTCGCCCCTGTGATGCCAAGCATTTTGTAGGCCCTGCAAAGGGATTGGCCCACAAACCCTCGACATCCCACTTCGACGGGTTGGCATATTGCCCGCCACCCAATGCTCCGGCAATCCTCCACAAGCTGGGAGTACTTTGCCCTCTTTCTTTCATTGGCCCCCTCCATACGGTCCTCCCAAGGCACTGTGAGCTCCAAGAGAATTACCTGCTTGGAGGCCTTTGAGGTAAGCACAACGTCTGGCCTTAATGTTGTTATGGCAACTGCCTCCGGGAACTTCAGCTGCTTGCCCAGATCAACTGACAGCTCCCAGTCACGCGCCGTTGCCAACAGGCCAGAGGAGGTGCCCCGGGCAGCTGGTGTTGACTTCTCCCCAGCTCTGACGAAAGCTGTGGTCTTCACTGGGCGGAGGCTCTTGCTGTGGCTAATTCCACTGCAGATAGAATCCGCTACGGCTTTTAGGACCTGGTCATGCCGCCAGCGGTAACGCCCTTCACCCAGGGCTTTTGGACAGCAGCTCAGGATGTGTTCCAAAGTTCCTCTCTTCTGGCAGAGGGGGCATGCTGGTGTCTCCACCTTTCCCCAGGAGAAGAGGTTGGATGGACTTGGCAACACGTCATAGACCGCCTGGATCAGGAATTTTATCCTGTAGGGTTCAGCCTTCCAAAGCTCAGTCCATGTGACTTTGCGCTCCACTGTTTGCTCCCATCTTGTCCATCAAAGAACAGCAAAAGCTTAGAGAGCAGACGAGTCCAAAAATGTTTTTGTCATTTATGTTTAAGTTAATGTTAAGGAATTTAATTTAAAATAATATTTATATATTTTATTATTTGTTTCAGATAAATTTTTTTTTGTTTTTAACAACAGAGTTATCAGTGATCTTGTTATAGCATTTTTCAAGTTAACAGCTCAGAAGTTGTTTTTTTCTTCTCTTTTTTTTTTGTTCCTCAGAAGAAAAGTATATGATGGTGAGGAAATTTCTGAATTCAAATTTTAAGTGAACTGTCCCTTTAAGAACTTTCTGTTCCAGAGATGCAGGGCTCTGAGAGATAAACTATTGCATTATATATCATGTTTGACAACTTATTATTACAACATAATATGGTGGTCTTCATTTTCATATTCAATGTAAAAAGACAAGAAATTGTTGTACTCACTATCAATATCATGATGTTCATCTTCTGTTTAAACTGTTGCACAGGCACATGCTATGCTATGTTCTGTAGGTCGCCCTAGAAACCAGAAGTAGAGCAGTGTGTTGAGTGTCCAGCTAGATTAATGGTGTGTAAAGATGCTTGAGGGGGGAATGATCATGCTAACTATGTTATTCAGTATGCCATTACTTTCTTACACCTCATTGGTTGCAATATTAAGGCAGAACAGAAAACACAGCTGAAAGACATGCTTATGTGTATGTGTTCATGCCTAGTATGAAACAGCAGTGACGAAGCCTTCACATCATAATTCTGATTTAAGAGAAAAAAGTCACCTCTTTAAAGTAGCTGTATTCTGTATTTTAAAGAATAGCCAATTATATTGCTATCATATTGGAATACTGCAGGCTCTAAAGTAAGACATCAGCTACTCTGGGTAAGACAAAAACTGGAACTGGAATCAAATCTAATGTATAGCAATCCTTTTTTGTTGTCTTTAGTTTTGTGCATAAATGTAACATTCAACATTCATTTTGCACTTGAGTTGAGATCTCTCTCTCCTTCTGAGTGAGCAGATTAGAGTTGCTAATGGGACCAGTTTGATCCCTTGCTTTGATCAGATTAGATTACCATTTCTGTGTGTGCAAGTGTGATACCCTGCATCCAAATAGTGGTAGGTTATTAAAATAACAGCAGTTAGTGGCACCATACGGCAGAAAATGGCAAGTCTGTTTTGAAGCCCTCCCAGGGTAAAAATCTTTCCATATGCTGGGGAATTTAGCTGTTTATTGTCTCTTGTTATCCAGACAAAAACGCCTCTTCTATGCATACGTCTTATATTTCATATGTTTTTCAGTGGTGGTCCATGTAGGCAGACATAAGATCACTTCTCCATCTACAGTCTGGTGGGCTGAAATGAGCCACACAAACATCTGTGGGAATGGGTCACACACTCCTGTTTTTGCTTTTTTCCCTCTATGACTGATGTGTGCAGTGATGGGGAGGTTTTGGAACTGTAGTAAATACTTTCTGTCTGTCTGTCAGCCTAATTGTTCTTTTATGTCTGTTGTTAAACTTATCAGGTAATTTAGTTCAAACTAGTTTGCAGAACTGATCTGAAATATTTGTTCACGTATATGATTGCTCCAATTCTTGATATAATCACTGACTCAAAGATCTGGTCTCTGATCTTATTTGTCACGCAAAGCTAGTGTATTACTTGTGGTGACTTAGAATATAGTTCAATCTAAAAATAGTTCAGTGGCAATGTAAATATCACAATAATAAATAATTACCTTAATTAAATCAGAATATTATTTGTGTTGGACGTACCAAAATAAATGCCCAAAACCCAATAGTTCATGTCTGAAATTGTGAAGAAATTATAAATGACTATTTTAATTGCATGTTGCTTAGTGTTACAAGCAATATTTGTTTTTTTTTTATTAGAGATGGCCTCTTTGTTAGTTATGTTAGAACTTATAGGTGAACTTCACTTCTAAAAGACTGCATTCTCCACATGCACAGAGAAAAACATAAAGAGGCACATGAAAGTCATCTCATGTGCTCCAGCTCTCTCTAAGTCTACTCACACCACTTCTGGCACAGTGCCACAGAGAAATGGAGCAGGACAGAAAGAGAGAGAGAGAAATGGGTCGGTTCTGGCACTCTGCCACAATGGCTGTGTAATGATGTGCCAGATATGGCAGAAACCAGCCCATTCTCTACTGACCAACACAAGCACAGACAGTCACCTTGAACATTGTGGAGCTGTGAGCTCCTGTGCATGCAATCTTACACCATCAGTGTCTCCCTCATCTCTGTCTCTCCCTGTTCCACCACATAGACTCAGCATTCGATTTCAGTTCAGAGCTGCACAAAGACATAATACAATAGAGGTGCAAACACAAAACAAGGTGCTGTAGGTCAGCAAAGAACAAAACAGATACTGTGTGCAATAAAATTAAAGGGATAGTTCACCCCAAAATAATTTTTTTGTCATGATTTACTCACCCTCATATCATTCCAAACTCTTTCCAAACTCTTTGTTCTGTCAAACATAAAATGAGAAATCCTGAGGAATGTGCCAGTCGCCATTTTTCATGCAATTGATCATTTTGGGAGACCCATGTATGAACCACAAGTTTGTATAGCCACAGGCATCAGACACACTAACCCAGCATCTGTTTGTACTCTAACCTCTGCAGATCTTTAGTCCAGAATAGCTCTTAGCCTTCACACAACCTTTTTTTAGTGACTAAAAATACCATGTTTATAATGAATGCCTTTCCAAAATGCGGTCTTTTTTCTTTCTCATGTGGATTGTTCTTTAGCCTGAAGGGGCTCCTAGAGTGTCATAACCAAAACTAATATTGTACAGTATTCCTGAGCCCATGTTGTGATTTCCATTACAGTAGCATTCCTGTATGTGATGCAGTACCGTCTAAGGGCCCACAGATCATGGAAATCAGTTGTACAGTATTAAAAAATGTAATTCTTGTTTTGGGAATTTGTTTTCTTTTGTTTCAATGGGATGATGATGGTGTTTTTGCTCAATGCAGTAACCAGAGTTTTGTTCAGGACCATGGACAGAGACTAGTCACGTCAACAGCAAAGCATTGCTGGCTGTGCTCCTACATAAATATGTACAATGAATATATACTCATATATATGAATCATTAAAAAGTCAAATCTTCTGTCAACAAAAAACATGCTAAAATATATAAATAAATGTAGCAGACCACACATCTTTACTGCAACTCTGTCTTTGTCTAATAAACACCCTATTACTAAATACATAAAATAAATGCATGCATGCATATACCTTTCAGAGAGAGATTTTCATTAAAGATTTTGCAGGACAGATTCCAGGCTTGAGAAGTGAAGATAACTGTAGACTGATAGCATGTGACAGGAGTCATTTGATATTAATGACTTCAATCATTAAAAACCCTTTTGGGAGGAGATGAATAAAGAAGAAAATTATACACATGATTAATGAAACTATCATAATTTTAAAAATGATAATTTTCCCCAGGCTTTTCTTTTTCTCTTATCTTTATTTCCAAATCCTGCAACAATGGAGTGGGGTTTGTATTTGCTGTTCTATAAAATATTTATTTCATTCATCTCAAGCCAAAATACAACCTGTATTTCATTATAAAATATTAATTTCATATATACTACAAAACCCAGCCATACAGCTTGTTTGTTTATAGCACAATGTGACATAAAAGGCCCCATTGCATCTCAATAATACATCCATCAGTGGAGGGCTGTTTGTTTTGTTTGACTGATCTATGAGTTTTATAAAGCCTCTGGGAGTGGTAAATCAGATCGAGCAGTGTTTTCGGGCAAAGTTAATCAGCTCAGGCCAGCGGCTTTTCCTAAATCGTAGAATCCAATCCATTTAGTGGGAGGGGAGAGAGAGAATTCAGTTGATCTTAGGGAATTTAAGTGCCGAGCATGTCCTTCTCGGTTCGGTCTTTAAAGAGTGTGTGTGCCGGTAGGCTATGTGACTCTCAACACACACACACACACACACACACACACACACACACACCACTCCCCCTTCCGTCATACACTCAGATCTGTGATAACATCACACATTCCCATACAAACAATTGGCTAGAGGAACAAGGGGAATGGTTCCTACAGAGAGAGTAAAGACAGAGGGATGTTGAGACCGGTGCTGCACACATGCACACCACTTCTTTCAATTAAGTTAGAAGAACATGGAAGGTTTTACATTTTGATTACTTATGTTGTATGGCGAGAAGAAAGTAGGGGACCTGGAAAAAAAGATGGACATGCACATATTTTTGTGCTTCTGTGAAGTGACAAAAAAATATAAACACATTCACTTAGAAATGGCAAGAAAAATGTCACAGTTAATTACAAAGAACAAGCTAACAACACACTGAATTAAATGTGACATTTTGAACTAGAAAGACATACTCCAATAAACTTTGTTTATTATTATTATTTTTTTTACAGTATACATGTGTGAATGTTGTGTTGTTGTTTTTTGGCAAGGAAAGTGTCAGCTGTAGGGGAGCTCAGCAGGTTCTTGGATGTGCTGTGGATTATTTCTGACTGTGCAAGAGAGACAGTCAAGTGTTGATTAATCATGGTGGTTATTTTAGAAATGTAATTAGGCATTTAAAAAAGAAAAGAAAAGAAAGCTGGTTATGTTTATATAGGTGCAATAGGGTTTTTGTGGGTGTATGTGTCAAATGTGCATACAGTGAGTTTGCACCCGTGTTTCCTGCTCAAAGTCACCTTGTCCTCATGATGTTGGGCCAGGCACACACTCTCTCTCTCTCTCTCTCTCTCTCTCTCTCTTACACACACACACACACACACACACACACAGTAATACACACCAATTTGCATCTGCAAATCTTTTCTGTTGCCATCAATCATATTCTTCTTCTCATCAATATTTGATTGCTTTAGCTCTGAAACAGAATTGATCAAACTATTAATTCACAAAATACAAGATTTTTAGCACAAATAACTGTGGCACATGTGGCATTATGCATGAGCCTGGTCCCCTTTTTACACACACACACACACACACACACACACACACACACACACACACACACACACACACACACACACACACACACACACACACACACACACACACACACACACACACACACAGACGGTGTGTTTCACAGTGACCAGCTTCAGTGTAATCCATCAGACAGTGCTTTCATTAAAACGTCAGTTGTCATCTCTTGCTTATATAACTGTTTGAAGAAAAAGGATATTGCTGTCACCTTGCAGTTCAAAATCAGTGCTGGATCTGCTTTCATTGCTTGCTGGATACAGTAGGGAATACTGTTATTCTTATTATTAGGTGACCTTGTAAAAATTGTGTAAAAGTTTAACAATCTCCTCAGATAAATGGTTTACTCTGTTGTGTCTATTCTTTAAAAAAAATTACAAAACTAATTTCTGTGCTTCTTAATTGTTAAAAATGTTTAATTAAATGTCACAGCAACCCCCAAATTCAGTGTTTTCCTGTTCTGATAAGTGCTAATATGCATAACCAATATGCATTACCCATGATCAAATTCAGGGGACTCCAAAAACCATCATACATATTGAATGTATTATTATTATTTATTTAATTGTCTAAAATTTGTTTTAAATTTAAAATATGTAAAATGATGACATTTTAAATCTTATGTGTTGCTCACACAAGAATGAAAAAGTTTATGTTTATTAAGAGTATAAGTAAGGTTATTATAGAGAAACAGGCAAATGGTATTATTCATCAGAGCACACTATTAAAGAACACACAACTAAATATTTATAAAAGTGTAAATATAAGTCAAAAATATTAGTCAAAATGATAATTGTGTATTTCTAAAGAAATTATACCTGTATTTTGGTCAATTATTTACAGTAGCTAACCGACATCTATTGTCATTTTTGATGGGTCATGTGGTGTCTCCTGTTTTGTTTAAGATTTAAGATCAGTTTCATTACTCAGGATTCTGATGTGTTTTGTCTTTCCTTTAGATGAGCAGGAAGCTGTGTAGAAGTGGACTTTCACAAAATGGATCAACTCCCATCTAGCAAAGGTGAGCCCGAGTCACGTGTGAGATTTCTGAATCAACATTCATATGTGAGAGAAAAAAAGCACCTGAAGGTTGTTATAACCATTTCTTTCCACAGTGCAGAATTAATCTGTCACAAAACTGGTAGCACCAGTCCAGGTCCAACATGAACATACACTTATACACAGACAACTATGCAACTGTACAACATTATGTAATGAAAAAGGTGCTGTGTCACAGTCTTGTGCAATATTGCACGCACAATAGAACTGCTTTTTAAATTATTATTTATTTGTTTTTGTCATCAGCATTTTGCCACAAGTGCTGTCGATTGAGCTTAGCTTTAAAATATTAGAATTTCTATTATTACAATAGGGACATTATTAAAAGCTTGCCCCGATAACAGGTGCTTGTATAAATTTGCATAAAAAAAAAAAACAGGACACAGCATTTAACCCCATCATATGCATGTAAGAATAACTTGATGGCTTATTGATTTATGTGTAAAGAGTGACTGGTAAAGCCATTTTTTTAATTAGCCGCCACTCCAGATAATTCCAGTGTGATCACCAAGACTTGACTTGGTTAATCTTCTGTGACGAGCAGCAGGATATTCATTTGAAATATCAATCTGTGGGGAATGTGTCTTGATGTGGCATTTTGTATTAGGTTGCACATCAGCGCCTCTCCAGTGTTAAATGTTAACCACAGAAGATGTGATGGTGATACACTCTCTAGCTGTTATTTATTTATCTGTTTGCTCATTACCATCTGTCATGGACATATTGGACCTGTCAGTTGTTGTCAGTGAGATTCACAGCATCAATGTGCTTCAAGATGACAGTGTTATGAATTGGTTTATGCAATGATTATTTCTTTGACAGGATTCCTCAAGTTTAGTGTTTCCACTTCTCTTTAAACAGCTACTGCATGGATAGATGCTTTCTGATGGATAAACGCTGTGGTTTATAAAACACATTAATGAGCGGTTTCTGTAAAGGCATAACTTTGTTTAGCTTTATTTTTTATGTTGTAGAGTTATTTTAGTATTATTTGTTTCGGATTTACAGAAATGTTTTATATATATGCGCTACCGTTCAAAAGTTTGGGGTCAGTAAATGTTTTTATTTCTTTAAAATAACAAAAATAAATTATACTTTTATTCAGCAAGGACGTGTAAAATTGATAAAAAGTGACAGTAAAGTCTTGTATTGTTCCAAAAGGTTTTTATTTTTAATAAATGCTGTTCTTTTTAACTTTTTATTAATCAAACAAAAAGTATCACAGGTTCCAAAAAAATATTAAGCAGCAAAATCTGTTTCTAACATTGATAATAAATCACTATATATTTCTGAAGGATCATGTGACAATGAAGACTGGAGTAAAGATGCTGAAAGTTCATCTTTGGTCACAGCAATAAATTATATTTTAAAAGTATATTAAAATAGAACACTGTTATTTTAAATTGTAATAATATTTCACAATATTACTTTTTTTTATGTATTTTTGATCAAATAAATCCAGCCTTGATCAAATAAATCCAGCATAAGAGATTTCTTTAAAAAGTAATAAAAATCTTAATAATCCCAAATATTTGAATGGTATATATATATCTGTGTGTGTGTGTGTGTGTATGTGTATATGTGTATATATGTATATATAAAACAAAAACTAATAAAATGGCATATATATTTTTTTTTATAATAGTAAACAAATAATTGTATAATATATTTTATGTAGCTGTATTTTTAGCAATTTCATTAGGTTTCAAATACTTCAACTTATGGATGGAAATTTTATTTATAATTGTTAGTTTGGTTTCATTTAAATTGAGATGAATTCGTGGATACAATTTTTTTTTTAATAACACTGCTGTCTCATGGTGTGATAGTTTATTAAAGGCAAAATGATAAAAGAAAAATGTAAGATCAAGATGAAGATTTAGCTTTCAGTGGACTGCACTGAAAAGAGATGAAGAAGAAAATCCACCCTGCCGTTTATATTACCTTGGACCTACAATCCTATTGTATGAAAGAGATGTGACATGATCCTATTGCTTGAATATACCTTTTTTCATGAAATGAGTGTGCAGGAATGACAGAAATGGAGATTGTCTTATTAAAATTGCAAATAGAGAACTATTTCAACTGGTTCTACAACTGTCAGAATCAATTACATTCATTGTATCTTGTAAATCCAAATCACTTACTCAATAGCTGAACACCACCACGCCATCCCTGGTACCCGCTGTTCCCAATGCTGTGCTCTTGCCCTTTAACCTCATCTTACTGCTGAATGATGTTGCCTTGGTGACAGCACTCTCAAGTGTTTGAGGGAGAAGTTTGAGAATGCATGTGCGAGACAGGAGGAAATGTGACTTATATTGTTGACAGGATGATTTTTAACAAAGCCTGATAGACTGAGGAAAAACTGTTGGTGCATGCTGGTCAAAATGTCTTTCTCTATCCCTCCACCAAATTGCTAATGCAAATAATCTGCAGTGATTTTCCAGCTCCATAATTCATAGCCCAAAGATGTCGGATTAATTCTTAGCATGTGTAATATAACAGAGAATGAGAATTACACACCGTTTCTTTTGCTCCTCTCTTCCTTTATAGAAGTATCGATAGAGTATTAGAAGATGCACCCATAGGTCCATGATAGATAATGAAATGTGCCCTTCGTATGTTGACAGAACTTAAATGCAGATTGGAAGGTTTTCATATTACTGTCATTTGCAGATTTTTCCGTATTCAGTGAAGCATTAACCTTTGAACATGTTCCTGCACTGGCTGTATCTCCTCATATATAGGAATATCTGCTTATTATTACCATCGTCTATGTTGATTAAATGGATCAGTAGTGGTATTTAAATTAAAGGTGACACTTTACAAGATAATATCATAAAAAACAATTTATAAAGGTAATAATTTATAAGTTTTATGGAGGGGAAGATTGTTGGTGAATAATTTGTTTTGTTACTCATCTGAAGCTGAGATATGACCTTTGTAGAATTGGAACATAGCATGTTTAAATTTATTATAAAGGTGTATGTATGGGCCACTTTTTATAATAAATGTACGCTTTCTGTGTCTTTTTTAAAGCTTGAAACCTCTTAAAAGCTTGTGTTTTTTTGCAGTGTAATTGTATGGACAAGGGCGTCCATTACATTTTTTTTTATTTATTTTATGTTCCACATGCAAAATCAACTCAAGTGATTAGGAATTTTAGGGTGAACTGTTTTTCAACTCTTGTTCCCTGTGCACATCTTAAAATTGTAAAATTGAAAAGATGCAAACTTCCAAAAAAAATAAAAAATGCTTGACTTCTCAGTTTTAAACAAAGATCTTGGTTCTATCCAATAATCAATTCCTACAGAATTTGATCAGTTTTACGTTAAAAGATGTATTCAAAATCCTCATACTCCAAACCATTCATTAAAAGATACCATCATGGGATGCAAAGTGCCTCAGGTCTCTTTACTCATGCATGTGCTTGCAAATTTGAAGAACATCAGAGAGGCAGGACTGAAGCACTAATCTGCCTAAGAGCTTCAACTTGATTAGCCACTAGAGACCGAGAAAGAGAGAGAGGTGTATGTGTGTGTATGTGTGTGTGTGTGTGTGTGTGTGTGCTGTGCTAATTTTGACAAATCCACTCAGAGTGGGTTGGGGCTTAATTATGGCATGCTCAATATTGTGGATGAGCTGATTTCTCATGTATTTGACAGATAGCATTAGTGATAGCATAGCCAGAAACACGCACCCTGCTGCCTGCACCTGCTTTATCACTAGACATATATCAACGCCCCATCAGGTTTCTCTCTGAATTATGAAATTCAGTTATCAGTGCCCACAGATTTACAAACTGTACCCTCATTTAAACAATCAGTGCTCACAGATTTGTAAGCATTACCTCAATTTTGTCATTTGTGCCCACAGGTTTATAAACTGCACCCACTGCTTTCTAGAAAGGTCACTGAGTTAAGGAATCTGTGTGGTTCAGAAATCTTCTCCTTAGGTGCCCTAGAAGAGCTCTGTACTTTCATAAAAATGACGTTATTTTTAATGTCATTAAAAAAATAATATTGCCTAAATTATGCTTTTGGGAATGCAGAGATGCAGAGGGTCCACTGAAGGTTTGGGCAAAAAAGAAACACAATTATAAATTGTATTTTTAATTCCAGATATATTTTTTTTGATGATATTGCATATAAAAACTATTTAGTGGACAAACTGCAGTTGAACAGTAAGCCATGACCTACTCTCAACCATAATTGAACTCGTCTCTGCCTCAGTGTCTCTCTCATCTCTGACTGATATTGAAAACAGTTTGATTGGCCCTCGGGCATTTGTATGTTCACGTGAACTTTGATTGTGTTTTCACAGAACATGCAGCTACCGTAGCTAAACACAGTTACTCCACTGAATAAATCAGCAGCGCCTGCCATGACAATCTATTTCCATCATTAATAACCAGACACAGACAATTAGTTTGTTAAAGCCTGCTGGTTGTGCCTTTGTGGTTTTTTCCTCTTATTTTTCATTAGTTGCATAATTACTCAAAGTGCCTCTTTTTAATGTAATATCCTATAAGGTGATTTTATCCAATTAGCTTTTGAATTATTTAACACTTCCTCTTTCTGGCTGTAATTAAGGCCATCCCACTGTTGTTTCTCTTGACATTCATGTTCGCTTTCACTCTTAAACTACTTTCTTTCTCTCTCTATTTTGCTGTTATTTTGAAATATATATGCCCACCCCCTCTACATCTCTCTCTCTCTCTCTCTCTCTCTCTCTCAAACACACACACACACACACACACACTCAGCCTTTTTAGATGCTTCTCAATCTCATTCACTGGGTTTAATCAAAAAAGCTCATTCAAACTCACGTCACAACATCTATCTATCATTCTATCTGTCTATAATTCTGTAGTTCTGTCTATCATTGTATCTACTGTATCTGTTTTTCTATCTAGCATTCTGTTGCTTCATGTAACATTCTTTCGTTCTATCTATTGTTCTATCTTTCATTCGGTTGTTCTGTCTTTTCTTTCAGTCATTCTATCGCTCTATCTATATCTTTGTCATTCTAATTATCTTTCTGTTTATTGTTCTGTATTGTTCTATCTTCTATCATTCTATTGATCTTTCATTCTATCATTCTTTCGTTCAATCTCCCGTTCTGTCTGTAATTCTATCTATATCTCTCATTCAATTGTTTCATTCTATCTTTCATTCTTTCTATCGGTTTGTCCTTCTTTCTGTCGTTCTATCTGTCTGTCTTGCATAGATGTCTAAACAGTTTGAAGTAAAATGGATTGTTTTCCCTCCTCAGTGCAATCCTCCTTTAGTGGTCTCTGATCTCGTTGAAGATGTTAAAGATGGAGTGATGCTGCTAGCTCTTCTTGAAGTCCTGTCTGGTCACAAACTGGTAAGCTAAATGTACTTTAGGTTGTTTTGGTATTTGATTTTTCCTTTGTTATTTTAAGTTACTTAACAGCTGTACAGGTAGCATTTACTGTATCAAGCATCATTGATCCCAGTTAGACTTCAATTTCTGTAATATACAGATGAATACGCTCACTCTCAGTGAACAATCCCATAAGGCTAGTGGTGCCTCAGGTCTTTGCAGTACTGTAACAATCAATATACCAAGTGGCAGATGGCCCTTTGATTTTTTTTTTGATTTTTTACTTTTCACTCTTGCAATCTATTTGGTGTCATCTTTGTATTCTCCGTCTCTCTGTAACATGTATAACTAGCCTGCTTGTCTGCTTTCTTGCTGTTTCTTTCTTCACATATCTTGCTGGTTATTAACATGTTCCTCTGTTTATCACTGTTTTCCTTTTGTCTGCTGTGCTATCTTCTCCCATCTGACAGCCATGCGAACAGGGCCGCAAGCTGAGGAGGATCCACTGGGTTGCTAACGTGGGAAGAGCGCTGAAGTTTCTGGAGAGCAGGAGGGTAAGGCTATCCATTCCCAGAGTGCTTTGCTCAGGTGTACAGCTCCAGGTCATAACCACTCAGTCTGACCTACACAACCTCTTCCTGCTCAGCTCTGATACTGCTCTCTTGCTTTACAGCACTGTCTCACAAGAGACAAAGGAAAACCCTGTTCTTCATTTCTTTTTTAATTCTCATTCTGAACAAGAAATAGTTTCATTCAAATCATCAGTAAATTAAGGATTTATTGATTAATTAGAACTTGCTGCATGGCTCAGAATAGATTTATGAGGTGATGTTGACACATCAGGCTGAAATCATTCTCCTTATTGAGGTTTAGCCCTGAGTCAGCTTATTTTAAATCTGTCTCTGGTGCCTCACATGTGGAGATGAACTTCCCTCATAGATTCCTTCTGTCTGTCTGTGGCTGCCAAAGCTGAACAAATAATGGACCAAAGAATGTACAGTCAGTAGGTACATGTATTCATACTGAAAATATTTGGTAGTGGTCTTTCGGTTCTGTACATATGTGTGCCAAACAAATACAGTTTCATTTTAACCACTGCATGACCGGAACATCATTGGTAAATTCCAGTTTTATATATTGTTACTTAACGTTTTTTGTTTCAAGTAAGTGGATTGTTATGACTGTGTGTGTGTACTTTTGCATGAATTTTTCAACTTAATCTATGTGTGTTTATAACAATGGGTGCCTGTGTGCAGTATACACCTGGTCTGTCACTGAAGGGTTTTAGGTTATCTCAGAGCTGAGGTTTCTTATCACCTGTCCTTCAGATGATGCTGGGACACACTTTTGGTAACAGCGTGTAATGAGCTCTATTCTTCTTTCTCTGTCTTTCACCCCTTTGCTTCGTCACCCTTTCAGTCGGCCTACAGAGGATCTCCGGTTAGTGTGTGACCTTTCTTTAGTCTATAATGTCTATGTTTGACATTATCACTTTCTGAAACAGGATCTCTCCAAATGTAACCGTGAATTAAGAATTGACTTGTCATAGCTATATAAGCATCCTAAAAATTAAAATCCTGTATGACTTGCTGTCATTCAAGGAATACAAAAAGAGCTCTTCTCTTTATTGAAAGTGGATCGTGATCATATATTATGTTATATTGTGTTATATTAGTATAATTTAAATACTATTTTAGCATGTATTCATATTTGAATGAGCTTTACAGTTTTCATTTGAATGTAAATGAATAAATGATAACAGTTTTTCATTTTTGTTAATTTATTTTTGCTTGACAGATTAAACTAGTAAACATCAACACAACAGATGTGGTAGACGGCAGACCTTCGATTGTGCTGGGGTTAATATGGACCATCATCTTATATTTCCAGGTAAAAATAGTAGAGAGGAAATATTTTAAATCCCATAAATATTTCATTTTTCCACAATAATAGCTTTACGCTTCTATAATTTCTCTAAATCATAAAGTAGTTACAAATAGTAAAATTTTTATCACTTGTTGTTCAGATAGAGGAGCTCACCAGTCATCTACCAGCCGTACAACCACAGTGTAGCAGCAATTCATCAGTAGAAAGCTCCAACAGCACTGAGACCAGCAGCCCACCTGTCAAACGCAAGCCCCGCCTTTCTTTTCAGGGCGGGGCCAAGAGAGCCCTGCTCAAATGGGTCCAGACCACAGCAACAAAGTAAGAACTTTTTTGTTAATACATGCCTGTGCAAGGTCCCGAATCTATATATTGTTCTTTGTCCTTGTAGTCCCGTTTCCCTAACTAAAGCATATGACTGCATTCTTCCTGGGGTTTTAACATAATGTACATACTTACACATGTGTTTACACGAGATTGGGTCTGGATGTGAAGGACTTTGGCCCCAGCTGGCGCACAGGGATGGTTTTTCACGCTGTCATCTTTGCTTTGCGACCCCATCTTGTTAATATGGAACGTGTTTGGAGGAGACCCAACAGGTATAACCTAGAAGATGCCTTCTCATTGGCTGAGAGAGAACTGGGTGTCCCGCAATTGCTTGACCCTGAAGGTGATACCAATCATAAAGAAAAACAGAATTATTTTTTTTTTTACTTAAAAGAGAAAATACAGTGTTTAGGGTGTTGGTCCAATTCATAACTAGAGATTTTAATGCAGAGTCTGTTTTTGATGTAAATTCATAGTAACAGACAGACACAGTTTTTTTTTTCTATGCTGTGTATTTTCAAATTGTGTTGCACGAGGCTCTAATTGCCAAATGCTTAAATTCTAATAAGCAGTATGCCTCTCACAGAGGAAATTAATTTTTAATGGAGGGGTTAAGTCTTCGACCCCCTAGATGACATCTGAGCTTCCTCATGCTTCCCACAGGAGTCTGACAAATGAATTTTGACATTTAAATGATAAGTGACCCATTAGCCACGGTAAAGCTGACAGAACAGATTGTGAATGGTAAGTCAGCGGTAAGGAACATTGTCAGCCATGGCTCTTTTGTAAAGGTAACCATCAGTGAAGCCTTTGTCAGACTATAAACTTCCCAGTGTCCCAGTGTAGTGGAGTTTGAGACCAAACATTTAAAGCAAATAAAGATTAAAAATTCTGCACTTTTTCTTGGTATAGCATCATCAAAAGTTGTGATTACCACTTGGTGCAATTTTCAAAATAAACCAAAAAACAAATTGTGCATACTATCATTGAAATTTGAGTAGGTCATTTCATGGTGTGTTAAAACGAAATGATACTGCATGAATGCACAAAACAGGAGACTAGAGGCAAAGCTAAAAGGAAATGACGGTGACTGAAAAGTCAATCAAATTCAATTCGCAACAGAACAATGACTCACAAAAAATGTAGACAAAAGAGGATAACAAACCATATTTTTGAGAAGAAAGGAAGCTTTTGAATAGGGTTCGTTATTACGGGCCTCATTTGAAACACAGGGTGTTCATTGCAAAACCTATATTTTATTTACATTAAATTGTAATCTTCCTTAATGTGATTTAGATGTGGATGTGGATAAGCCAGATGAGAAGTCCATCATGACATATGTGACACAGTTTCTGAAGCATCACCCAGACAGCCAAGAGACAGAGATTGGAGATCAAGAGGAGGTGCTATAAATATTTCTCATCCTACAACCAGACTTTAACCAGCTCTCCATTCACTGTATGTCTCATGGTTTGATACCTAGACTCTTTACTCTGTTTTTTAAACGACCATTATTAAAATTCTTATTTGTTGATTCACTTCTATCTACTGACCATTTTCTTACACCGTATTTCTCTCTTTATACTCCTCCCTCTGTTTTGTCCACTAATGTCTTGTTGTTTACATTCATTCCTTTTCTGTCTCAAGTTTTATCTTGCTCCTCGAGCCATTGAGGAAAAGAGGTGTGTTTGCATGTAAAAACCACATTATGCCTGCTTTGACTGCTCGGCCACAATTTCAACCTGCTGCTGCTGCTGCTGTGCTATGTAGTTTAAAATCTTTTTAGTAGTATATTGCCTTCCTTTTCATCATGAGCAGCACGGATGCTTTGTGGATCAGGTTTAATAATCTTGGGCATTGTACGCCTTTGATATGCCCATTATAATTTTACTCCCTTTACTATTATATTTGCATTACAACTGGGGCATTGGGTGAAATTTACATGACAATAACGATCTTTGGCTTTGCGCTGATACCGATAGCCTGATGATTAGCATCAATAGCAGTCTTTGAAGAATAATAATAGTTCATAACCACGTTGAAGCGCTAAACTGATCCTGTCACCACCTGGTCCTTTTGTGGAAACCATTAGTTCCCTCATACCACCGTCTGCGCGTGTTTCAAAGTCACTGCAGTTTGAAGCATTTTCAACTCTTTGTTGTACATTTAAACGAATATTGTATTTTTTGAATATTGTAGGTTTTAATATTCCAGGGCATTGAATGCCTGTTATGGTATTCCTTTTTTCTGGGAGGTGGGGAGGAGAACACGCGCCAGACATTGGCAAGGTCATGATATAATCATTTCGATGACCCAAAGGCATTGCCTCATGGAGGAGGCCAAAATGTCTGAGCATCAGAAGAATAGGCCTAATTTCATTAGAATTAGCTGAACAGTGCTTTCAGTTTCTTGTTCTTTCTCCTAATTCACAATAGGGAGGGTAAATGTGTGTAAAATGATTAGTATCTCCCCTCAGAGCTGATTTCTTGCTCCCCCGTGGAGAGGTTTGGGGCAGATCCACACAATGGAGGAGAAGAACTCTGCAAACAGCAGGAGCACAAAGTCTGCGGTGGATTTATAAATGTGGCATTAGTGATGCATGTTCGAACTGCAAACTTGTATTGAGTTGGGGGTTTAAAGTGCATTAAATTACTTTTGTTAAGGGAATGATGAGTGTAGAGCTCCCCAAGCGCCTTAAATCTGTGCAAATGTTTGCTTTTTGTCTTGTTTCTACAATCTTAACTAAGTCAGCACTCATTTTTTTCTCGCAGAAGGAGCAGCGTAAGACACTGAGGGAGCTGAAAGTGTGGGCAGATCAGTTGGAGAGAGAGAGATTGTGCTCAAGATCAGAGGAACGGAGGAAGTCCTGTTATGCAGTACCAGGTGAGCTCAGGGTGTCAGTCAGAGCCTGTAGGGCTGGAAGTGTTATTTAGACAACATATGATATCAATTGGATGCCTGACAAAAACTTATTGAGTGGTCAAATGGCCACTGTTAATAGCAATATCCAAGAAAGCAGAAATACTGATATGCAGTAGGGTTCAAAAATCTAGACTTTTAGTAAAAATGCTTCTATTTTTTATTTTTTAATGTCATTTAATACAACTGTTTTCATTATAAATCATGTTATAAATAGCTGGAAGTTGACTAACATGAAATTCATATTTTCTTACAAATTACTATTTCTTGCAAAGAAAAAATGACTCTTATGAACCGAATCAGACTCATTCAGTCAGCAAATAGTTTAGAGCCATTACTGTATTTACAAATAAATCCCTCACTAAATGCTAATACTTTTTTGGTTATGTCTGAACTTATTTTGAACTGAACTGCTTTTGAATAACCATCTATATCAAGCTATGCTGTACCTTATTAGCTAAAAAGCTAGAGAAATAAAATCAGCATATTAGAATGATTTCTGAAGGATCATGTGACACTCAAGATTGGAGTAATGGCTGCTTTAATTCAGCTTTGCAGTCACAGGAATAATAATAATAATTCTTTTTCAGATAGAAAACAATTGTTAAATTGTGATAATTGTGATACAATATTGCTGTTTTGCTCGTTTGCAAAAGATGAAAACATTTTGTTGACCCCAAACTTTTAACCAGTAGTATATGTTGTCAGTCATGATTTGAGATTTGAAATTTTCACTGTGGTCTCAGATTTTGGGCAACACTGTGTGTCTACTCATCATAATTCATATGACAATATGTAATAAAAATGTAAAAATGTGAAACCTATCCCAGACAAAACACTGGTTGCTTAAAACTCAGCACACTCCCACATACGCATGCAGATGATGCTAATATACATTACAGCTGAGAGCTGTCATTGCTCTCATAATCATTGGCACTACACACTAGTGAGCGGGGTCTGTTGCTTCTATAGCGCCCACAGACATGTTTTATATTCAGAAGAACCAGAGCTCTAGCAGGGACCGCACTGCTAGAGAGAAAGTGGAAAATTGGAGTCCATTATTGCATGAATACATGCATGTGCAATTTGGCTGTTTAAAATATTTTCAGCTTTTGGCATGTCTCTCTTTTTCTCTTTCTCTTGCTTTGTAATTTTTTGGACAGGCTGTGTTATCTTGCTGTCTTTCTCATTTTAGCATTACATTGGACATTATTTGAATATTCAGATATTCAGGAAATTGAATTCCCTGTAGTTCTCTCTTTCTTTCTTTCATTCAATCTCTCTCTCTTTCTCTCAGACATTCAAGCATTATCGTGTTCAGTCTGAGGTGCAGAAAAGACAAGTGGAAACATGCATTCAGTCCAGTCAGAAGATGACAAACAGGCCTGGGAGAGACTGTCTGCAAGGGTCAGATACACCATAGATTTTTATTATATATGAAGTTAATCATATACATAGACTGGCCCTAATCCTAGTCCATTCACTTTATTTATTAATCAATTAATAAGTTTTACCTTTGAGGATATTCACAGTTTTTTTAAATACAATTTATTATTTGTATTTTTCTTGCTGCAGCTTTTGGATTGGCATCCACAGCTGGATAGTGGTTTGCCTCATCCTCTGGGTGAAGTCGGAGTGTGGTTACATCAGGCAGAGAAGATCCTTCGACAGGAGCTAGTCCCTCAGCAAGCTCATGATGAGCACGCCACAGCAATTCACAAAAAGCGACTACATGACCAGGTAAAATAGGATGAGGAAGTCTGCATTTGTTTGGATTAATGTGTAAAGTGTAATGGAGAATGAATGAATGAATGAGAATCCATTACTGAGTATTACCAAAACTACCAAAACCTTCACATTCTTACTTTAACATGAATCCTGAGTTTTGCATTTATCTGTATTGTTGTGTAGCAGATCTTAAGGCTTCTTGAAAGGCAGAAGCAGACCATGCAGTTAATACACAGAGACAGATGTGATAATATTAATGTCCCCATTCCCATGGAACAACTGCAAGACATGGCAGAGAGGTAAACATCATAACAGATAACCTCAAAAATATATAAAGAGATATTATATTATATTATATTATATTATATTATATTATATTATATTATATTATATTATATTATATTATATTATATTATATTATATTATAAACCTGTTTTTATTTAACTGCTTTCAGATTAAATTACATATCTACCTCCTCCCACGTTCACTTGAGCAAACTGGAATTCTGGGAGTCAAAATACTCTATGCTGGCATTTTTGACACTAACTGTGTCCAAGCTAAAATCCCGGATCATTAAATACGACTGACTGGAATCATTGGAGCTTTTGCTACAAAGCTATGGTGTAAGTTTACAGGCCAGAAGGATTCTATAAAAAATAATTTTGTATTTCAAACATAGAGAAGCCCATTATCACATTCAGTAGATCCTGGGATATGTTAAAGATGCTTATTTCTTTAATCTTGGCTCAGCAGTTAAATGATCTGATATTTACTTTTGTTTATTCTCTGCTTCTCTAGGCTTTTGTGGAGAGGCAGCAGTTCTTTGAGAAGTATGAATCCAGCCACCAGGCTCTTATAAACGCTTCTGAGCTCTACATTAAGACAGACAGCTCAGGTCTGCTTTAATATAAATAATTGTGTGTTTTCTGTAAACTTACTTTATGCCTGTGGTTATGCTAAATTGTAGTTTGGTAACAGCACTACAACTTTTTAGCAATGATTTTGCAGGTTTATTGTGGTTTCACTTCTTTTTCTCATCACTTTATGAGAATCATCAAATATAGCAAAATATGTTTTTCGGAATTTTAGAAGAAAGCACACAGGGAAGCCCACACAAGATTTGTGTCCCGGGCCTCATGAATTTTAGCAGTAGTGGAGCCTTGCGGGAATAAAAAAAATATGTATAATGTAAAAATCTGATAAAGGCACAGTTTTTTAAGATAATGCTTCACATTTCACCAACTCTGTGTCCAGAGGGCAGACTGGAAGCAACTTTCACAGTTTAATCCTTGTGGACTCAGTAGTCAGTCAGTCTGCGCCTGTAGCATCTTCCTGCTCTCTCTCTCTCTCTCTCTGTTTCATTCTTGCTCTTTTCCTTTTGGTTTTTCTTTATCGTTCTACGCTCATGTCCCTCTCCTCGGGCCACTGGTAAATGAGGTTTTCCCAGGCACAGAGCTCAAAAGGGAATTCCAGTCTATTATTGCAGATACTATATTCTGATTGGGTTTCTCTGGGCAATAGACTGCCAACATGTTGCTTTGTTCATGCCTAAGGCAATCTCAAAATAGAGGTGGTCTTTGTGTTATATATCTGAAGTGTGATTGGAAGATCACAAAATACATATCCCAGAAGCCAATCACATCTTATCCGTGTGATTTAGTGCAGTGGTTCTCAACTGGTGGATCGCAACACAAAACTGAGTCATGGGTCTGTCCTAAAAGCATTTAAGATGTTATATCCTGTTATAATATAGAAATAAATCAAATATTATATAAAGATAAGTTTAATATTATTTCAGATTTAAACTTAAATAATCTAATTAAAATGAGAAATGTTGCTTTTGCACCTAAGTAAAATAACAATTTGAAGTTGAAGCATTAAAATAAAGATAAATAAAAATGTAAATGATAATTCACTTTTAAAAGGGAAGGATAAAATCTTGTTGTTGATGCCAAGGAGTATTTATTAGTGCTTTCTTGAATCTGCTTTTAAATGTGCATGTTTTAATGTTTTAGTTGAGGGAGTTGTGAAGCTCTTTCTGCGAGAGGTGTCTGATCAGTGGAGGAGTTTTTGGGTGGAGGTGCGAAGCGTAAGGTCTATGCTGGAGCAAGTGCAGTGTAACTGGCTGAGGTACAACAGTTGCGTGGCCTCATTGCAGGCCTGGCTGGAGGACGCTCAGGGGGCTCTCAGACAACCCGAGAACAAACGGGTGAGACATCCACATACTGTAGATGCAGGCAAGTCTATGAAAATAACTAGTAGGGTTGTTTTATAATGCATTCATATTCTCTCTTGTTCTGCTAGGAGTTTTTTCGTAATCTTACGCACTGGATGGACCAGCACGCTGCTATGAATGATGCAGGAAACTTTCTGATCGAGACTTGTAATGAAATGGTGACATTTGATATAAAGCATCAGCTCCTGCTTCTTAATGGAAGATGGAGGGAACTATTTCTGAAGGTCAAACAGGTAAACAAGCTTGTGCAAATCTTAAAGACAAGAAATTTGTCAGGTTAAAGAGAGGGTTCAGCCTAAAATCGAAATACTTTAAATTTATTCCTTTGTTTCTTTCTTCAGTGTCAGAACTACTATAAAAGGTTAATTTTGTGTCAGAGGAAAGAAAGACATGTGGAGTAAATTTGTTTTAAAGTTAACTCTTCTTTTAATTCTCGAGTCTGTTTTGCTCTCTCCAAAGTATACTCGTCTTCCTGAGACTCATAAGGTGAGGATGCACCAGGATGTCAGCTTAGACATACAAGAGATTCTGGACACTTCCATTACCAAACTTTCCTCACCACTTCAGGTGTCATTATTGGATGTTTAAGCCTTTATGCAGGATGTTGAGGTTTCAAAATTCAATTTATTTGGAGTGTATTGTTATACTGTTTATGACATTTTTTGCTCTGATGATATATTGCATGGTTAAACTCTTTTACTGTTTTCTCAGGATGTTCCTGTTGCAGTGGCCAGTGAATGGAACATAGAGGCTGTAGAGCAGTTGAAGGAGGAGGTGATCCAGACACAGGAGAACAGGAGAATACTGATTGCAGAGAATGTAACAGAGGCCAAACAGCTGCTCCTTATTCACCTGGTAGAGTTCCTTTTGTTGACACACATAATGCAATAGACACAATGAATCTGCTCATCAATTGTATTTGCTAATCTGATTGCTGTGAATCATGCATGATAGTCCAAGGGAGGAATCTGAGAATCATTTATTTTATTTTTATGTTCCCTTTCCTTTTCCTTTCTCACTCTTGTATGTCATACCCTTTCATGGTGTGTATACATGGTAAAATATGAAAACCCAGCAAAAAAAAGAGACAGATCTCCATTCTCAAAGTAATTTCTGTAAAGAAGACCGGGCAGCTCAGGAGAAACACCTGAGGTAACGCTTTCAATCAAAAAGTGATATTTACACATAGGCCATATTAACGTTTGTTTTAAATTAGCACTAGGTGCCAGATTAACACCAATAACTTGGAGGTATCTGTAAGTGTTCTCTAATTTTGATCAGAGATCTTTTTCAAATATCTAATTTGAGTTTTTATACTGCACTTCAGAATACAGTTAATTTATGAAATATGCTTAAAACTGCCCTTTTACTCCTGATTTAGGAAATTTTGGAAATTGGAAGTTGTTGTCTAATTTTGATCTTCAATGTCTTTACCAAATATTATTATTATTAAATTGTAACTATCAATTATAATTTTATATTACATATAATTAACACTAGTTAAACTTTTTAGTTTACATTTTTCTAGTTATGCCAAGCTTTAAACCGTATTGTAAAAATCCTTGTACTTAATCCTTATCCAGTAATCACAAACAACTGGAAAAGTCATGGTGACTTTGTCCTTGGAATCAAAAAGACCTTAAAATGCTCTTCTCTTCAGAGGGCCGAGCTTGTTTTCAGCAGACAATCATTACTGTTTGGCTATTATTTGAGTGCATACTTACTGTTTGTGCATAAAGTGTAAGCCGGTAATGCAACGTGGAAAAACTGCAAAAAATTTAATCACTCAGATTACTTGCAGTTGGTTTCACCTTTTCAACAATTAGTGGTGAAATGGTACAGAAATGTGTGATTCTCATTTGTCATTAGGTCACTGTGAGTGCATGGCAGGAGTTTGACGTGGAGAAAGAGGCCATCTGGCAGTTTGTGTGTCTGAGTCCTGTCCTGCAGAGGGAACTCATCTTCAGCAGCATGGACAACTTCAAGATTGAAATGAAAAGTTTTAAAGTGAGATTCCTTTATGAACTTTGGGCTTTTGAACAATACTCATATCTGTGTGTTTGTTTAGGAGCTTTATGAGCAGGGTAAGATGTTTGCTGTTAGAGCTGAGTCCCTGATGAAGGCAGCAGATATTAAACTTGGTCCTCAGAATCAGTCTTTACTACAGGGTCAGGCCCAGTCCACAAAAGAGAGACTACAGGAGATACAGGCCAGCCTCCGCAAAATGTAAGACCGGTTTAAGTCAGTATGTCTTTTTCTACTGTACATACTTGTAATGTACAGTTTAAGAGAATTTCATTTTCAATTATGTCAGGTTGAAGTAGTCTTTAACAACGGTTCACGGTGTGTGTGTGTGTTCACTGCTGTGTGTGTGCACTTTGGATGGGTTAAATGCAGAGCATGAATTCTGAGTATGGGTTACCATACTTGGCTGCATGTTACGTCACTTTTAAAGTATATTTCAGCTGTATACTTCAACCATATTTCATGACATTACATACAAACATTGCATGCATTTCACAAGTGGTGCTCCTTTCCTGATTGTCTCTGTTCCAATAGCATGTCAGATCTGGAGATGATGCACAGGTGGTGGCAAGGTTTCAGCCGTGAGTCTGAGGCTTTCTTCTCTTGGGTCTGTGGAAGTAAGAAGGAGCTTGAAGCTTTCAGCAGAACCTCTGCCAACCTGGATGAGCAGATACACACTGTGGAGGTAAACCGAGATGATGGATGTTGTAAACCTGGATCAGAAGACTGCAACTTAATAAACATAACCAAATTAACCAGACAACAAGATAGGTTTCATTTAGCGCTCAGTGAATGATGTCTCTGCATTGTTTTCACTGCTTCTTAGATGCTGAAGAAGGGCTTAGAAGAAAAGATGGACGTCTTTAGTCGATTGGAGACAAGAGTTTAAGTTCGTAATTTATTTCATCACACCGAAGGAGGCAGGAGGAATTAAAGCAGGTCTGACACAGATTGGGAGATACCGGGAGGAGTTTAAGAGCATTGTGGAGCAACGAGAAGCAAAGTTCCACTCTAGCTTGAAAAATACAAAACAATTTATCCAAGATCTCAATGAGGTGACATAACATACAGTACAGTACGATCTGATTTATTATTTAAGCCATTTTAGATGTGTGTTACTTAATGTTTTCACGCATCTTAGGTGGAAGGTTTCCTGAATGGACTACAAGAAAAACTGAATGTACCAGTTAATTCCATCAGCAACAACAACATATAAAACTCTCCATGAACATATGGTAAGTATTACATATGTTTGGGAACAGACGACATAGAGACCAAAATAAAACTATCTCCGTATATACTGTACCATATTGACCAGTGGTGTCAAGCTCAAACTCGGGGCCACTAGCCAACAGCTTCAACAAATACCATTATTTATACTGTACAATCAATGCAATCTAATTTTGATGTAATTGTTAGAAATTCTTTAAATGGAAAATCACTTAAAATGTATAATAATCAGTTCACATGTACAGTCTGATATTTGTGAAAATGTATTCATTTTAATCTCAGAAAAATAAAATGAAGGATTTGTCGCAGCATGTCTGTTTGTTGCTGCCTCCTAAGATACAGCTTCAGTTCATTTTTGTTTAAGGGTTATAATAAGCCATGTAGAAAAAATAATATTGACTGCTGTTTAATAATCCTTAAGAGAGTAAGGAAGACCAAACCAAAATGCAGAAAGTAAAAATCTATTTGCAGACTGGATTAAAGGATAAACTATTTTTACTTGAAGAGTAGTAAGTAATAATCCCCATATTTGGCCTGAGGCCATTAGAATGAGACCCCTATTCAAGACCATATACAGTTACAATCATAATAACTTCTGCTTTAAAAAATCTGTTTATTAAAGGGCATTTGAGTCTGCTAGAGTAACATTGTATGTATGACACAAACTGTGTTTCCTCCGTTCTCAGTATGTAGTGCAGCATCTACAGCAGCTGGGGCCCAGGCTGACGTCTCTGAGTCTGGGCTGGAGGAGCCTGTCTGATGCCGGACAGCTGGAGAAAGCTGTGGCTGACCTTCAGCAAGCTCACAAATTACATACACAGCAAGCCACTGAAAAACAAACGAAACTGGAGAACCTGTTGACTCTGTGGCAAAGGCATGTGTTAAAATGTACATTAGTTACATAACGTGTCGGAAGAGGTCTTTGTTACACGATGTTTAATGCGATGTTTTGACTCTCTGGTTTTTAGATGTGAGAGAGATCTCTCACTTTTGCAGTCCTGGTTGAACAGGTGCGAATCTCTATGCAGTTCAGATTCTCCATACCTGACTGCAGACAATGTGAAGCTACACGGCCAGCTTCAGATGCTGCAGGTGAAGTCGGAGGTCATTTTAGGGATTTTCAACTCTCTTGGTTCCTTTTTTAAATTCCTGTTGTGTGAAAATGTGGGACTCTGTGTCTTTAATAGCAAATTATTATTTTTTTTCACATAATGTACAAGTACATGCAGTCAGAAGTTCCCTCTCAGGAGTCTTTGTTGGTAAAGTTTGGAGACTTGTGCAGAGTCTCTGTACTCTTCAGCTTCAAAGGAAAGGACCGCAGAGCTTAGAGATCTTCACTGTAACCTGGAGGAGAGGTGGTGTTCTCTCAGTACCTGTTTACCACACAGGTAAATTAGATTATTTTTTGCCTTTTTAGTACTTGTCATTTGGCTTTAAGCCACATCTAGATGCTCTCAGCCCATCTTTAACCTCTAAAGACCTGCAGCACCTCCAGACCAGGAAGGAGGACTGCCTTCAACTCTTCAGTGAAGCTCAGAGTTTGGTAGCACATCAAGATGAAGCTCTACTCAAACTAAAAGACTTCTGTGATTTACAATAAAGTCAGAACTTCTCTACAGACATTCCAGGATGCTGTTGAAGGAAGAGGGAGCTGGGATGAATCCAAAGTCAGGGAAATAAATCAGGAACTTGGGGACTTTGCCAAGGAGTTAGCATGTCTGGAGGTGTCAGAAGAGGAAAGAACATCCTGCAGAGGGCTGGTGGATGATGTTGTGTTGAGCGTGCAGGTGCTTCAGAGAAGCTTTGGGACAAAGTAGAGTGAGGCAGAGGCACTAGCGGCCATGTGGAGATCCTTTAGGGGATGGAAGGAGCTGCTGCTTGGGAGTCAGTCAAAGCTGGAGGACAGAGTCAATATACCGTGGCCTACAGAAGTCAGCACACATGCCTTTCAACAGAGGTACAGTCACTAATGTTTTCTCTGCTATTACTGTCTGTAGACCCTTTTCATACCAATTCTGTGGCTGATATTTAATATCTGGTATTAAAATCTATTTTGAGTATGATTATAAGTGGACAGCGCTATATACATAAATAGAGGTGTAAACAAAATGTTTTCAGATCGCTCAAACCACATTCCACAAAACAGCGCATCATGTCATCACATTTGCAAAACTAATCCATTCTGACATCAGCAAAAGACCTTGATCAAAATAAGCACTTAAAACATCAGTTAAAATTGTGTATTATATTTTTAGTATAATTGTTAAAATATCTTAAATTGGAACTCTTTTGTTTCAAGTAGTTATTTTAGGGTAATGTAAACAATAAACATATATTAAATACAATAAAAAATATATATATAGTTACATTAGACTGAAAATTAGAAATATTTTATTTCTAGTAATGAATAAGTTTTTTTATGGTATATATATTTTTTATATATATATATATAGTGGTGTGTGTGTGTGTGTGTGTATATATATATATATATAAAATTTATAAATAATAAAATGTATCAATAGAATTACAATAACTTAATATATACAATTTAGAATAATGTGTATATTTATGAGCTTGGATTACAATATAAACTGTGCTTTACTGTTGTAAAAGTGCATTTTATATTGCAAAAAATGTGGACTACATATTGATCCATTTAGTTGATTACTGTAAGCAAATGTATGAGTTTTGTTATTTTACTCTAACAACGGCGAAGTTTGTGCTATGCGGTTTTAATAATATCTGTTTTTTTTCAGGTTGTGGTTGCTGAAGCAGTTGGAGGAAGAGATCCAAGCCCTACAGCACAGTCAGCTGTGGTTGGGAGAAAGAGGAGAACAACTGGTCCACAGAGACTCCGAGCTTGCAGGAGATGCCCAACGGGACATAGCCTTGGTCCAGTCCACCTGGGAGAGGACAAGGGCAATTATTGTGGAGGAGTGAGTATTTCGTTATCCAATCCTTATACATTAAGTGCCCATTGAAACTTAGTATGTTTAGATAGAAGAATGGATTGTCAAATTGAACTTGATATGGATGACTTATGGGAGGGAGAGGCTGGAGTGGGCCAGTGGGTTGATGGATGGATGTTCTGACAGGTTGCGACTGTTGCCATATTTAAATGCAATTTAGGTGTGGTTTATTGTTTGTGCGTTGTTAGAAGGATATGTGGGTGCATCTCTAAATAGATTATCCTTTGGATTAAAGAAACTGTAGAAAGGGGATAGTGTTTTGAGCCATTGCCAAGACTTGCAGTGCGTGTAGCTCTATTGATGTTCCCCTCACTTCGTGCTTAAAATCTGTGACTGGGCTGCTTGTGTTTGTCCCCATACAGCCATGACCTTTGTGCAAACCTTCTGGAGCTCTGTAGGGGATATCAGACCCTGAGAAGTTAATTGGTCATAAAAAATGATTGTCCCTACAAATGACAAATGTGTTATAAGTTAATGATAACATTGAGAATTGCCACTCAGTGTGCTATGGAAGCTAGTTAAAATCATTATATATTATTATTTCTGTATTTTGTTTTTGCAAAACTATTTTCTTAATTTGGATATTGCAAAAAAAAAAAGTAAATTCGTGATATCGACCAATTATTGGTTGTCATACAGTTATTCTCTTTTATTGGCCAGATTTTAAGTATTCCAAGGCATCCTTTATTCTTTATATTTATCATTTATATATCATTTTTATGATACAAGTAACAGTTCAGATAAAAATGAATTATTGATAGACAGAAAGAAAGAGAGAAGAAGGTTAAGCACTGTGATGTACAAACATAGATAAAGTAGTACAGTAGGTAAGTACAAACAAAATTCTATACATATGGATGGTGATGTAGAAGTGAAATATATGCATCCTTTATTCTGGTGAAACGAGTTTCTACTCTTTCAACTGTGGTCTCCTTATTATTAACATCACGTTATGCACAAGATGCACTGATGGCAGTGTTCATTATTGTGCAGATCTGTGAGAGGACGGATACAGACATCAGTCTTTATACTCGCTCCCTTGAGCTTTGGAATGACATTAATAAAATGGCTAATGAGATTGAGTGTTGGAGTGCCATCTCTGGAGCTGCCAGTCTACTCTCTGCTCATGACATGGAAGAACGCCTCTCTGAGTTCAAGGTGAGATCTTTTCAACCAAGGCGATTTTAACCTTGTAAAAAAAAAAAAAACAACATAAAACCAAAACATGGTACAAATAAGAACCCTAATTTCTGTGTTTGTACAGCTGGAGTTGGATAATAAGGAAGATGAACTGAAGATCTTGCAGACAAAGAGGACACAGCTAAAGGAACTGATAAGAACCCAGCACATATACACTGAACTGCAGGTACTCATCAGCAGTGGTTGTGATATTTGTTGCGATGCATGATGTTTCATCATCTAGTATGTAAAGAGAATCAGAAAACACACTGCCAGTCATGGCCACTGATAAACCCAGCACGTGTTCTTGTTCTTTTGAGGTGATGGCTGCAGATCTGAGGAAGCGGATTTCCCATGCTGCAGAGGTGTATGATCAAACCAAAGACATGTATAAAGACTTCATCTCCCAGAGGCCGCAGCTCCTAGATCTAATTTCCCAGATTTCAGAGCAGCTGAAGACCTCAGCGGACTTGCTTTCAGAGTTTTCAACATCCTCTGACCCAGAGAATTTTGTTAAGGTCAAGGTTAGTGAAGTGACTGAATTTTATTTAAATATAGAAGCAGAATTCTGCTATGTAGCCATTCAACATTCAATTAAAAATGATATAGGCCTACCCTGTATTTTGTTAGCTGGTTGAGAGGTCACAGAAGCAGTTAGAGGTGAGTCTGGATGTAGCAAGTGAGACTCTCAGAGCACTGTGTGGAACGTACCCGACTCAGCAACTGACCCTGTTGGGTGACGCCGTCTCCCACCTGGTCAAGAGGAACGAGGAAGTGACACAACTCCGCAGCCAGATCCTGGGGTCTCTTCAGGACACTCTACTGCAGCTCTTCAATGGTGAGTGTAACACTAAAAATTAATTCATGAATTAATAGCAATATTTTTAACATTGATTAAATGATAAAATGTACAAATCAAATGTTTCAATTTTTTTAAGAAGTCTCTTATACTCACCCAGGCTGCATATATTTGATTAAAAATACAACAAAACTGTTATATTGTGAAATATAATTACAGTTTAATTACAGTTTAAAATAACTGCTTTGTATTTTAATGTACTTTAAAATGTATTTTACAGTAGGGTGACCACCCGTCCCACGTAGCGCGTGCGCGCACAGCGTTTAAAGCCCAATTCGTGCGTCCTGCAAATTGAGACTGTGTCACGCATAATCAATGGTTGCTCAAAAAAAGTTGATCGCTCTATATCCTCGAGCCCCAGGCAGCCAAACGAACGTTACTTCACAGGTCAGCACTACTGCGAGAGTGGGATGAGAGATGAAGTTTACATCTTTATTATTTCTGTTTTAACGTTTTTCCTACATTGTTTCTATTAAAATATGTTATGTAGGGAATAACTCAGTTTAATATTTGACTAATTTACTGAGGTGGCATCGTTGTTAACTTACAAAAATGATGATAATTTGGTGGATAATTTACATTTTTCCGTTTATAACAGGTATTGTATTCTGATGTAAAATTAACAGTCGCATGAGGACGCTCCAAAATCATCTTATCTGAGCTCAAAATACTGCTTGAGCAAGTGTCAAGATACTAAAAGTAATAAATACATAATTATGGACGTTTACTTGTTTATTTTTGTTCTCAGTAAGTTATTTTAATAGCATTTAATGATTATGAAAATAAAAGCTTCTACAACATTTTTTTTATTAAATACCATCGATGAAACCACAAAGCTGACGTGGGAGGTATGTATAACTGCAATATAAAGTAATTTGAGTATTATTGCTATTAGTATTATTTTCTAGAATTAGGTACATGTAATATAAAAGTACACATGGCAATGTTTTGCAACAGCTCCAAGTCTCACGCGCAGTGTAAGCTAAACGTCACTGTCCGAATCCGTTCACTTATTTATTTGTTCACTCCTTCCTGATATAGTGAACTCAACTGCCATACACTATATAGGGATTAGTGAATGAGTGAATTCCCTTCCCTTGAGTTGTGATGTTAGACTTTTTGTTTTAAACTGTTCCTGTGGTGTTGAGCAACTACAATTCATTTTAATCCTATAATTTTATATTATAATTTATTTAAAGTGAATAAATTGTAATGAAAAATAAATAAAATAGCTAGTAAATCGTAAGTGGAAGTGCATCTGTCAATTCTGTCATGGATATACATCAGCAATTACACATGTTTAGGGGAATAGGGCATTATTAATATACCATGTAAGGTGGTATGTGCTAGAAATGGGTAAACCACTATCAGTGAGTCTGCGCATGGGGTGGGGTCACCGCCGCGCAAGGTGTCCCATATTGTCCCTCAGAAACATACCCCTTGTCCCCCCTGGGGTTTATTAGCAGGTGGTCACCCTATTTTACAGTATTCCTGTAAAGGCAAAGCTGAATTTGAATTACTTTTAATTCGGAGTAACATGATCCTTCGGAAATGTTATTATTTATTATAGTATTTACCATAAATTTAGTTTAGTTTAGTGTGTCCTTGCCAAATAAAGCACATTTCTTAATTTATATAAAAAAAAAAAAAAAAAAAAAAAAAAAAACAGACTTTGGAACAATAGTGTATGTCTGAGTTAGATGGGATTTTAAAACCACATACCATTAAATTGTCTCATGAATAGTTTATTAAAGGTATTTTATTTATTCATGTTTGATTGAAATGGTTCTGCATGGCACTCCCTAAAAACAAGACAGCCACACACCTGTGCCTCAGATGCTGACATTATGATTGCTCCTGGTGGAATTGGTCGAGCCTGGTCACTAAGACAACAGAGAGCTGATCCATCCATACACACCTACACAGTCCCTCTTTCCGAATGCAGCAACAGCTCACATATACTATTACTCATGGACTGTCAGTCTCTTTCTGTCTTTCCTTCTGCTAGAAAGAGCACATGCTTTTCACTGTAGGCTGTCTGAGTTGAGGGCTGTAATTGAGGACTGCTTTGAGCAAACAGGAGATGCTGTTGCTATTTCAGCCAAACAACAAAAGCTCAAGGTAGCATCATACAACAAATAAAATGACTCAGTCGTGTAATGAAACATTGCATCAGAGCAAAGCAACAAGGCAACTACCAATCAGAAGTGAAACATCGAAGAAGCATTTCAGACCTCCAACTAATAGGGTATTATGCCGGATTAGAAATTTGGGATTATTAATAACAATGGTTCATTATGTCCCTTATG
Source organism: Carassius gibelio (assembly GCF_023724105.1). Taxonomy (NCBI): domain Eukaryota; kingdom Metazoa; phylum Chordata; class Actinopteri; order Cypriniformes; family Cyprinidae; genus Carassius; species Carassius gibelio. The sequence continues at coordinate 17,473,865 of NC_068390.1, read as the reverse complement.
TAATTGGATTAATTTATCCCCTTATTTTTAGACTGCAATAGAGGAAGTCATGGAGGGTGAAGAGCGCTTGGCTCGGGTTTGTGAAGATGGAGAGAGACTCCTCTTGCATCTCACCAAATGTGGGACTGGAAGCATACAGGAGCAACTGGACTCTTGTAAATATGCCTTGGATTTATTTGTTATGGAATGCCGACAGCGCATACAGGCCCTGGAAGTGCCAACCTATTAAATGGGTAAATTAAGTACAATCTAAGCTCAGGCACTTGAAATAAAACTTTATGCATTATATTTGATTATTTACAAAATGTCAAGACTATTATTAGCGTGCAAAACAGGACGGACACTATGGACAATAAAGGAGCGATTACACTGCAGACATTTTTATAATTTTTCAATAGGAATTGTCACACTAAATAATCCGGTTTTCCTATGCAAATTTCTCGTTGGGTTTAATTATGTTTATCTTGTTTTAACTGTGTCCTCTGTGTGGGTGGAGATTTGTAACTTAGCAATAACTGAAAACTGAAAATCCACAATACTTGTTTTTTTGTAGTCTTATGGAATTTTTTTTTTTTTTTTTTTTTTTTTTTTGTAGTGTAGTTTTGTACTTACCAGTCTTGAATTACATTATATTTCAATATAAGAACATTATCTGTTGGAAAAGCAGTTACAGTATTTATGGCTCTTGTCATCATTAGTTCTGTATTTCACACATAAACAGTAAATGTGACTGCACCTTGAGAGCTAAAGTTAGGAATTACTCATCAAATTCATCTTTTTAAAATCTTAAGTTTTCTGTAATTAAATCAAGGTTGGATTGTTTTCTGGGTGAGACAAACCACAAAATTAATCAAATTCATTGTTAGGACATTGCGTTTTTGTTATTTAAAGGTTAATACAAAAGGAAACCGGGTGCAAATTGTATATTGAAATTATACAAATATATTATAAAACAATATACCCAAGACAAAAAAAAAGTTCTGTTAAAATTAGATTAAATAATTTAGGAAAAAGAAACACCTGCAGAATTTATTAATAAATAATCAGCTTTTGAAGTTACAGTAGGTGTGTTTACCATCTGTGCATATGGCAAGATATTGTAACATCTGCTCAAATCAAAGTAGTGAAATTATTTTAAAACCCCCATGTCAACTTAATTATGATATTGTGACAAAGAAAACTGAAAATATGGTTTCCATCATTTTACCTGTGGTACTTAACTTGTAATAAAAATAAATAAAACATTTTAACATTTAAATTAAGATTATATTAATATAACAAAATTGAAACAAAAAATAAAATTAAGCAAGCACAGGTATATACAGGAAGATCATAGGAAACAAAAACTCTGAAAATCCACACATTTTGTGATCTAAAACAGTGATTTTGGAAGAAAAGAAAAACAGATTGATTTGCTGCATTTGTATAAGGTAAGTGTATTTGGTCTTATTAAGGTATGAAATGTGTGTGGTGGAGCTCAGCGGCTGGCTGCAACAGCTGGAGGAGAGACTGAAGACAGATGCTCCTCTGTGGGGTCAGAGTCAGTCTGCAGCCCCCGATTGTTCAGAAGAGCTGAGAAGAGTGGAGGAAATCCACAGAGTGCTGCTGATGAGGAGGTACATATGGACAGTCTGTGTGAGGCAGCACGTGTATGTGAGAATGTTCCAGTTAGAAGTAATTGTGCGTGTGTGCAAGTACATATACTTGTGTATTTTCCACACTACCATCCATCATGAATAAATATGACCTGGCTTTATCTTTTCTTTCACAGGGCATCTCTTGAACGTCTGTGTCAGTCCTCTCTCACCATAACAGAGTTGCTCTCAAATCATGAGGCTTTGCTGCAAGAGTACCAGGCATTTGAGGAAGCACTAAAGGCAGTGGAAGCCTGGCTAAAGGATGATGAGAAGAACTTAGAGACACTGGAGAACACGGAGGGGAATAAAAAGGAGGTGGAAGAGAAACTTGAGCGAGCACAGGTACATGCAGAAGAATTCAAGGAAACGAAAAACTGGAGAAATACACACATTTTGTGATCTAACAGTGGTTTTTGAAGAAAATACTTTATTTTTGTATAAAGTCATAAAAATGTAATTTGTATTTAATTAATATTTTTTAATCTAAAAAACGCTGTATTTTTGTACCAATCCTTATCCTCTGTATTTTGGCCAGTTTTGTCCTTTCACACATGAAATATGGCGTACAGTTCCCCAATACTGTTTAAGGGGAAGCAATATTTTTAGAATGGCTGGTCTATATCTGTGCAGTGGCTGTAACTTGTGTTTGTTTCCTCTCATCCAGGATATCCGGGAGAGGGCGAGGTAAAGCTCAACATGGCAGCCGGGAAGGCGGAGATGGTCATCAAGGACAGTGGAGAAGTGGAACGAGGAGTGATTTGGTCTAAGCTTCAGGAAGTTGAAGATGCATGGGCAGCACTGCTTTTGAATGCTATGAGCTGCCACAGGTAACCTGTTGACTTTCATGAGCTGAGTGATCTGGTTATAAAAGATTAACTTGACCCTAATTACAGAAGTTTAGGTCAACTGATAGTTGGATTTAGATAAAAATAAACCACGACAATGAAAACATCAATATTAATATAATTACTGGAGCCATTGGTGTATTTTGGGTCAAGAGTGAAACGAGTGGGAGCATAGTGATCTGTTTTTAAATTGGCATTTGTGCTTGACTGCAGGTGCCAGGCACCTGGGATTTTATTAAATTATACTCATCACCACTATAGTAACCAAGTTATTATCTGGCTCTATCAGTTTCAATTAACACCAAGGGTGTAATGATGGAGCTGTTTTTTTCTAATTATCTGCTAAATAATTCGGTCTGGGTTTGATAATAGGGTTCATCTATCTGTCTATCTGTTTTCCTGTTGGTTTATCATTCTATCTAGATAAATATGCTAAATAATACTGTAAAAATTGTATGAATGTAAAATATTAACATATTTGTAAAAATTTGTTCGTGGAGTCTTGTGCACAGCTGCAGAGACGACTGGAGGGAGTAGGGCTGGAGGTTAAAGGGTCTCCTTAGCCCCAGCTTGGAGACTGCGCTTCCTGTCATCAGATGTGGAGGACAACCAGGGAGCTCTGTGCTATCCGGAGGAGAGTGCGGCTGAACTTTACAAACGCACTGGAGACCCCGTCTTTAAGGAAGAAAAAATGGTTCCCCTCGGGGCACAGTATGAGGATGTCAAAGCCGCAGCAGAGGTGAAGTATTTGTTAATGTCTAGTGGATAGTTGTAGTGTAATAGTGAACGAGAGTGTTTGTTAAAATTGAAATGAGTTAATTATTGTTTTATCTTATTTAGGAGAGAGTCAGATTTTCAGAGGACGTTGGCCTTGAACATAAGAAGTGCATGGAAACAATCAGGGAGCTCACTGATTGGCTAATGGTGGTAGCAGGGGAGGAGCTTCAGCAACACTCTGACCCATCCGGTGACCCTTCAATCTTAAATTAGAAATTGACTGAAGTCCGGGTAATTAAATTAAAGAATATTAAAGATAAATTAAATATGATCTCTTTATAGCATGCCATACCACAGAAAATGTTTTGTTCCTACTATTATTTTGTGTCTCATTCATATTATGTTTAATAAAGTCCACCTCTGTATAAAATAAGCATGCAATTTATATATATTTCATTCCATTTTCATAATTCCGAAGCTTTTACACATTAATTAGACAAATTCCTTTTTTATGTGTGTTTACAAGCTTGTCTTCTCTCTGTGGAAAATGATAGAAAGAACCTTCATATTGTTTTCTCTCATTTACAAACATCATCTTTCACTCTGAATGGTGGGAAATGAAAAGAACAAATTCATTCTTCGTAGCAGATGAGATGGTGTGAGACTGCACGACAAACTATGTGAGATACTGATGATATGAAGGCATAATTGCATTTCATCTGCACATATGATTATGTGAGTGTGGGTGTATAAATAGATAGAGAGATATGAGTTTTTATTAACCTCATGAGAGAAATTGTACTGCATCAGCTGCCAGTCACTTTTTTAGCAAAACCTGCCTTGAATCGTCCCTCGTTCATAAAGCAGTTTGGAGAAAAATTATTTTTGCTGACACAACGAATTTAGTTGTAATCGGTGGTGCACTACCATCCAAAACAAAAGTAATCCACTCACTAATCTTCAGTGGCTCTGATGTCAGGAGAAAATGAAGACTCTACATACATCCATCCATCTACAAAAACCTGAATTGCTTATGAGGAGGGGGGTTTAAAAAAAAAAGTAGTAAATGGATTTTTATCATTGTAAGGTGGTTGTGTCCACTCACTGCTAAGACACATTATATGCAAACACCATATAAAAGTGAATTTTGCATCCGATTTCCCCTTTACACTGTGAGTGTATGTGTGTGGTCAAATGTTTGAACGTTTAGGCTGTATGAGTGCGGGAACAGAACTGAGCGCTTCACTCCAAGGTCAGAGTTACTACGCGCTCTCACAGGACTACAAATCAATGAATGCAGATGCTTAGATTTTACTGTTGTTATGGATCTGCAATATTTTTGTGCTGATAAGCTCATTATACTCTCTGCTTATCTCCATAACACTTAGTGTGCGTGTTTGATGAGAAGGAAAATATCCATAAAACACAGTGTGTGTTTGATGAGAAAGAAAATGAGAGAAAAGTAGGTGTTAAGAAAGAGAATGGCGGAGATTGGTGGGAAATTTCTATGCTGTTTGCCCATTTCTCCCTGGATAATCAATGCCAGTCAGGGAGAATGAGAGAGTGGTATATGCAATAGAGGATAACACAGCAGCACTTTAAATAAATTATATTCAAATAAATGCTTCGATCTCTTTACCTTTAAAGCTGCCGTTTATTTCTCAGGGATCATTACCTTAAAATGTCATCTGTTTATTACTGAACATAAATGTTTATTTTTTTTTTTATCTATCTTGTATGTGTATTTTTTATTTTTTATCTATCTTGTATGGTTCTATATTGTATGGTTTATGACAAAATAAATAAATAAATATGCATAGGCTATTATATTTTTATACTGAAAGAATGTTTGGTCTTTTTCTTATTTAATGACTTAATGATTTTAATATTACACTTTTATTTATTTACATTTTTTTCAATAAAATATTTCATTGCACAATTTAAGTGTATTTTACATGGGGTAATTCTCATTGCTGAACGAATGACTGAATTAATGAATGAAATTATAATTGCATGTGAGAATTTTCTGACATTTAATAATAATTGCATTCATTAATTAAGTCATTCGTTCAGCAATGAGAATCATCCCATGTAAAATACACTTAAATTGTGCAAAGAATGTTTTTGACTCATAAAGTAAACAATTTTCGTGTATACAAATAATGGTAATTGAGATGATGAAAAAAGGTGGGAGTGGCAGAGAGGGGCGTTCATCTTCTAAAGCGTGAGGGAAAGATCCGATGTGAGAGTTTTTGCGCGCTTGAGCAGCAGTCTCACCGCCGAAAAAATCACGAGCGGTAGTAGTTGGACAACAAGCCGCCACCGATGCCGCAATTTCCGTAGCAACTTTACCCTCCCTCTCACTCCCTCCCTCCTTCAGGAGCTGCTGAAGCGTGGCGCGTGCGAGGGGCGCGAGCGGCTGCGGCGCGTGCGGCTGAGCGCGGAAAGAGCCGGAAGGCACACAGCAGCGGCGGGCTGCGAGTTGATGGATGGAGAAGTGGCGGCACTGGCTCGAGCAATGCACTAGTGGGAGAGAGCTTCGCTACGAGCTCGAGACGTCCTCGAGACGGCCGTGGCCGCGGCGACAGAGGCCGAGAAAGAGCAGACACGGCTGACAGCGCAGCTGGACGGAGAAATGGAGAAGCTGGAGGGCCAGCTGAAGGAGTGGAGCGAGGGACTGAGCAGCGCCGAGCGGAGGAATAGCGGAGCTGCTGCGGTGGAGGGATGGACGGTCGCCAAGGTAATTGAGAGAAGAACGGGGAGTGTATAAGGTGAAATGCTATTTAATTACAGTGTATATTATGTAAGCTCTCACACTTACTGTTTGGAAAGTCACACAGTTTGGTGAATAATTTAATAATATTTTGAAACATCAAACTCATTTACAAGTTTATAGCCAGAAAGTAATATTTAAATAGTAGCCTACAGAGCTTTTCTTTTCCCCTTTCCTCTCTTGTTTTTGTTTTCTTTCTGTAGTAATATGTTTTCCTGCTGCTGAGGTTGTTTATACTTACAGTAGGCTAACATTACATCTGTTTCTTGCTGCTCAGTTAATTGAAAAAGGATTGCAGATTTTTCTTCCTTCTCATCTTCCTTTTTCCCTCAAGTCCCTCAATGTTTCCTTTTTTCTTGTATAAGTTACTTTCTCTCATCCCGTGTGTCCGATGTCCAGACTTGTTTGTGTTACACGCTCGTTTGCTCGGCTCAAGCTCCTCAACATCTGACAGCTGACTCTCGACGGGAGAGAGAGAGAGAGGAAGGAGGGAGGACGGAGGAGAGAATGTAAAATGGAGGGAGAGAGAAAGAGTGTGAACAAAAATGAGAAGAACATGTCAAAGGCGAGGAAGAGTGAATGAGAGTCACCGAAGTGTGTGAAAGAGAGGGAGAACCGCAGCATGTGAAGTGGAAGGCGGGAGGAGTGAGAGAAGGAAGAGGAGGAGAGAGATTGAGGGAGGAAGTGTTCTATAGGGGGAAGTCAGGGAAGCATTTTCCTCTTGTTTTTAAAGAGAGGGTCGGGGGAGGGTGGAATAACAGAGATAGAGAGAGAGAGAGAGAGAGAGGCACCACTATGGGCTGTATAATCTAGGCATGTTCAGAGAAGTGGGAAGGCTTCCTGGAGTCGCAGAAGAACAGAAAGATTTTGTAAAAAGCCCTGCTCTTGGAGCTGAATAGAGCTGTGTGTTAATGCTTTATTGTGTATGTGTGCACAGCTGTACATGAAGAAGCATCAAGCCGATAAATGAGGTTTTAAGTGTTATTGACACTCACCCCTGCTGTGTGTGTGTTTGTCAGGGTGTTCAGGAGGGGCTTCAGACAGCTGAAGTTATGGAGGAGAAGCTGAAGGCGCAGCTCAATGAGCTGTGTGGGTTTTCCAGTGATCTGGGTCCACAGTCGGACAGAGTCAGCGCTCTTATTAAGCTACACAACAGGTGAGTGTGCTGCAGACATAAACGTATATGCATGAGGTTAAAAGTTTTTGAAGTCAAATGGTCACCACCTAGTTTTGTTTAGCGGGCCGTTCCTTGAAAGTTTGTTTAGCCTTGGTAGACAAATAGAAGATGGATGTTTCTTACAGAGCTTCCCAGAAATGTCTCTACTGCTTACGGCTATAATAAGCAAATCATTTATAATGTACATCTAAAATAATGTATTTTAATATTGAATATGATTTAATATTTATTTCATTTAATAATTCATAAAAAATACATTGGTTGGTTTTTTTAGTTCTGATAATAAACAAGTGAAAAGAGTAAATAATTTTAAGTTATACATTATAAATTATATGTACAGCAGTTAATGAATAGAATAAATAAATTACAAATAAATAAATTTGAGGGCTACATTTGGTGAAATTGTTAAGATATTTATTCAGCAATTTTATTTGCAGTGTTTATTGACCTTAAAGTTTTAGAACCTTGTAAAAACTGTTTACTGGCAAAACATATTTAAAATAATAATAAGAATAATATTGAAGCAAAGATAATGTTTTAAATTAATAGAGAAATGAATAAAAAAGAGTAAATAAAAATATTAATTAATTTATTTCTAAATAAATATTTCATTGTTGGTTTTGTAGGTTAAAATACACATGCTCTATTAAATTAACAGAATACATTTACACATAAAAATGTAATGCACTGAGGTGAATGAAGGGTTGTGATATACTGCACCTCATAGCGCTGCATCTAAAGTGAGTGTTTCAGCTGAGAGCACCTGTCATGACAGCAGGTTTTACCTCGTTAGCATACTTTTCAGGTATAGCAGCAAAAAACATGCTTATCTACCCTCCACTGTCCACTTTAACCTCATCCGCATTCGTGTATGTGAGTGTGTACAGTATCTGTGTGCAGACATGCTAGTGTATTTCTGTGTGTGCAGGTTCTGCTGTGTTTGAGACTTTCTGATACCCAAACTCTCCCTCTTAGAGAGCCTGTCATTGAAACAGATGTCTGTGCTCACCTTGTGCTATCAGCTCCCCCTACACTCACACAATTTAACCCCCATCCCCCCTTTTCACCCTTTCCTTTTCAAATACTGCTCTGTGCATCTTCCTCATTAGCCTAAGCCTACGAGCCTCCCGGGAATGTCAGAATACAGAGAAACTCCTGGAACAACGCTTCCGTTCTTCTCTGCATGACTTTCGGCAGTGGATGGTCAATGCCAACATCTCTACCGCTAAATGCTTTGACTCCCCTCATAGCATCTGGGATGCCTACATTTCTCTCCAGCAGATCCAGGTAAGTGCAATGGTTGTGGACAGTACTCTGTCCAGGAGGGCGACTGGGCAAAAATCAAGATTCTTGGAACATAGCCATAGCCAGGCCACAGCAGGTTGGCATGGAAAAGGTAGCCAGAATTTGATAAAATGATAGCCCATTCTCAGATCCCATGGGCCAGTTTATGAGGCCACCATTCAGCCAAGGATGTGTCAGACGGGTCTATTTATGACTTCAATTAGCACAGTAAAAAACCTGTGAGAGCACAGGAAAAATGCACAGTAATGATGTATAGCTCGATGAAAGAGACATAGAATAGACCTGGACAGAAATCACCTGAGAGTTATCTAAAATATTTCAAAAAAGAAAAGCAATAATGCAAATAATAAAATGCAAATGCTAATCATCGATTAAATAAGTAAAATGTTAATTCATATTTCTATGTTACTGATTTATTTTGTTTTAATTTACATCTTACATTTTGTGTATATATTTATATATTTCAAATCCTAAAACTTTATTTTGAGCAGTTACAGATTAAACAGAAATGTATTTAAGTTTTATTATTTTATAAAAAAGCAATTACCTTTTTTAGAAAATAAAAAATACATTCATTATGTATGTAGAGACATTCATTATTCAGCCTTAAAAAGAAAGGATTAAACACTTACTGTCTCTTTTGTTATGGACATAAAAGACTTAACAGTCAATCAGCATTTTGCTACAAATGTCACAGCTAGCTAGTCATATTAGGAAGATGCCAACATGCACAGGTTATATGTCCTCACCAACCAAGACTACATTTAATAAACTTACCCTTTGCAATGAGGGTAAACATGATTTGTTTTGAGCACAGTCTGTGACTTATGTGGAAAATGTTAAGCTGCTGAAACAATGAAACAATTGAAATTAAATTTTGTACTCTTAATTTTGGCACTGTATTAGGTCACCACTTGCCATCCAATGAAAAATCTTGGTCCTGAAGCAAAATCAGTTCAAGCTGCTTTTAGCATTTGACTCAATACATAAATTTATTCCACAGATTGCTGCAGATATTTTCCCCACAATCAACGGAGAAAAAAAAGCTCAGGTCAGCACAGATTCCTTGTGTGGGTCTAGATGTAGCATAGCTCATGTGCAATAAAAAGGGATAGATATGAAGAAAGAAGCAGAATAAGGTTACTCAGAATTGAAAATGGAAGCAATGCTTCTAATTTTCTATTTACCATCAAATACATTTCAAATTTGGAACAATGTTTTCTCATGGCTTACTTTCCTGAACCACCAACACAGTGTCAGACATGCTTTGGGTCATACATAATTGCATATGTATCATTTGAGTGGAGAAACACAGAAAAAGATGGGACGTGCAAGCCTCACAGATGGTGGGAGATCCCAGCTGGATGCCTGTCAATGTCTGGACGTGACTCATTGAACTTGCTGCCCACTGCTCTGTGATAGTCTACTTGTGTCTGTGTGGCTGACATCTTGCTCATTCTGCATCACAGGACTTCAAAAGTGACAAGGAGCAGGGCCAGACCAGACTGAACACTGTCCTGACCTGTGCAGAGCAGCTTAGTAGCGTGGTGCCTGCCGAAAGAGTGGAGGCGATCAGGACCAAAGAAAATGCAGCCAAAGATGACTGGAAGAGCCTGATGGACAGCTTAGAGAGAAGAGAGACGGCCTTACAGGTAGAGCTGTGTAGAGATGAATACATTCATATTTTGTATACCCTGCTCATTTTATTTGTATTATTATTATTATTATTATTATTATTATTATTAGGAAAGAGTGTTTTCATATAAAAAACAAAATACAGCTTTAGTTACATGTTAAACCTTTATGAATATGTACTTTCAGGTCTTGCAGTCTCAGATGCAGGACTTTGAGGCAAGTGTGGAACCACTTCAAGACTGGCTGAACAGGACTGAGATCAGTGTGCAAGAGAGCAGCGCTCGCCTCCACGACCTGCCGGCCAAGAGACTAGAGCTCTCCAAACTTCAGGTGAGCCCGGATAGTCTTAATGGCTTATTTATACTTATTCAGAAGAGCTTGGATCAACCAGAGTGAAATGATTCACTACTATTAAGATTTCAGTCCTCACTATACCTTGAATGTCAGTGTGGTGTAATTCATTAATCGGAAGAACATTTGATTTGTGATCAATAGATTATGCATTAAACATTAGGAGAGTATTAAAAATACATTTCTTTTTTTCATGTCTTTTAAACATAATCTAGCTGTTTGAATGTAATTAAATGAAATCAACTAACTGTGGCAGTGGACTTTGCAGAACTTAAGCTCAATTAAATGAGTTGTCGGAAGTAGGATCTGCTGGAGATTATTTCGCTGAGTCAAGCTTCCTGCCACAATTGAGGATTAAGCTGAGTCTCCAAATGTACTCGAAGAACAAAACCCCAATATACAATCTGACAATAATATGAATGTAGAATAGAGGTTGGAAAGATAAACATTTCTATTTTTGCCTTATCGCAAGATCTTTCATCTCTATTTTTGTATTGCTTTGTTGCTTGCTGGACCCTTTTGTCTGCTCTGTTGGCAATTGCATTTCCCACAGTGTATCTGTACAGTGTAGAAGTCCTCTGAGTGATTATCCATCCCCTTCTATCTCCCCTTCCCCTGCTTTTACCCACTTTCCCTCTTAATCCCTTTATCCCCAGAGTGCACCCAACATGATAGACTCCATTATCATGAACTGTGTCTGACTAACTGACAATTTCACAGTCTGCTCTTTTTCCATCTTGAGAAAAGATGCAAGAAATTTGATCGTGGTGTTCTTTTGTGCTCTGATGTATTAAGTCTGTTTAGTTAAAGTTTTTTTTTTAATGTCATCTCAGTGGATGTGCCCAAAATCTCACCTAGTGTGGTTTTTCTTGGCATGAACATTCGTCTTTATTCTTTTGTGACCCCTGCTTGCCTCGTGACCCCTGATTGCACACCCTCAGACATTGCTAGAGGAGATGCGCTCCAGAGAAACTGAACTGACAGAGCTGAGAGGGCGAGCACATGGCCTCTGGGAGGGTCAGGGTGCTGGGAAGAGCTTTGTGCATCGGGTCTGCCAGCTAGCTGCATGCTACTTGGCCCTGAGCAACCTGATTAAGGTAACCTCCTCTACCTATCTGTTTACCTCATCATTCCTGTGTTTGCTATTTCCTCGTTACCACTGATTGTGATATAGGAGATTAGCTCATTATTATTGACATTTTTAGATCTACAGTATTAGGAGATTTACTATAAGCTTTACATTTTTAATAACTCTGTGTAACAGGTTTGTTCTGAATCTGTTCAGTTTTTTTTTGTCTACACTACCATTTAAAAGTTTGTGGTCAGTATGATTTTTATTTATTTTTTAAAATAAGTTAATACTTTTATTCAGCAAGGAGTAAAGTGATTTATATTGTTAAAAAATATTTATTTATAAATAAATGCTGTTCTTTTAAACATTGAATTCATCATAGACTCCTGGTTTCCACAAAAAATATTAAGCAGCATATCTTTATTTTCAATTGTATTAATATAGAAAGCAGTAATTTCAAATTATATAATAATAATTATATTTCACAATATTAGACTACTGTTTTTACTCGATTTTGATCAAATTAATGCAGCACTGGTGAGCATTTTCTTTGAAAATCTTTTTTTTAAAAACTTAAACAAATCTTACCAGCCCCAAACTTTTGAAAGGTAGTTTACTTTATGAAAAAAAGCTAATTCTATATAAATTTACTTAGGGATCCATCGATATTACATTTTAGACTAAAACCGATAATCATTTTCATGTTCTGGCCAAATAACCAATAAATATCTTATATTATAACACTATATTATTTTATTAAAATATATTAAAATAAAACACTAAAAACTTTTGCTACAAGTGCATTTAGGCACAGCAACATTGTAATATACAGTGTGAAAAACAATTTTTATTTTGATGTGCTAAATATTGCTAAAGATACATTTAACAGTGTTATTAAATTGTTAGTGTTATGGAAAATTAATAACATGTAATATTAACAAAAAATAATAATTGTAATTTAAAAAGTGTACGTTAGATCAAGGAAAAAGGTAAACTAAATGTAAAATGAGAAAATATAGACAATTAAATTGCAATAAACCTTAAAATCTCTGATATCAGCTGATAACCAATATCAATAATATTAAAACACTTCATTTGTCCGGTCTTTTAATCAAGTCTTGACTTCTCTCACCCACCTTCTGCAGGAGAAAGTGTCAAGGGTAGAACGAGTGGTGGGGGAGCATCAGCTTTTTTCACAGGGCCTTCAGGAACTTCAGAACTGGGTTTCGGAGTCCCAACAGGTCCTCAAGACCTGCAGATGCCCCACATCTGACAAGAGTGTGCTTATCACCAGAATGGGCCAGCTCGAGGTACACTGTCATTTAATATATACACATTTTACCATTACACAGGTGTTGCTAAATCCTAAGCACAACCTTCTAGGGATTTGGCTCTCATAAATTAGTTTGTAAGTTTAATTTGTACATGTTGGGCGTATAACATTGTTTCTGATTGATTACAGACTTTACTGGCGGCTTGTCAGGGGAGAGAAATCCAACAGAAGATGCTCATCACCAGAGGAGAGTCTGTCCAGAGGAACACCTCGGCTGAGGGTGTACCAGTGGTTCGCAAGCAGATCCAGGACCTCAAAGACTCCTGGGAATCACTCTTGTCAACATCCATACAGTGCAAGAGGTCAGAGATCTCTCTGTCCCTCAGTCTGGGTTTATTTATCCTCTCTTTGTTAGTGCTTTTGTCTGTGTGCTCATCAGGCATCTGTGTGGAATTAGTAGATGTCTTGTTCATGTGTTGCATTTACAGCCAGCTGGAAGGTGCCTTGTCACACTGGACAAGTTACCAGGAAGATGTCAGTCAGTTTGAGTGCTGGATGGAGCAAGTAGAAGAGAGCCTCGGAAACTCAGACAAACACTACGCTGAAATGAGGGACAAGACAGCCAATCTAGGCCGTGCCAAAGTAATTCATGCTTTTCATATGCATAACATAATAACATAACATAATAACAGATAACAGTTGTTTATTTTTACAGTTCTATTAGAAGTTGAAACCTTAATGTATTATTTACGTGAATTGCTATGCTCTGTACAGCTCCTCTATGAGGAAGTTCTTAGCCACTCTAGCCCTTTAGAGACCATTACGACCAAGGGTTTCAACATGACTGAACATACGGCCACCCAACGGGAGATCCAGAAACTCAGTGAGAGATATACAGCCATTAAAGATAAGGCCAAGGTAAGCCAACGATGTCACGTTATTCAGCACAAACTAATATGATGAATCCAACCAAGTCCGGTGATCACAGAGTCCTATTCACAGGGGAATTGATTGAATTACATAAATCTTTCAAGACAGACCTACGATGAGCTTTGAAGCTGCTGAGCAATGAGGTTTTTGAGGAAGCTGTAAATCCGTATGATTTTCACTTCATTTTTTAAAAATAATACATTTAATAACCAATTTCCCAGTGAAGAGAGACACCACCTATTACCCTGAAAAGATCATTCGGCAATCAGAGAAGTTTCTGTTACCATGGAAACAGAATTTGCAGCCAAAGAGCTCAGCAGTGACCTCTCAGCACTGCACATGAACTATTTATCTATCTATATATTAGATCCAGGTGGTTTGTGGCTCAGATTTATTTATTTATTTTTCTCAGTGGAGGAAAATAATGGGGAAAATACTTCTGCAACCAAGCAGCTAAAAAAATGTTGCGCTCTGCATTCCATTCTATTTCTATTACCACTTATAGTAGAATAAATTTGAAATGATATTCTCTGCTGGTTTTTCAGGCTGCTGTCAGTAAGGCAGAAGAATTGGTTCTGCTCCATCAAGAATACCAGCGAGGGCTGCACATGTTTGAAGACTGGCTGGAGCAGGAGCAGAACAGTTTGGCCCTCCTCACACCTCTGGATGAAGATGTAAATGCTCTGGAGAACACGTTAAAAGAACTACAGGTTAATATGATATGATCCTTTTTAGGGCTTTAATGTTATAGGCAAGACATATTCTGCACAACATAATCTTGTACTCTTTCTGTCTAATATTGTTTCTAGATGCTCCAGTCACATTGCCCTAAGGGACGTAACTTGCTCCGCTCAGTTCTTGCCAGTCAAGAAAGAGTAATTCCATGGGGTTCCCCTCAAATTGAGGATCGGGCTCTGGAAACAGCACAGACAGAGTGGCAGGGTTACCAAGACCAGCTCGGCGAGACCAAAGTCCAGGTAGAGCAGGTCCTTGAAAGGGTTCAGGAACTAGAAGGTTTATTCCAAAGCTTAGACCAGTGGCTGGTTGACATGGAGCTCAAAGTTAAAGTGAGAAGCCATCGTTGCTCAGATGTCACTGCGAAGGAGGCACAGCTACAACACCTGAAGGTACAATGCATTATACTTATGCTTGATGATTTCAGAAATACAGTACTCTCGTTTCATGTAGATAAATGTTGACCTTTTCCTGTCATTCCTTTATATCAGCGGTGGCAGCTTGAGGCTGCCCAGCATCAGGCTGAAGTGGAAGGCCTTAGTACTCTTGCACAGCATGACATAGAAGATGCTCATGTACGTGGTCGGATCAGTACCAGGGTTACCCAGCTCAGTGCCCGCTACCATGCCTTGCTCCTACAGATACAGGCAAGTTCAGCCTTGTACATTAGCAATTCTTATGCATTAGATTATTTCAGGAAATTATACAGCATCATTCAGTAAGCTGTCACTGTCCTTTTATTTATTTTTTCACAAATAATATGCATAGAATAATCATTTTCTAAATGTAATAATTTTCCATAACTGTTTTTATCTGTTCGCTTTTGAATTGTCCTGTTAATTATAGAAACATATGACATTCATTTTCATATTGCAGGTTCTTGGATTTTTCTTATTATTCTGCAGCTGCTCCTGCAATGTGAAAAATACAACAGACGCTGTGGTTTTACAATATCCCACTAATTATTCCTCTGGTTTATGCTTGGGATCTCTCAGTTTTCTCCCCAAATCCTCGCTCAATCTCTTTCCCAGTGTTATTGTTAACTACAACCAAATTGAAATGAAACGCAAATAAAATAATATTTAAATTTCTAATTCTAAATATTTAATTTATATAAAATAAATTAAAAACATGTTCCTGTAGAACATTGCATTAGCAAGCGCAAGGTTGGGGGTTCGAATCCCGGGGAACAAATGATAGTAGAAAATTGTTAGCCTGAATTCAATGTACCGTAAGTCACTTAGGATAAAATTTTAAAACTAAATAGAAATATTACATATAAAAACCACAATAAAAATGCTCATAACAAAATGACTTAAACTTAAAGTAAAACTGAAAATAGCTCAACCAAAATATTGCTAAATACTATAAATTTGTATAAATAATGATAATAATAAAAAAAGCACTCTACAGCATTTTAAAACCGTATTTTCACTCCTTTTCTTCCCTTATAATTCCTATAGTAATTCCTATTCCTAAGTTGCTGAAGTACAGAAATGCAATAGACCAGTTTTTATTTTCTGGTAAAATTATTGCAGTCATTATTATTTCTCATTATTATTAAATTGTCTAAATTAAACCTTTTTTTGAGTTTAATGAAATTTTAACTTCTACTTTAATTTATAATAATTTTTACTTTAATAGAACCTTGTGTCATTGACTCACCTCTCACTTTGCTGCCAAAGCACACTGATGAGTCTAATTTCTCAGCCATCTAAACATTGGAAGTTATCCAACCTACTAAACCAGCTCCTGTGACCCACTGTGATAACAAAAAAAAAATCCCTACACACTTGAAAAATCAATGTCTCGCCACATAGAGACCTTAGCTTGTAATTAAACACTATAGGATTCAATCTTGCCCATCAATCGGTGCTGCTGCTTTTGTGGCAGCAGCAGAATTGTTTTTAACACTTGCTGTAACAGCTCTCATTTCTGCCCACTTCTCTCTAACATGCACACACCCTGACTGCGACACAGAATAGAGCGTGTAATTATTCTGTGAGAAACAACAGGCCGCCATGCACTGCAGTCAAGAGCTATTACGTCTCAGCAGATAGGTGTTCACGCGGTGCGGCACAGCGCAAACGCGTTAATTGGTGCCACGTGCATGAGGGATTTGCATGTCAAGTGAAGAAGGTGGCAAAATAGCTTAGCCTCAAAACTCCAGTGGTGAACCCTAGTGAGTGTGTGGCATTGGATCAATTTAAGCACTTCATGCTGATGAGACAGAATTCCAAGCGTTCTTGACAATAAGCCTTATGATTTATTCTTCCATCATTTAGGACACCCTCAAACAGCTCCAGGTAGAGATGCAGAAAATCTCAGAGGCTCAAAATTCTCTCCGGACCTTCTCTGATTGGTTGAGCACAGCGAAGAAGAATTTCAAAATCGTCACTGAAAGGACAGAGGCTCTCGATTGCATTACAATGGAAAAGAAGATGAAGAGGCTAGAGGTATGTCCCGGTGAAAACACAATTGTTGCTGTATATGCAAAAGAGAATATACTGTAGATAAAGAGTTGAAGGATCAGATGAACCGATGAAACTGTCACCCCTTTTCATCTTGAGGTTTGACAGCTATTGATCTGGCCTGATAAAATTACACTCACACAACACAGACTAACACTTTCCGCGGGCATGGCACAGTTTTGCGCTCATTTTTAAGATCATAAGAGCCAGAGTGTCTCTGTGTGTGCACATGTATGAGTCTCTTTGTCTTCTTAAGGATATGATCAATATGTCTACTACACAAAGCAAAAGAAAGCTTTTGCACGATTGCACTCTACATGCACACAGCCACTTCACACACTCCCCCACTGTGATAGCTAAGATGAAGGAACGGTCTGTCTGTGGATCCTGCTGGCACAGACTGTCTAATTGATACAATGCCCTTGCAGCTTCAAAATCACATAACACTCTTTTCCTATATATACATATACCACTCATTTGGTGCATATAATTCTTGTGAAGCTCAATAGTGCCACACAGATGCTAATAGCAATGTCACATAGAGATCTGTACACCCACTCTATTAAGCGGTAATGTTAGGGCTATAGATGCATGTATTTTTGAATTAATAAACAGCCAATTAAGTATACATTTCTATCGCTGGATCATATTTCTTTGCCCAATTATCCTTGGATCCTACACCTCTTCGCATCACTTAGGGCCGTTTCATAGTCAACGCATCTGTACGCATACGCGTCCCCGAGGCTACGCATCGTTAAGCTTCGTCCGCCATTATGCGTCGGTGCGTAGCCAAATGTGTCGTCCAAGTTATTGATACGCGACGCGGCGATTCACGTAATACTATGCGTTGTCGGTGGGGGCGACATTGCAAGTATTGTACATTAATTCAAGCATATTGTGTTTACAGAAGAAGAAGGTTTGGATACAATGGCGGGCGAAGAGGAAAAATTATGCGAACTTATACATATTCATCCACATTTATACGATAGTTCATCATCAACAGAATACACTCCTCTTCAGTTGTCATTGTGATCTGAATATCACGCGACCCGACTCTACTAATATCACCCGACTCTACTACCCCCTGTTGCGTGAGCGGTGTATTGCATACACGCATCAACCGTGACGCTTGCGTTCACTGTTTAGACTATGAAAGGGAGCCCGTCGCTCGCGTTGCTTGCTCGCTTTTCTCGCGTTGACTATGAAGCGGCTCTTACTTCTCATTTCCTTATTTGTGTGTCGAGATGATAATTAAAACACTGGGGCTGCTTTCCCTGTCAGTATCGCAGCAGTAGCTCCAGATCCAGCTGTCCAGCTCTCATGTACTGCTCTTTGTAGAGACAAGAGGTAGATGTCCTATAGAGAAGCTTCCTGCTTAAAGGTAAAGGAGTAGGAGGGGCCGAGTTCATCCGTTGCTGGGGAAACACTGCAGCGGCAGCCCCATTTAAGGCTTGGGAAATTGGGTCTTCCTCGCGTATCTCTGACTGGGGCCTCACCGGGTCTCCACACACAGGTGTCAGGAGCCCAGCAGGCTTCAAAAAGTACCCATCAGAAAAGACCACTTTAGAGGAGTGGTCTCAAAACCTGAAACTCCACATAAATGGAGAGGATCAGAAGCTGTCAGAAACAGAGAATTTTGTACTTGTCTTGGTTGCACACTGGGGAAGGCGTAAATATCTTTCCTGTGGCTCATTCAGTTATTGATTACCTTTTGTTTGTTGTTTAAAAGATTCTCTCACCCTGCAGTCTCTACAGGAGGACATGGATGAAGGTCACAGCCTGTTTAAAACACTTCGAGGAAATGCAGAGCAGACCGTTTGCTTCTTGGATAACCCTGGAGCATCCAGACTAGAGAAGGAAGTGCGAACAGGTCGATCACAGCTCGAAGAGCTTATTTTGGGGCTACGGGAAGAGCAAGCAACCCTGGAAAGGAGCATTGTGCTCTATAAAGATTTCCAAAAGCGCTACAAGTGCCAAATGCAGTGGCTTGGGGAGACTCGAGCCCTTCTCAGTTCCACTGTTGAACCCAAAGTAGAACTTTATCAGAGGAAAGCCCAGCTGAACAAGTACAAGGTTGGTGATTTGTTTTACAGTCTTAACTGACATAAAATCTGTACTTGTGACTAGTTTTGTCAACAAAAGTGGTAGTCCTAATTTATTTATATATATATATATATATATATATATATATATATATATATATATATATATATATATATATATATATATATATATATATATATATATATATATATTTATATATATATATATTTTTTTTTATGATTAGCACTTTGTTTATATTAAGTCCCTTTTGCTCATGAAGGCTGCAAAATACAGAAAACATTAATACTGTGAAGTACTATTTTAATTTAAAATAACTGTTTGCTATTATAATAATCTACTTTAAATACTTTGGCAAATTTGAATTTTCAGCAGCTTGATCCTTAATGATCACAAATCACTCTAATATGCTAATTTGGTGCTCAGGTGACATTTCTTATTATTTTCAATGTTGAAAACAATTACATTCTTTAATATATCTAATGAACAATTGATAATGACTGTGGAACACACTACACTATTTATATTTATATACACATACACTTATTTATCTAACACACATACTTAGTGTACACTTAAATTTTGCACATAATATACCTGTAGAACAAACTGCTTTTTGTAATATACCTGCCATACAATTGTCAATTTGTATATTGTCATTCCTGTCCTACTTATTTGTATTTTTTATTCTTTTATTATGTGTTTTTTGTTCTGTTGCTGTCATTCTGTCAACAAATTCCTCGGATGTGTAAATATACCTGGCAATAAAGCTCATTCTGATTCTAAATTCTGATATGTGGAATATGAAATATTTACTTTCTGGATTCTTTGATGAATTAAAAGTTATTAAAAAGAACAGCATTTATTAGAAATAGAAATCTTTTAAACTTTTTGATCTATTGTATCCTTGCTGAATAATCTGTTTATGTCTCTGTAATGGTTTTCATTGCTCTGTTGTGTCCAGGCTGTAGAGCAGACGTTGCGATCACGTGATTCTGCCGTGAGCTCGGTGCTAGAGAAAGGAGAAACTCTGGTGACCCTCCTCCACTCCCCTTCCATCACAGACAACATGATACGACTACAGGGAGACTACCAGGAGCTGTGTGGCTCAGCAAGGGTGAGTTCAAAAAGATTAAAGTGCTTGCAGATTTCATTATCATTTCTGTAATTTAAATATATTTCCTTAGACCCACGTCCACAGATTGGAGGCCCAGGTGAAGAAACAGGAAGCTTATCATAAAGATGTACAGGAAATTGAACGTTGGTTGTTGCAGATGTCCAGCAGGATGGTGACTCCTGACCCATCATCAGACGGTGGCCTGGAAGCTGCCACTCAGCAGCTAGCCAGACATAAGGTGACAAATCACAAAGCTTCACAGAAGAGCAGGACCCTATAAATAAACAAACACACATCTGCATTTTGATTACTCACATAACAAATGTTGTCATATCAGTTTGTGTTAATTATGTTTTTCACAAGAATATTTAAAGCTATTGCTAGGAGAACCTTTTGTGTTAAATTGATTTGCACATATTGTCTCATCTCAGACTATAATGGAGGAGATAGCAGGCTTTGAGGTGCATTTGGATACACTAAAGGAAAAGGGAGAGGAGTTGTTGTCCGGCTGCAGTGAACGCCTCCAGGCTCGGCTTCACCAGCAAATTCAGAACCACCATCAGGGAGCAAGAGACAGCTACTCTGCCATCTGCAGCACTGCCCAGCGTGTGAGTTTACTTGCCAACACACAAGCATAAGACCAGCATTGGGCCGATGTTTGCTGTGCATATAGACCTACAATAGTATATAAAGACCCACAATTAATATAGGCAGGAGTGTGATCAACAATGGACACAATGGTGCATCCATTATTTTGCCTGTAATTAATGCAAACAAAAAATAGTTGTTTAAATGCAGTCAGTTATGTCCCATCAACCATATGGGGCGGAGGTCTTGGACAATTAAAAACTCCTTATAATAAAAAAAAATACAATACAATTTACAAATGAGCAAACTGTTCAAACAGCATAATAATAATTGAATAAACAATTAAGATTAATTGATTATTAGTTTATTTCCAGTAAATTCTTCTATATTGCAATTTTTAAGTTTTAGTGCTTATTAATTGTATGATTTCTAGTCATTGTGTCGGTGTCATTGTTTATTGTCCCTCTGCTCACATCAAAGCTTTGTTCCAGCTGTAAGCTCAAGTGTATGACAACTATCTGCCACTCTTCCAGAACCTCCTGATTATTTTAATCCACCCTGCCTGGCTTCCTAGTTGCACCGGTCCAACTAAAGTGCTGACGAAATTCTTCTTTCTGTGTATTTGTCTAAATCAGATTAAACAACCCTTACCAGGCAGTCAATAAACTAGGGACGTCTGGCAAAGAAATGTGCTTGACATTTTGACTTCTGCATGCCAGTGTCATTACAAGAAGACCCATCAGGAGGCACTAAGAAATCATTTCTCCATGAAAGCATATCATTAAAGCCCACGGCAATGAAAGTGAGCACATACCCCCTTTGCAAATCACCATTCACCCCCTACTCCAGCTCTTGCAGTATCATACCAAAAGCTGCCAGCTGCTTTCCTTTAAGAACCCTAATCACACGCAGCCCTAATATGCCAACTACTCCCTGCCATCTGACACACTGCCTGCTCAGTCACTTTCTGAGCAAACCACCAATATTAATACCTCACCCCCTTCCCCGGGCCAGTTTTATTTTACCCATCAAGTCCAATTCTGTCAAAACAAGCCGAGACATTTATAAAACCCCTCCCTTCTGGTTTGCCTGGTTTATACCCCGTACCAACATCTTGTGCCAACCTTTCCATAACAATGCCATCCGGTAAATCCCGCCACCTGGCAGTCTGGTCAATGAGTTCCTAGGTTTGCATGTGCTCTGCCAACTCCTGTCGTCTGCCAAAGCAAGCCTGTCATTGCCTGCCCTCACGAGGGCTTGTGAATTAAGAATGTCAATCAGCGTCAGCTTTTCAGATCATGGGATTAGGGATGCCAGAGCATTCAACACCTGTCAAATGGGCTTTGCTTTATGTTGACCAGATTTAGCATGGTCAACCGTATGCCACTCATGTCATTTTCTGTTTTGCTCCTCAAATTTGTCAGTCATGCTGTTCCAGTTTTATACAACTAAGGACTACTTAAAATACCATTTAAATGTTACATTATGAATTGGCTCAGTTATGACTTCTATAACTTGTATTGTATCAATTTTAGCAAATTATGTTTGGCCACTACATGCAATTGTTATGTCTGTTTTGCAGGTGTATCAGAGTCTGGATCAGGAACTGCAGAAGCATGTAAGTCTGCAGGATGCATTGCAACAGTGTCGGACGTGGCTTTCAAATGTACAAGAGGAGATACAGATTCCTCCACATGCACCACACTGCCTACAAGAGGCGCTAGCACAGGTATACGTTTTAATGTTGCTTTGTGCATGTACACAAAAGTATCACAATGAAGTATAAGATAGCCAGACTCTATCATCAATTATTTTGGGGATATCTTAAAAATTCCATCAGATGAAGCAGGATCGAACTCTGCAGGAACAGGCTAGTACCTATTTGCAGCTGGTGTGCTCCACTTGTGATCTTTCTGATGAGAAAGTACGAGAGACGGCTGCTGAGATACAGCAGGTCAAACTTCAGGTGAGTGACTAATAGATTTTAAGAATACCTTTATTCTTCAGGTTTTAGTGGCTTCTTAAACTACAGGTACTTTTATATGGAGCTCCTAAAGGGTGATGGGAGGAAAAAGATGTTTGTGTAGGTTTTATTGATTTAAGATTGTCCCATACTTTTCAATGTTACAATATGATAAAAATCACAAAACCCCATATCATTAGATTAGGTTGGCAAATGTTTAGAGATGCTTTCTACCTAATGCAGATTGAGGAAAGGATGCTGGAATCTCAAGAACTAGCAGATAACTGGAGAGAGATCAAAGACTTGCGTTCCAACCTTGAGTGTCGACTTTTTGAGGCTGAACAACTCCTCCAGAGCATGTTAAGGAGGCCAGCTGAGCTCGAGCCAAAGGTTGCTCAGAGCCAGCTGGACCAGGCTCAGGTAAGCGACAGCTTTGTGTCCAGATGACATTTGAAGACAGCAAAATGATAACCCGTTTAATGAAACATGGGTTATAAGAGATTTTCTAGAAAAATTACACCAAATTTATTACATCAAATATCAGTTTATTAGTTAATCAGATGCAGTCTATTATGTTTTGCTAAAAGCTCTGGTAAGCTTTACCCTCTCTTACATTTCCTGGCAGGAAGCTTCATTCATTAATAAAGATTTCTCCCCAGATTATTCGTCTGGGTGTAATTATGGCTGTGTGAATTGATTTGTCAATGCCTGTAATAACAGTGTCCAGGCAGACCCCTTCATTGTGTGTGAAAAATAGCACATATTACCATCCCTGGATGTGCTGACAATTGTCAACAATAGATTGAATGAAAACCCCAATTACTTCAAAGCTCACTCTCTGCCAGTAACAGAGGGTGTCATCCAGAGCTGTCCATTTGGCAGGATATCAAATAAAGATAGGCAGCATTTATTAATAACACCTCATATTTCATGCCACAAAGGACTTTATCCAGGAGATGCGAGCCAGGCAGGTTGATCTGACCCAGCTGAGAGAGAGCATCAATAGGCTAACGGCTGGTCAGGAGTCCCCTGAGCTTATGGAAGTTGGGCGTCTGCACTGTGCTTGGCTGGATCTGGGCAGACAGGCTGCACAGCTGCTGGAACAAAAAGAGGAGGATCTACAGAGGAGCGGGGACTATCATGACTGCATTTGTATGGTGGAGGAGTTGTTTGACCAGCTGTCCAAGAAATGGGATCAGTTGGCCAGGCATGCAACGTTTCCTTTCAAATTTTTGCACAGCATATTTATGTTTGATAGTTGCCATGTGTTAATCTTCAGTCATTCTTCTCTTTGTTCACAAAACACTGAATCTTTTCTAGGGGAGATATTGAAAGCACATCTGAGTGTCTGGATGCCTTAAAGAAGTTATCCACAGACCTGCAGGACCAGAGATGTGTGCTCGATGACTTGAGAAATAATAGGCATGGGATCGTGCCTCGTCTGAGCTTAGAAGAGAGAGACCTGGTTAAGGAGCAGGTGGGTTTCCTGGAGCAACATTGGACCCAGGTGGAATCCCATGTCCAGAAGAAAATCCAAGATTTAGTGCAGACACTGGAAGAATTGAGTCAAATTGAGGACCATTTGTGCGAGGCTCAAGAGTGGGCTGAGTTGCAGAAGCCATCCCTGTCTGAAGTTTTCAAGACCAGCCCCCCTCCAGATTTGGCCCAAAGCTTTATGTTTGATCACTTGAGCTTTTGTGCAGAATTGGAGGCCAAACAGAAGCTTCTGGCAGAGGCTGTGAAAGATGCCAATAGCCTTTCCTCTCGGCTCGGTCTTAATGAAAGTAGGATGCTGCAGACTTTGGTCCAGGAAGCACAGACAGGAGTAGAATCACTTGGAACTAAGGCAGCTCAGTATCGTAAAAGCCTCAGTAAAGTGTTTACAGAACGAACGCAGTTTCTACAAGCCCTTGACAGAGCAGCCGAATGGATCAAGAAGCAAGAGCAGAGAGCTCTTGCAGATGATCATGTGGCGCTCCTACCAAATGTACTGCACAAGCAGGTGTCAACTTGTAAGAATTTTACCAGCAGCTTAAGAGCATATCAGGTGGAGCTTACATCTCTTTGGGTACATGGACGAAGATTAGTGAAGGATGCAACTGATGACGAGGAGAAGGAGACCCTTCAGAAGCTGGAGGAGTTGCAAGTTACCTTCGAGGCTTCCTTGCAGAAGAGCACGGAGCATCTGCAACATCTGGAGAAAGCGCTAGTCATTCGGAAGTACTTTAAAGTGGACCTTGACAAGATCTGCGAGTGGCTAAAACAAGCAGAGGTAGCTACATTTCCAATTATTGATTTAAGTGGGAATAATGAGAAGCTTCAGAACCAGCTGACTGAATACCAACAGCTTCTTGATCATGCTTCAGAGTATGAAAACCTTTTGCTCATTGTCCAAAGGGCAGGACAGGAGATTCTTCCCACCTTAAATGAGGTTGACCACTGCTACCTAGATGAGAAACTCAATGGCCTTCCACAACAATATAATGACATGCTGTTGTTAATCAGAGAGAAATGCGACAGGATCCAACAAGTGCTTTTGGACCGCAGGGAGTTTGAGTCCCTCACTGATGTCACACGAAAGGCTTTGAAGGAACTTCAGGAGAAATGTGATGGTTTAGAGATGAAGTCACCCAGCCAAAGTCTAGAAGATGGAGAAAGATTGCACAACAGTTATGAAGATCTCATCAAAGGTCTTGCAAATCTCTTTCAGGGGATGAAAGATCTTAGGGGTAAAACTCAGGATTTCTTTGTCATGGGTCAGGCATATGCTCCTGAAGTCATTGACCAGCTGGTTTATCTCCATGGCAGTCTAAACCAGCAGATCGAATGTAAGATGAAACAATTAAGAAAAACATTAAAGTTGTTAAATGACCATGTAACAGTTACTGAGAAAATGGACTATAGCATCACTAGATTAAAGGAACAGCTTGGCAAACTAGACTCCGAAGGAGAAGAGGAGACAGATGCCACGGAGAGATTATCTACACTACACAACCTAGCAAAATTTCTTGAAGAGGTTAGATCCTATCCAGAGGGTCTCAAAGCACAAAATGATGACCCCAACCGACACTTTGACTCAAAGATCCTTAAGACTCAGGTTATCTTCAGAGAGGAACAACTTCTTACTTTCAAGCAAAAGATTAATACACACATAGAAGAATGTGAGAGAGGTTTTATGGTAAATAAAGATTTTCAAACTGATATTAAAGTATCAATAGACTGGCTCAAGAGTCTTAGGGATCAATTAAGATGTCCATTAATGTTTGAAGAAGCTAAAATTGAGATTGTGCAGGAGGAGGTCAGGTCACTGTCAGCAATTCAAGAAGAAATGAAATCTAGGTTTAGAGTATTAGAATATGTAACTAATGAAGAGAAAGAGAAGTACATCAACGATCGAAAGCCATTTCCAAAAATCTTTGAAACCACTTTAATGACTATTCCAGAACTAAAGGATGATCTTCAACAAGCTATCAACACCAAACAGGTAAGTGATTATTAATTGCTGACAGTTCACCTGTGTTTTCTGACTGAGTAATAAAATACTGAAGGTTAGCTTAATAATGTTTTTTTAAATTGTGATGTGCACCCTCAGGCGGCCTTGCAGTCTATTCTGTCTCTACTCCAAAGATACCACCATTCCTTGCAAACCCTCCAGCAGTGGCTTGAGGACACTGGTGCTCTACTTAAGCAGGCCCCAGAAGAGGTAGACCTGGAGAAAATGTCAGACTGCCTCAAGGACTTAGAAAATATAACAGGCCGGGAACAGTCCGTCAAGGATACAATGCAAGAAATAAAAGATCTAGTTCCTCAAATGGGTGACTTTTTGAGCCCTACTGTAATGAAGCAAATCCAGCAACATTGTGAGGAGTCTTATCATAAGGGCACAGAGGTCTTCAAGCAGCTAAAAAAACATCAAGAAAACTTGCAACGGTAATGCTAATGAGGTTTTGATATTTAAATAGATGTAAATAAAGCACACAAGACCCAAACTTGTATCTGCCTGTTGAATACTACATCCGTCACTGTATTTCTTGATTAGAAGCATAACTCAGTGGAGATCCTTCCAAGATGATACAGATGAAGTTATCAGGCAGACGAATGAAATTGAGAAAAGGATGATGGAGTTCACAACTGCCAGAGCAAACTCTGAACAAGAAGCTGAAGACAAGCTCTGTTTATACCAGGTTTATGACTAAGCATGTGTTTTATTGGCTGATTCTTATACATTTACGTTAAATTAGGTGCTACAGCTTTTCTAAATATTTAGTAATTTTTCGCTTTTTTTTCTACAGAATATTGTGTCACAAGTTCAGGGTCTTGAAGATGCACTGAATGGACTGAAAGTAAAGGCAGCACAGTTTGTTGAGCCTGACATAAAAGACACTGCTTCTCGGTCAGTTTGTTCATTGGGCCATCGGTGGACTCGGTTGTTTGGTGCTGCTCAAGCTCAGGTGAAAGCCCTCCAGGACTCTGCGTGTAACTGGAGATGCACCAGGGAGAAGGTAGAGAAGCCTCATGGGTAGACACTCTCAACTCATTACACTACGATACTCTTTATATGACTCTGTATTGCAGAGAATGTAATCAAGCGAATGCCAAATTGCAATCAGATACAATACATAATTGAATAAGCAGACAAAATGCCATAAAATGATTGATTGATGACATTTCAATAAACAGACAGCAGTAAAAGCAGTTATTCTGTAAGCAGTGAGACACTGTAGTAGAGCTGAATAAATCATGGCTGTGGTTCTGTGATCAGACAAGAGCATCAGTTGCCGGCAATGGCCTGAGAATGATGTAATGGTTGGCAATGACAGTCCATACCAAAAATAGCCCAACATGGAAGTTACCAACTCACAAATTCTCTCATAAATCTCTGCTGCTATCACAGGAAATGACTTCATTGATGGAGGCATATGCTGTGTAACACACTCTGTAACATACTGTATTTTTTATCCAACATTATCAGATTATCCAACATTAATACTTTAATCTAAAAAAGATTATTGATGAGACTTTGCTATCCAGACATCCATCTAAGTAAAATGTTAGCAATTACTGTTTCTTGTTCATTTTTGCCAGTGCCACTTATTCTGTGTAGTTTCTTTGTGACCTAAGCCTGTTACATTATTCAGCTGAGGATATGACATCAGTCAGTAAGAATGAATCAGTTCCTCGCAAAGCTGTAAGTAGAACAGAGAGAGTAGAGTTTGTTTGTCCGTTTCATCAATAATTCATTATTAATAGTTATATAGCTGTCCTGATAGCTGCTCTTTTGTGACAGGAGTTACTGATGTCTGAACTTTGTATATATATATATATATATATATATATATATATATATATATATATATATATATATATATATATATATATAAGAACAACATAAACCTTTTTAACAATAAAATAAATGTATAAATGTTATAGCATGACAGTAGCACATATTAACAGCAGTAGAATCTGTTGGAGTAACCAGTCCCTCTCTGTGATTAGCTGGAGAAAATGCAAGCTGTCTGTGAGGACCTGCACAGTCGTGTTCCTGACAGCATGGTGGAAAAAGCCTCTAGTATGGCAGCCCTACACAGTCTTTTGGAGTACCATGATTCCTTCAGTCGAGAGGTGGAGAGAGAGAGCAGTGCCCTGAGCCTCCTCAAACACCATGTGCTCAACCTGTTACTCCATCCTCATGCAACTGCTTCCACCACAAAAAACAGCCAAGACAGTCCATGTCTGCTGGAAATTCAGAGCATTCAGGAGAAATATGACGAGTATGAATTTATGTCTTATCTCTCTGTTCTGTTCTGTTCTATCTGTCATTCTGTCTTTTTTGAAAAATGTCCTAACCTAATTTTCTGTTTTTTGCTTTTACGTCTTCTATAATTTGCATTATATGTATTTTTTGTGTCCTTTTTCTCCCTCAGTCTATTGCAGCAGGTGTGTGCTAGCAGGCAGCAGGTGCAGGTGGAGCTGAGGGAGAGAGAGGAAGTGCTGAGGGAGTTGAGCCTGATGAAAGGCTGGATTCAGGACACCCAGGGGCTGCTGCTGAGCCCCACTGCAGACCTGGATAACCTGCTCACTGACCTGGAGGTAATGTAAACCACTTTATACAGTGTAGGAGATGCAGACAGTACTGGCATTCTAACATCCTACAGCCCAGTTTACTTTACTGATGATGGTGTGTTTTTGTGGTTTCTGCTAGACGGCTCATGGAGGCATGCAGTCTCACCGCCAGAACCTTGAGCAGATTGCAGATTGCCAGCAGATGAAATACCAGGACTTCAATGCCACCCTTCCTTCAGAGATCAGCGCCCAGCTGGCAGAGGTTACACTGGCTCTGGGTTCTGCAGTAGATCAGGTACCTTCATTCATACTAGGGATGTCAAGAATACATGTACCAAGTGAATTCTGGTGAGGGATTAATGTTGACATGTAAAAATTAGATTTGTGTCAAAATGTAAGATCTGTGCAGTAGGCATTGCAATGTAAATGCAGCCAAATAGACCAGTCTAGTTGGGTTTAAAAGAAAAGGAGATTAGATAATGTCTCTCTTTCACTTCCCTATTTATTTATTTTGTGCTCAGGTGCAGGCACGGGAAAGAGAGGTCCAACATAGCAGAGATATAAAAGAAGACTTTAACTCCAGACTTCAGGATGTCTCACAGAAAGTCAAACTCATCTCTTTGAAACTCAAGCAGAAGGCTGTGGATGTTGAGGAGGCTAAAGAGGAGACAGCGGTATGAATGCAGAAGTCTTTGGAAGCTGTGGTACAGACTCTGCCCTGATTACTGAAATGGACAGTGTAAATGATGACAGAAGTGTACTTAAGAATGACTTCTGTACAACCTGATTTCTAAATATTTATTATTATTTTAGTGATATATATGAGTGATTATAGTCTTTATTTATAACTTAAGTAATTTAGTTTTTGTAAATTTTAATGTTTTTTTTTAATATATATTAAGCTTTATTTTAGTTTGTCATTAGTACTTCATCTTATATAAAGTAGTTGTCAATGCATTTTTCATTAAAGTATTTTAATTTTTTTAATCTATTATTTAAATTATTTCATCTTATTTAAATTGCCAAAAAAGGCAACTTGTAATTTTTTACAACACTTTGATCTTTGCATATTTACAACTTTGAACATATTTTTTCTCTGCCATTTGTTCTGTTTTTCTTTCTCTATTCAGACTCTATTAGAGGAACTAGAGGAGTGTGGTCGTGCTCTGTCTGAGCTAGATGTGGCAGTGCAGGAGTTTGGTAAGCAAAATCCTCTCCTTGCCAAACAGCTGGGCTCCAGCCTGAGTAAACTGACTGATCTTCATGCTCAGACCAGCAGACTGGCAGAGGGAAGGACCACATGCCTTCAGAAGGTCAGCATTTGGGGAAACCTGACTGAAAGAAAAAAAAAAAAAAATTATTAAAATGCATTCAACAAATTTACCTTTTTTTCTATTTTAGGCAGAAAAGAACTTTGAAGAATTTAATGAAATGCTGATGTTAACTCTCAACTGGACAGAAAAAGCAGAGACTGTGGTCTCAGCCAACGTCATGTGGAGTCCAACCTTACAGATGCAAGAGCAAATCCAAAACCATCAGGTGGTGACATCTGCTTTAGCCAGATCAAATCACAGTTTCTCTGAATTTTCAGTGGCTGTTTTGGGTAGAAATTTAATGTTGTTTTGTGATATATCTCAATCAGGCCTTATTGCAAGAGTGGCAAGATCTCCAAGGGGAGTTTGAGGGTCTGGAGGAGAGGGTGAGACTGCTGGGGGAGGTGGTCCAGACAGATGCTCTCCACCTGCAGGTGGCTGAACTGAGCAGACATGCTGAAGAGCTGCAGCAGAGAGCCAAAACAAGACTCCTGATGCTACAGGATGCAGCCAAGGTTATACATAGCAGCATGTCACGCGTATTATAATGAAAAAATAAGAGTTTTGCAGTGGGCTGTGCATGTGCCCATGGTCAGCTTCAAGTCTGCTGTATATTTAGAAAGACATTGCCATCTAGTGGCCAGTTAGATTAGCAACGTAATTCTTCATCGTTCTGTCTTCTTTGCTGGACGTAATTGATGTTTGTTCATTAAATTGCTGTATGCTCACCACAGTGCTTTAACTAAACATTGCTTTATAGTTTTGTCTTAAGCCGTACAATCAGAAATGGGCAACATTTTTGTGCCCTTTTCAGTTTTTGTGTCAAATGGTATATATATATTTAGCAAGATGACTTGTTTATTTTACTTATTATGTCTCTGAAATTCTGCAGTGAAATCTATTTGTATAATCTGTAGTTATCTATATGTATATGATCATCTGTTG
Organism: Carassius gibelio; assembly: GCF_023724105.1. Taxonomy (NCBI): domain Eukaryota; kingdom Metazoa; phylum Chordata; class Actinopteri; order Cypriniformes; family Cyprinidae; genus Carassius; species Carassius gibelio. Next base: position 17,442,894 of record NC_068390.1, on the reverse strand, counting down.
TCCCAGGAAACCAATTTCCTATATATTTGTGCATGTCAGGTTTTTTTGTTTTGTCTTTTGGATTCCTCATCTTTGCTCTCTTTCTTTACTGCCTGACTTTGAAAAACAAGGACCACCAATCTAGTAAACTGTAGAATTCGCTGGAGAATTACATTGATTTGGTTTAAAGCACCACTTTATAAAATTTTAGGCCCACTTGAGCTGCTTTTATTTTGTGGCCTCAAGGCTTGTGATTGAGCAGACATTCTCTGAAGTTAAATGGCTTCAGTGTGTTGCTCAGGGGCACTGTGTTGATTTAGCAGTGTTGTGATCTCAGCAAGTCCTCTTGTTCTGGGTCCCATCATGATTTAACCTGCAGTCTGACTATTGAATTAGTGGGGCTGTGGACTGAAACGGGCTTTTCAATACCCGAAGCCAAAATCACAATCACAGTGCCAGTAAAAAGTTTTTTAACAGTAAGATTTTTTACGCTTTTTTAAGAATTCTCTTCTGCTGACCAAGCCTGCATACTGTATATTCGCTCCAAATTACAAATGTTTTTTTTATAGCAGGAAGTCAGAACATCAGAATGATTTCTGAAGGATCATGTAACACTAAAGACTGGAGTAATGATGCTAAAAAAATCAGCTTTGTTCAGAGGAATAAAGAACATTTTAAAACATTCAAAGAGAAAGCAGTTATTTTTAAAATGTATAAAATATTTCACGATATTATAGTTTTTGCTGTATTTTGGATTAAAAAAATACAGGCTTGGTGAGCAGAAGAGAATTCTTTAAAAAGCATTAAAAATGTTACTCTTCAAAGACTTCTGACTGATAATGTATATCCAAACGGCACAAGAGGGAGCTAGTGTTTCTGTTAAACAACCAGGTGCTTTTACTCTGCCAAATGCTGATATATCAATTCCCTGTCTATCATAGCATCACTCTTACAGGCTCCTTTATCGTTCTCCTTTCTTCTCCTTTTCCTGCTTTTTCCCCCTCAATAGTAGAATTTTTCAGTGTTAAAATGCTAATAGTGCAACTATATATTTGTTGAACAGCAAGCTGAATTAATGTTTTGAATCCTTTTAAAACCATATTATTATTATTGCAATTGAGTTACATGCCATGAAAGCATACCCAATGGAATATTTAATAAAATATATGGATATTTGTCTCTGTAAAGTCAAATCGACATTGAGCCGAACATAATGATCTTACTGTATGTTTCTCTGTTTAGGACGTGGGGAGACTGGAGGGTGACGTGAAGAGCCTCCATCAGTCCATCGAGAGAGTACAGGAGACTCTGACCTCTCCTGATCTGGCACGTCTCAGTCTCAGAGAACAGCTGACTCAAAGACAGGTAAACCGCTCACTCTTAATAACTTCTACTAACACATTCCTTCATTCCTCCGATGTATCTTATACTGTCAGATACAAATGTAGTCATTATATTCTGTACTATTATACACTGAAAAAAGACTTGTCTCAATTATTAGTTACTTTTTCCAATATATTTTTTTCTTGTTTCTTAAAAATAGTTTATAGCATAAATATAACAAATAAAACATTAGTTTATGGGTTAAGCATATAAAAAGAAAGAAAACAATGTAAGAAAATAAACTTCAACTGTTTCAATATTTTTCAAGAGCAGAAATCAAGAACGAAATACTGATTAGTAATAAAAAATAAAAACAATTCTGTGCACTGACAACAAAATCACATGTGCTGATTTGATCAGTGATACCATCAAGCTAATGTTGAGTATGTGTTGCTCAGCTCCTGTTGTCAGAGATTGAGGGTCTCAAGCAGCAGGTGCAGGCTATGCAGATGTGTCAGAGTGTCCTCCGGCTGCCAGAGGATGTGATTGCAGCATTACCACTATGTGTTACTGCACAAAGTCTGCAGCAAGAGAGCAGCCACCTACAACACAATACCATTCAACAGTGCAATATATTACAGGTATCTGCACACAGATGACAACATATTCTTAGATAAAGGTATTTATATTGATTTTTCAGTTCAAGCTTTCAGTTAAACCTTTATGCTGATTTGAGCTAACCTTTAAGCTACTAACATTTTAAATAGAAAAAATGTCCCCTTCAGTGTATTTGCATAGTTTATATAGACCACTTGTGGTTTTAATGGCTCATTTAGGATCTCTCTTCACATTCCCCCAGGAGGCCTTGGTGCAGTATGAGAAATACGAACAGGAAGTCAAGAACCTACAGAGACTAATTGAAGGAGCACACCATGTTATTCAGGACCGTCCTGTTACTACAGGAAACATACAGGAGCTTCAAACACAGATACAACATCATGAGGTGAGGTGGGAAATCCTCCTTTCATACTTTTAGATTTTCACAAATATATGTGAATTTTTCTTTAAGTAACCAGTGGTATATGTTATGATCATTCTCACTTGGTGCATCAGTCAGTCAGTCTCAAAATTCAATGCAGGTGTGTTGTCTAAGCTATCACTAAACATATCGCTTAGCTAGTCGACCTACATTTGGTTGGAATGAGTCAGGCCATAAATTCCTACCATTTTCTCAATGGGTGTAAAAGTAGTTCTTTGATCTTTGACCTCAGTTTGTTTTGTCCTGAGTGGCATCAAATTCTTTCTTTCTCTCACGCCCTTTTGCTCTGTTCCTTTACATTTCACACACATGAAGGGCGGCACCAAAAATTCACCAAAATCGTTTATCATTTGAATGAAGGAATTAAAATAGCCATAAGTATTAATTTTATAATTTTACAGTTGTTCTTTATTTTTTTTTACAATTTACAATGAAATATTACTATAGTAATATTTCTTATTTTGTTTAATATTTCTATTTAGAAGTAATACTTTTTTTAGCATTTATAGTAATATTAATAAATAATAATCACAATATTTTGGTAAATTGTGCAGCTCTACAAACAAGAACAGTAAATGTGGAGTTTTTTTAAATATCGCATTTTAAATCACAATCAATTTTTTTTTTTTTTTTTTTTTTTTCAGAAAAATTGCAAATTGATTTTTTTAGTGCTGCCCCCAAATCAAGCAGCCCTAAAGCCAAGAGCCAGTTTTAAACACACCAAAAAGTTCAGTTGGGGTGGCAGCTGTGGCTTTATCACCCAGGGTTGTTTTATTCTGCAGCTGCAGCTTTCTCCCACTTGACCTCATTACCAGAGGCTGGCCTGTCTGTGTGTGTTTGTGAAATAATAACAGATAAGGAGTTAGAAATCTGAGAGGGAGACTCCATGGGCTGAACAAAATCTGTAATGTGAGCCCCTTTCCTCACTTCCAGTTCTTTTGTTTGTCAGGAAAACAGCTTTGGGATTGGTGGAAGTAGAGGAAGTGAAGGGAAGTAAGGAAAAGAAGTAAACAGGAGGGGGGAATAGTCCCTCTCACTGAGCTCATTTCCTGTTCCTGAGGTCTTTGTGTTTGTATGAGTGTGAGTTGGCCAGTTTGGGGGAGGGAGTGTTCTTCTGCTCTCTTCTCCCCTCCCACTCTCTCCAGTTGGCCGAGCTCTGTGCAAATCACATTGGCCGTTTCCTGAAGGCTTGGCTTGTCATCCTTCTCCCACGGTGCCCTGATTGGCTACAAGCTCAAAATGCCTCTGACTGAGCGATTGCTCGCCTGTGCTGTTTTTTTTTACTGCAGACAGAGAGTGGGAATTTCTCAGCTCAGCTCGCCGGTGCCGCTCTCTACATTAACCCCCTTTTTACTCCTCATCTATGGGACTTAATCCAGGACGTATATATATTGGGACTTAAACCAACTGCGTGGACCTTGGTGGAATAATAATGTAATGTGTCATTGTGACAGGAACTTGCCCTGAAGATAAAAGGATATCAGGAGCAGATCTCGGCACTGAACTCCAAGTGTAAGATGTTGACTGTGAAAGCCAAACATGCTACCATGCTTCTGACAGTCAGTGAGGTTGATGGACTCTCCGATGGGTTAGAGGAGCTGGAAGATGAGGAGGAAGAGATACCCAAACACCCACCAGCACACTCCTCTGTTGTCATGGTGAGTGATTTATACTTACTCATGGTAGAGCTGGACCGGGTGTGCTTGCTGCTCTTTTTCTTTTCACTGTCAGACAAGCATCTCATGGGTCTCTTATTTCTCCCATAGTGTTGTATATGCCTCTACATTGTGCATTCCTGCTGTTGTTTGTTGCCGAAAGAGGAAACGGGATCAGGGTGTTAGATGGCCTTGACTTAGTCAACATTAGTTGTCTTTAGTTTGGCCGAATGGTTTCCCTTCATTGCATCAGTCATGATCAGGACTGGATTCCACATTAACCTCCAACAGTTCAGCTCCAGCTATGGCGCTCAGTCCTTACTGACTTACAGAGAAAGGGGTGTAGCTTTGCAGTAGTTTAGCAGTCATTGTATCTAGATCTAAATTTAGCCTAATGGTGGAGCACTCCGATGGTTCAGATTACTTTAGTTTATGCAGGCATGCACAATTTATTATTGTATGCCATCTTATTGCATTTTTACAGTGAGTCTGTGCATAAACTCTGAACTATTTTCCTGATCCGGTTCATTCCTTAATCATGACGAGAGGTCTGTGAAGGGCTTAATCATGGCTACTCTTAACAAATGTAGTCTGTCTGTAATTCTAGGGTGCTGCTTTGCAGGGTCTTATTCAGCTTTTCTGCTTGATCAGGACTTCCTGTCAGAATCAAATGGAAACATACACTATTGCAAGTTTGGGGTCAAGAAATTAAATAGTTTAATGTGCATTCAACTGATCAAAGGTGATGGTAAAGACAATTTTTACAAATGATTTCTATTTCTAATAAACGCTGTTCTGTTGAACTTTATATTCATCAAAGAATCTTGAAAAATGTTTCACGGTTTCCACAAAAAATATTAAGCATTTATTGTTAGTTTTTTTTATGTTGTTTTTTATTTTTTGTTTTGTATATTTTGATAATGTTTCTTGAACACAATTCAGTATAATACAATACTTTCTGAATGATCATGTGACAGTGCAGACTGGAGTAAAGACTGCTGAAAATTCAGCTTTGCCATCACAGCAATTCATAACATTTTTGAAATGCAATGATATTTCATAATATTACCGTTTACTGTATAAATTGCAGCCTTGATGAGTATGAGAGACTTTTAAAAAAATATAACCAGCCCCAAACTTGAATGGTAGTGTACTTTTTCCAGCACCCTAATATTCTTCCTCTGATTAGCTTCTTCTTTTGGTGCTTTCTCCCGTTTCACCCTTTATGTATCTTTCTCTTTCTTTCTCTTCTTATGCCTCTTTGGCTCTTTAATGGTCAGATGACGGCAGGACGTTGCCATACTCTCCTCTCCCCGGTCACAGAGGAGTCTGGTGAGGAGGGCACCAACAGCGAGGTCTCCTCTCCACCCGCCTGCAGATCGCCATCACCCGGGCCTAACACTGAAACCTCTCAGGTACCCTGTGGCTCTAACACAGACCTTGCTAGCATCTGCCAACCTTATCACATTTAATCAACTTATCCCTGATCAGCCACTAACCTAATTTAACTCAGTTTAAACTAAACCAATCACTTTCAAACAGTAGGCACTGCTCGGTTCTTAATTTGGAGACAAATGTTAGTCTGAGGGTTTCCATGATCAATGAAAACCTTGAACTGGGTATGAGTGCAACATCTGAATGATTCAGACATAAACCCACATAAGTATCACTACTTTTTTATTGTATTTTAAGAGGACCAGCACGATTTAGTTTATTATTTATGCATGCATTCACACGCTTTCATGATGTCACTTCTTCCGTAGTGTTCAGGGCGAGCTCCTTTAAGCAGAGCCCCACTCCAAGACCTGTATGACCCCTGCATGGAGTCAGCCGCCTCAGCTAACCTGGACGACCTACAGCACTCATGGGAGACTTTGAAGAATGTGGTACATATCCATAGATGCTTCTCACATTATCAAATCCAAATTACGTTTTCTGTTGGTTAATATACATCTATATACAGATCAATGAGAAGCAGAATAGCCTATATGAAGCTCTGGAGAGGCAGCAGCACTATCAAGAGACCCTGCAATCTGTCTCCACAAAGATGGAATCCATTGAGAAAGCACTAAATGAAAGCTTGGAGCCAAGCAAGAGTCCAGAGAGCCAGATGGCTGCCCACCAGGTGAGAGAGACAGAGGATCAGATGAAGCAAGATGACCGAATTAGATCAGCTAGATCACACATAAACTCAAGCTTACAGCCAGACTAGTGATACGAGCCAGAGGATAGGGTTACCCTCTAAATTACAAACTTCTTCTGTGTCTAAAACAAATCTCTTACTTAAAGTAGCAGTATCTTCATTTCCATGGCATTTAGCTTTTAATGTATTTTTACAGTTTACAACTAGAGCAAACTTACTAACGATACCAGAATTGAATTAAAGTAGTTTCCTGATTGGTGTTTGTTCTTCAGGCTCTGATGGATGAGATCCTAATGCTCCAGGATGAAATCAGTGCACTGCAGGCCTGCTTCTCCCAAGAGCTACAGTTGGATGAAGACAGTTTGGAGGCAGATTTCGGAGATCAGCTGGCCCTGCAGTCAACCCTCACTGTGCTAGGAGAGCGCATGGCCACCATCCACATGAAGGCCTCCGGAAAGCGCCAACTTCTGGAGGTGAGCAGGAATAATAGCACGCAGAGAAATGGAGATGGCTGATAAATAGTAGCAAAAAATGATTTTGGCATGTTATTTTGATTATTTTACGTAATGTAGTTTGAGTGACGAATGGAGCTCAAGCGTAGTTTAGTGATGATCAGCTGATTGAAACTCCTCCCACTACAATAGAATAAGACATATAAGTTCATCAGTACTCACACTTGGCTTAGTCTGTCGACAGACATGCGCTTGTTCCAATTCCTCCTTATACAGGTACATGATCACTTAACATCTTGTCCACGGAAATCAGCATCAGCTAATCGTTGCTTAATCTTGTTAAGTCTCATTTACAGACATGTATCACTTTTGCATGGAATCTGTTGCATATAAATAATTATGGTAATTCATTAGACTTGGTTTGTTTCAAACCTTACTGAGGTTTGGTTGTGAATTGCTCAGAATCTAAACCCTTCAAAGTAAAACCTGCCACCAAAATAATGTTCAGGGCCTCTACGATAATCTTATTCAAACAGAGTGGTCCTGACTGAACTGTTGCTTAGCAGATGCTGCTTGTTTCAAATTGTCATGTGTGGCCTAGTAATTATTTTAGTCTTTTGGTTTAACTATCAGGACATCTCTCTAATTCTCTGTCCTGCAGGAGCGATTAAGCGAGCAGTTAGAAGAGCAGAGGCAGGAACAAGCGCTACAGCGTTATCACAGTGAAGCAGAGGAGCTTGACAGCTGGCTGTTCAGCACACGTGCCACACTGAGCTCCTCTCTCCAGCCACACCCACAGGACATGGACATGGAGGAACAGCTGACTGACTGCCAGGTAAAAGCCTAGGGCTGGGAAAAGTACGAAAATATTCATGCCACAGTATTCTAAAAAATATTGGTCCATAGAAAGCTGATTAAAAAACTACAGAAATTATTGTTTTTCAGACAGTGTCCAATGGTGGAATGAAATGAAAAACTTAACAATCATGTTCATTTCAAAGAAACAGCTTTATCAATAAACAAATAATTCATAAAATACTGATTTACTTGGTTAATCTGCACTGTGGTGATTTTTTCTAATGCAAATGTTAATTGTATCTCATTTTATTGTAGATTACCAATTTACAGATTACCATAGTTTCTGAGCACTTGTGTAAATTTTGAAAAAACAGTCCTTTATTTTAAATGATAAAGTATTTAAAACCATGATTGATTTTCAGTGATATATAAACAGTCAATTCATTGGATTCTGTTAGCTGATAATGTCTGGAGACACTAGAGTGGGCTGCAAGTAAATCTGATTAGCTGTGTGTGTTTTGTCCCATTCTATTAGTCATTAGGATTAGGGGCTTCTTCTTCCCTGCAGTCATGAGACGTCCCACAGAGCATGTCTGCTCCTCTTTAAGGAGACACACGCATACACACACACACACGAGTGTGTCTTTTGTGTTTTGATGAAAGTGCTTTAGGTATCAAGTTAACCTTTAACCTGAAAGTTAAATTGTTTGTGAGAAGTCAGGAAGGCCCTGACCTGTAGCTTACTGCTGATAATTTTTGCTCATTCCTCACTGAATGCCACTGGCTCTCTCCACTATGAACCAGCATTCAGATCCGAATTAAAAAAATGTATAGATTATTTTCTTTCTTAGAATTACGCTAACTTCTCTGGACTAGTGTGCATGTCGTATGGTAAAGATCAAGATGTCTAAAGACTAGGTTAAGCAGCTTAAGAAGATTATCAGTCACTGCATACACGTCTCCTGTTTGTTTGTTTTTTCAGACACCTTCTGTTGTGTTTTTACATGTATCTGAATATCCAAAAGCAGACAAATCCATTTAGTTACAGTGAACTTAGTTGTTTATCTTTACAACTTTATCTTTATGGTAAACCCATCTAAAATATTTAATGTATTTAAGTTTTGTTAAGAGTTTTGTGCCTTAAGATGGGAAGAAAATATTTTTTTTTTCTGAAATCAAACAACTTGAAAAGAATAGGTTAACCAAACCCAAATATATATTATATTCATTTAATGTAATTAAATTATATTTAAAATATTTTAATTCGTTGTTAGAAGCACCTAAAATATGGTTCACACTGCTGAATCAATTCTAAATGATCAAAACAGTTTAGTTTTCTGATCTTATGTTCCTGGTCTAGAACATGTTACTGGAGATCGAGCAGAAGGTGCTGTGTCTGTCTGAGCTGTCAGTGCACAGTGAGAGTTTGCTGATGGAAGGAAAGGCCGGCTCACGGGGAGACGCTGAGCAGCTCTCCCTCAAACTGCACAGCCTCAAATCCAGCCTGGTGGAGCTACAGCGCATTCTCCAAGACAAACAGACCCACATCCAGGTGAGGGATGCTGATTCAACTTCTCAAAGAAACTGGAGGAGCTATAATTTAGTGCAATGACAGAAAATGCCAAAGGTCTGAATACTTAGTATAAAAACAATTGGAGGTTACTGACGACAGTTTGCACACACACCACTAAAAACACTCAAAAACACATCCTCACCTCAATGGTTGCTTTGTGGACAGCAGGACAGAAGAATGCCAAGCGCTGTTCATTGCTGTTCATTGTTGTGAAGGATATTCCATTGCTCTCCAGCAACATCCATCTGGAACAAAGACCTTTTGGAAATTATGGGGAAAGTCTGACATTTTTTGCCAAACTCTTTTAATTAAGACATGTTGGTGACATGTAAAAGCCTTATGCAAGCTGATTTGGGTCCATCTCCTATTGTCAGTCATGACTAACCTTTAACCTCTAATTAGTGAAATGCTGTTTTAATGTTTAGTGTGTGTAAGTTTGTGTATGTTTCGAGGAAATTCTATGTATCTAGGTTCATTGTGAGGAAACCTTCTTTAAAATAATTTAACCAAACATACATTTTTACCTAATATATTTATATTTTTTGTTTCAAAAATTATTAGCAAACCTTTATAAATGATAGATTTTATAATTTATTAAATACTTTTTACTTATTTTTATCATTTAAAAATGTCAAAAATGATTACTACAGCAACTTTGTTAATTATTAATTTCTTTAACTTTCTGTCTCTTTATTTATCAGGGCTCACTTCAGGAGCAGGAGGACATTGAATCCGACTCGTCTCTCTCTCAGAGCCCCAATATAATGGATTGGCTCAGTCAGGCACGATCCACGCGCAACCAACAGCATCAAGACACAGTGCAAAGACAGAGGGTAGACAACTATTGAGCAATAACATGATATTAATCAGCTTAACTAGAATAATATATGCTAATACTGACACCATCTTTAGATACAAATATTCCGTTATTCTATGAGCTAGAAACGACTTGGATTTTTCTTCAACATCATTACATATAATGCAGGAATTAGAGGAGCAGCTTGGTGAACAGAAGAAGTTACTGCAATCTGTGGCATCTAGAGGAGAGGAAATTCTCTCACAGAGGACAACACCTAATGGAGAGAGGTAGGTACTGCTCACTTGTACATTCTCTGTGTTTGCATATGAAAGACATTGACAAGTGTATACAGTACAGACTCAAAAGGAGCTTCTTTCTTGGTTATGTAGGACTGCTGAACTTTCTGATGGGGATGATGGTCAGTGGCCTGGGAACATGAGCACAAATGATCAGATGAGAGTCAGATGGGAGAACCTGAGCAAAGACCTTAACAACAAACTGCAGCTGTCACTAAACACAATGGAGCAGACGCCATGTAACACGGTACATAATCAACTACAACACAATTCCCTAGCTTTGTTTTTGATGTTGAAGGGTTTAAGGAAGCACTGTTATATCTGATCCATTCCTCCACTAATAGAGGGCTGCAGTGATGCCATATTTTTGTAATCAAACCCTGAATTAGTATCACCCTGGATCTCTTGACAAAAACCCAACAGGATTTTTCCATTGGCTTTTGGATAATAGCAGAAAATAAGTTCTGTGACCAACAAAAGTGAATTTAAATGTTCATGATTAAAATAAATTGGCAAAATGTAGGCTCCACGATTAAGCTTCCAACAACTCTCTTTATTTAAAAAACCTTATTTCTCAAAGTTTGAGCTATAATAGTTTGCAAGAGCACAATTATAATGTTACATGTCTCTTAGCTATGCCAGCCATTATTCAGCCCCTGTGGAGTTTTCAGAGGAGAGCAACTGAGTCAGGATATCCTGTCACCCCGAAGTCTGTTCGGAGGCTTTAGCCAAGATTTGGAGGACTTGTCTCAGGTACTGCCACTGAATATTTTTATTTACATATTCTTCAAGAACAGGATGTTTAGGTATCAAGGATTTATTAGCAGCTAGTCTTTTTTTATTATTATTTCCTCCCCACAGACAGGTGGCGCTGACAGTAAGCGTGCTCATGCTCTGAAGAGAGCTCTCTATGAGGCAGTCTCATCAGCTTCCTCCTGGCTGGACAGTGCTGAAAACGAGCTTGTACCTGGCCCAATATTACTTTCTGATGACTCAGAGACTCACCTGGACCACCTAGAGGTCAGACATAGTCATTTTTACCAGAGTCGTAAAATATTTTTTAGAAGAAACATTGACGCTCTTTGACTCTATCTCTGGTCTCGTCTCTTCAGAGTTTGAGTAAGGAGGTTAAGAATGTCAACGAGGAGGTGTGTAAATGTCAGGACGTGCTCGGAGGAACAGAGCAGCTATGGGATGGAGAAAGTGTAGAAAGCATTTTGGTTGAAGAAGTGTTAGATGGTTTGGAGGCGAGACTGAAGCTGCTGGACACAGTGCTGGAACAGAGATGTGACTCTATGAAAGACAAGCTGCGGGAACTCTCTGTTTTCCAGGTACAGTTTGTTACTGTATCTATTTTTTAGTCAGTGTTTTGTTTTTTTCTCTCTCTTGCTCTTTCTCTCACATATGCATTTTGGTCTGTCTTACCCTCAGACTGAGTTTAGACTGTTGCTTACTGCAGTCAGCGACTCAAAGTACCAGCTTTTACAGAAAATGAATGCAGTTATGGATCGGCCTGCTTCTAAACAGATGGAGGTCAGACACACATTCGAAATGACATAGAAATAATTGCATAAGACCCCAGGCAAAACAATCAAAGGATTAATCAAAATGTCAATGTAAACAGATTCTAGCAGAAGCAGAGGACAGTTTGAGGGAATATGAACAGAAAGTTTCTGAGATGAGGAGCAGAGGAGAGACACTGCAGCCCAACCAGCTCTGGACTCAAGAACTGCTGAAACTACAGGTCCACACATCTGTCTCTCCCCTGCTGTGTGCTTTAATAACAGCAAACAAAGTTACTGGTTTCTTGTCTTCCATTTGACTTCCCACTTTACCTTTGTTTTGCTGTGCAGGACGCTTATGAAGAGCTGGTGGAAATGGTGGGCTCCAAGCGGAGTGAGCTGAACCAGGGTTTGGTTCTGAAGGCTCAGTATGAGAGAGCTTTACAAGACCTGGCAGAACTTCTGGACACCGCTCAGGACAAAATGACTGCTGATCAGAAGATGAAAGTGGGATCAGTGATTGAGGTTCAGATCCTTCTTGATAAACACAAGGTACAGCAGAATTTTGGTTCTTGTGGTCTGCTTAATAAATATGTTTCTGGACATTTGTGGGAAAATATCTGATGATAATAACTATACGTCACTCTTTTATCAATATTATCAACAATCTATCAAAATTCAGAATCTACGATTTCTGATTATATCTGTTTATTAGGCAAAATAGACAAGATTTACACTACCATTCAAAAGTTTGGGGTCAGTACGATTTTTTTTTTTAAGAAACCTTTTATTCAGCAAGACTGCTGCAAAAATGACAGTAAAGACATGTTACATTTAAAATAAATGCTGTAATTTTTAAATTCCTATTCATTAAAGAATACAAAAAAAAACTATGTGATAAGGTATTATATTATCATGTCAATAATAATAAGAATGTTTCTTGAGCATCAAATCAGTATATTAGAAGAATTTCTAAAGGATCATGTGACACTGAAGACTGGAGAAGTGTTAATGAAATTTCAGCTTTGCCATCATAGGAATAAATTACATTTTAAAATATATGAACATATTAAGAGTTATTTAAATGTTCACAATTTTTCAAAATGTTACAATTTTTACTGTATTTTTGATCAGTCGTGTTGTCGGTCTTCTCTTCCTGCAGGAGTTCTTCCAGGGGCTAGAGACACATGTTGTCTTTACACAGGCCTTCTTCAGGCAGGTCAGTGGGTTGGTGGTGCAGAGGGAGGTCCAGAGCTTGGAAGAGACTGTGGCTCAGGCCCAGGCTGTACTTAAACAGGCTCACAAACGAGGAGTGGAGCTGGAGGGCATCCTGGAGGTGTGTGTGCCTTTGTGTTTGGTTATTTGTATACAAGATGCAACTTCTAAACACTGATGGGTGCAGTGCATGCATATGAAGTGAATATCTTGTGCTTTGTGGATCAGTGGTGGAGCAGGTTGGTGGGTGACTATCAGACCCTGTACAGACAGCTGGAGGCAGTGGAAAACAGCATCCCCAGTGTAGGCCTGGTAGAAGAGACAGAAGACAGATTGAGCGATAGAATTACTCTGTATCAGGTACAGCTCCATCACACACAGATCACTAGATACGGTTACACCATGAAACACACACAACATCATTTTACAGTATAAACATTACATACTATATCTGTATTGCATGGTTTGTGTGTTAGAAATCGAAATGCCTATTCAATTATTCAATTCAGGAATTCAAAGTTAATATGAATTAGCAAACAGGATGCATAACTGTAATGTGAATTCAAATTTATTTTTAGCTTGATTTATTGTTTGGGTTGGTAAGGTTTTTTAAACAAGTCTGAAACATTATTCTCTAGTTTACTAGCACTTGACAGTATTGATCAATTGAAAGTGCCTTTGCTGAATACGATTATTAATTTCTTTAAAAAAATGTCTTACTGATACAAACTTTAGAATGGTAGTAGACATTGGGAATGCTAGAAAATCTGCTATCTAAAATTTAAATCTCACTCTCTCTCTGTAGCGTCTGAAGGCCAGTCTCTCTGAGCGGCAGCAGCAGTTGTATAAGTTGTTGGAGGATGGAAAGAGGCTGCTTTTACATGTGTCCTGCTCTGAGTTGGAGATTCAGCTCACTCAGCTGGGGGAGCACTGGCTCAGCACCACCACCAAGATCAATAAAGAGCTACACCGCCTGGATTCCACCCTCAAACACTGGATCAGGTCTGTGATCTGTTCACTTTCTCTTCATTAAAGAGAGAAGAAACACCTGTGTGTGGTTGTGTCCACGAATGCACATTTTTATTGACATCACATGGTCTCTTCATACTTTATTGTAGGTATCAGAGCGAGTCAGCTGAGCTAAGCCAATGGCTGAGTTCGGCACTGGACCGCCTGGAGTTCTGGAGCACTCAATCTGTTACAGTACATCAAGAGCTAGAGACTGTCAGAGACCATCTTCATGCCTTCCTGGTAAGAGCAGCCATTAAATATCCTGCTAAAAAGAGCCTTAGGTCTCACTTGACTTTTACAGACACACTCTTTACTGGTTCTGTATCTGCAGGAATTCTCCAAAGAGGTAGACGCCAAGTCTTCTTTGCGTGCCTCAGTTCAGAGCCAGGGGAATCAGCTGCTCCGGTTAAAGAGAGTGGACACGGCAGCACTCAGGGCAAACTTGGCCCAGGTAGACACACAGTGGGCTGATCTTCTCACTCGTATCCCTGTGGTCCAGGAGAAATTACATCAGGTATGATGACTAGGACAGATTGCAATGCCTAATCTCAGTTAAAGAACATTATGCAGATAATGAACAGGCTCACATGACTATGCTGATTGGAGTATTCATATTGTGATCAACAGCTGCAGATGGAGAAGCTGCCATCCCGGCATGCAATAACTGAACTGATGAGCTGGATATCCCTCATGGAGAATGTTATCCAAGAGGACCAGCAGAAGATCATGGGGGCAGTGGGATCGGAGGCTGTGCAAATGTACCTTCAGAAATACAAGGTAGCAAAAAGATTTCTTAAAAAAACAAAAAAACATATCATTAGTCCTTTTGTACTCCATTATCAAGACACCAAATTTCTCTTTTTCTTTATTTACTCCTCTCAACAGGGTTTTCAGATTGAGCTGTCCTGTAAGCAGCTGACGGTGGACTTTGTGAATCAGTCAGTTCTGCAAATCAGCAGTCAGGACGTGGAGGGGAAACGCAGTGACAAAACAGACTTTGCTGAGCGTCTTGGTGCCATGAACCGCCGCTGGCAGATACTGCAGGGACTCGTTACAGAGAAGGTTAGACATAAATGCAGAAAAATTATCAAATTGAGCAGCATTTGTGCATTTCATGCAGCTCCAGTGCAAAAAAAATGGACAAATTAAATGCTAAGACTGAAAATCATCCGTTTTTGGACCCCATTGAATGCCATTTAGCTTTAATTTTATTATCATACTGGTGTCTTTTGTGTTTCACAGATTCAGGTTTTAGAGGGTCTGCTTGAAAGCAGGTTGGAGTATGAGAACGTGGTTCAGACCTTGAAGACCTGGTTTAGTTTACAGGAGGAGAGACTCAAAAAGAAGCACAGGATTGAGGATGTTTCCTCAGCCCAGAATGCGCTCAAAGATTGTCAGGTAGGTACTGCACCATCGTTTTTAGGCTCTACTACACAATACACAGTACACTGTGGATTCATGAGTGAAGATTGCATAGATAATCTGGAAATATTCTGTGATTTGATTCTAACGATTGATCTGAGTGTGTCTGTGTATGCTAGGAAATTGGAGTTTTGGTAAAGGAGAAAGAGAAGGATCTGGAGAAGGCTAAAGAGAAAGGATGCTTATTAATCCAGGATAAGAAAGGCGAGGCTTGCTCTGTTATAATGGACGCTCTAAAAGGTCTAAACCAGTCTTGGGCCAATCTGGATCACATGGTATGTTTTACCTTATGCATTTTGGTGAACCTTCTAGCTTTGTAATCTTCTTTACAATATTGTTCACACATTTTTTATATACATTTTTATAGACACTCTTAGTCAAACATACATGATATCTACTGTCACTCAGGTTTGATAATCAGAAATTTCGTAAATTTCACTGAAACACTGATTATAAGTCCTTAATGATGTTTGTGTGTAATTGCAGATCGGGCAGCAGACGGTCAGTCTCCGGTCAGTGCTGGAGCAGTGGAGCCTGTATAAACAAGCATATGAGGAGATTCAGGGCTACCTGATGGAGGGATGTTACACCGTCTCTCGTCTGCGTCTTCTCACTGGCTCTTCAGAAGCTGTGCAAGTTCAAGTGGAGAACCTTGAGGTGCTAGTCTGCCACAAACTGCAAAACATGAATGAGCTTTTATTCGCATTATATATATTATATATGTAAGAACCTAAAATCACTGTGTCTTTCTGTGTGTCTCAGAGTTTACAAGATGAGCTGGAGAAACAGGAGACCAGTTTACGAAAACTTGGCTCCATAACGCAACAGCTGTTGAGGGACTCTCATCCCTCAGTGAGTGATTCACTCAACACAGCACTGGGGGACGTAAATCTCAGGTGAGTTTCAAAAAAGTCTAGGAACTAACAAAGACACTGATCAGTCCAAAGTGATCAGAAATCATTGTTCTGCTGTCAGGTGGAACATGCTGCTGGAACAGATCTCAGATCAGCTGAGGAGGAGTAAGAGCCTGCTGCAGCTGTGGCAGCATTACAAAGCACTACATGCTCAGAGCAGCACTGACATCCAGAAACTAGAAGATCAGGTTGAACAGCTACTCAAGAGCGCCACCCACAGGGACATCACAGAACAGGAAGTGAAGGTGTGGATTTATCAATGCATGATGGGTTTTGAAGCCTGTCCTTGGGTTATGTTAGCGACCCAAAAGTATTTAGGCAACTGTGCAGTTGTGAAAGCCTTGTTGCAAGGGCCACCGTATTCCTCATTGTAAAACTGGTATCTCTGCAGGGTCTTATGGCGTCTGAGGGATCCATAGAGTCTGTCCTGCAGCAGCTGGAGGAGTTTTCAGAGCAGCTGAGGGAACAAGTGGACCCCTCTGCCTTGACAACCTTCCATACAGACCAGCTGTCACTCACTCAGCGATTAGCAACAGTTGGACATGCCCTCCAAAGACAGCAGTCTCTTCTAGAGGTTCAGATGATTAGAATTTGCCTTGTGCACACAGACATTGAAACGGAGCATTTATACAGCTTTCACACATTTATTTGAATAAAATATAGACAGCTGTTTAAAAGTTTGGGTAAAATAAGTTGATGTTTTGATGCTCACCAAGGCTGCAATTATCTAATGAAAAATACATTAAAATCTGTAATAGTGTGAAATATTTTTTCAATTTAAAATAACTGTTTTTATTTTAATACATTATGCTGCCTTGCTAAATAAAAATATTAATTTTCTTTCATAAATAAATAAATTAATTCCAAACCTTCAAATATATTAGTATATATTTTAAATTGAATAATAGAATGTTTTCAATAAAATAACTTTCACGCTATTCTTTTATAGTTTTGACTATTGTTTTGTCACTTTCACAGATGCCAGACTGTATTCAGACTGTATACAAGTGTAAATGTCTTTTTTTTCTCCTTCCTTTCCTCAAGGCTGGTGTGAGGAACTATGAGAGGTTTAGTAAGGAGTTACATTCTCTGAGCCACTGGTCAGAAGAAGCTGAGAAGGTTCTGAAAGAACCAGACCCAGTCGGTTCTCCAGATATCTCTTCTGTTCATGAACGCATGGAAAAACTTAAGGTGAAATTTGTTGATCATTTGCCTATAAAATTACAGGGCTGTATAAACACTTCTGAACTTCCCAATATGTGTGTGTGCTTCTAGACCCAAATGTTAAAGCTGAGCAGTCTTTCTCCTGATCTGGAACGTTTGAATGAGTTGGGTTATCATCTTCCCCTCAACGATAATGAAATCAAGCATCTGCAGAACCTAAACAGGAGTTGGTCATCTAACTCTACTCATACCATTGAGAGATTCAGGTATATGTGGTTACTGTTGATCTATGGTAGATTTTCAATTTCTTCTCTTGAAGCGTGAGATATTCAGTTGTTTGCATCTCTGTGTATGTGCAGTAAACTGCAAGCCCTGGTATTGCAAAGAGAGAGCTTCTCAGAGAAGTGTGATGCTTGGATGACCTTTCTTACCCAAATAGAGGAGAAACTGGCCGCTGAGATCTCTGGAAACTACCAGAGCCTGCTAGACCAGCAGAGAGAGCATGAGGTACTGATACATGAAAAAAAAGGAAAATACCTGTCTTTTTTTTGTTTTGTTTTTGAAAACCTTTAACTTAAGGCCTGTTCACACCAAATAAAAGGCTGCATTGACATTACTATAAAGTTTGGGGTCAACAAGATTTTTTTGTGTTTTTGAAAAAAAAAAAAAAGTCTCTAATGCCAGGTTCACACATACTCTGTTCATACTCCATTCATTCAGTGCAGAAGCATCACGGACTCATTGTACTTTCATACAGGATGTGTTTGAAGTCTTCTAATGATCCACGATTGTTTACCACAAACACAACTATCCATTATTTTGATTTCAAATCCAAAAACAAGAATTACCAATACCTTAAAATATTCAACGAAACCGTTAACATGAACATTTAGCTGAAATGTGCACATCCTGTACCCCATATTCACTACAAAAAATTGCAAATGTTTAAATGAGAAAGAAAAATAAAATAATTATTATATTATTATTAATAGAAAAATAATAATTTTTTTTTTTTTGCTCTGTTTTCTCTATTAAGATGGAATGCACAGATTCAATATTCTGATGCGTTTTTACATGCATTTTCTTTCTCAACTTTTTATTTTAAAACATAGGCCTAACAGACTGTGTTTACATTTAATAATATTTATTAGTTTAATTGTATGCATTTATAGTTTAATTATAGGGTGACCATTTGCACCATTCATATGGAACACGTCCCAGCCAGGATTTTAATATTGTCTAAAATATCCAGGTTTTGGCTATTTGCACTGTGCAGGTTAATTGTTGTGTAACATTCATGAGAGCTATAAAAAGCAGAACAGATGGCTTTCAAATCGCTTTCACGTGTTTGTTCGTTTGTTTGAGTTGAAGCATTGTGGCACACTTTGGTTTTTTTTGGATTTGTGCCCAGCGACGCTTCAAGTCAATCGAACGAACAACCATCGTTCCCTCTAGATCTCACCTTCTCACACACAGCCCCACGATTGGTCTATTATGTACAATACTTGCATGTTATTGGTCAAACTGCTCCGGATGTTTTAGGCATTATTAAAATCCTGGCTGGGACGTGTCCCGTATGAACGGCGCATCTGGTCACCCTATTTAATTACCACATTTTCATGTCAGTCCATGTTAATTTTAACCACAATCAATGCGCTGTCACTTTAGTTCAGCGTGTGCAACACAGCAAAAATAGATGAACTGATACTGGATCGCACTGCCAGAACATAATCGCATGCGGTGTAAACGCTCTAAATGATCTGTTAACATGGGTGCAGAAAAAAAAAAAATGCATATATTTGATCAGAAATACAGTAAAAATGTAATATTTTGAAACATTAATAGTATTTAAAATAACTGTTTTCTGTTTAAATATGTTTTAAATTTTTATTTATTTGTGCTATGGCAAAGCTGAATTTCCAGCATCATTACCCCAGTCTTCAGTGTCACATGATCCTTTAGAAATCATTCTAATATGCTGATTTGCTGCTCAAGAAACATTTCTTTATTATTATTAGGACAATTTTGTCCTCAGCATTTTTTCTGTGTCAGTTTTTTGGTGAAACCTTTATAAGATGGATATAATGAGAAAAATATGGAGCATAAAATGCATAGGGTCATAGTTTGATGACCTACTTTATGGAACTGCTCTACTGTTTTTTTATTTGTGTGGATAGCTCTTCCAAGCGGAGATGTTTAGCCAACAACAAATTCTGTACTCTGTCATCACTGATGGACATCAGTTCCTGAATCAGGGACAAGTGGAAGACAGGTATCATTTGTTTATTTCCTTATTCTTAATCGTTTATTCATACGTATAGTGACAGTCTCTTTTTTTGTCCTCTTGGCCAATAGGGATGATTTTGGTATGAAACTAGCACTGCTTAGTAACCAGTGGCAAGGTGTGGTGAGGCGGGCCAGGCAAAGACGGGGGATTATTGACAGTTTTGTTCGGCAGTGGCAGCGGTACACAGAGCTGATTGAGAAACTGCGTCACTGGCTGCAAGAAGTGTCAGTGGAACCAGAAGAACAACAGCAAGGGGCAACAGTAGCACTACAACAGATTCGAGGCATGTTAGACCACATACAGGTACAGGTATAGCCATATTTACATTAAAGTATAGAAATAATGGCCACCTGCAAATAGCCTAAAGTACCCTGCATGTCCACATTTCTCCACCCAGCTGAAGGAGCGTGTGCTCCAGAGGCAACAGGGCAGCTACATCCTCACAGTGGAGGCCGGGAGGCATCTCCTCCTGTGCGCTGACGCCAGAACGGAGGCCTCACTTCACACTGAGCTGACTGAGATGCAGGAGCACTGGAGAACAATTAACATCCGTCTCGACGAGAGGAAGAAAGAACTGCTTTCTTTGTTAAGGGTAAGTTAAGAGTAAAAGTTAACAAAACATTTTGGGTGCCCTTACTGGTTGCTTATTTGCTAGATTTAATAGTTTGTATCACTGAAAGAGGAAGCTCATTATTTCCAGATGTTAGCAAATCTTTAAGTAGTATCGGCTGATTATTTGAAATTGTTGGTTAATTTCTTTAGACAACCGGTGTCTTTTAGACGGATGTGTTTGATTGGTTTTTGCATCAAAGTCTCAGACCACTGGTAAAAATGCTTGTATTTTGCAGTTATTTTTACTAATTTAATTGAAGTTTTATTTTTTGTTTCTAATTATATTATCACAACTACTTGTGTAAAATAAAATGTTCAAATTTTCATTTCAATTTCAAAAGCTTGTTATTTTATTTGAGTAACCTCAGTATAGTCTCAGACTTTTGCAGCTCACTGTATACTGTATATATGACATGCTGTTGCATTGTTGGATATTTATTTGTTGCAGTGTTTTGTGGTGGTTTTTATGATGTGGTACAGTTTAGGATTTTTATAGTACATCTATAGATTTGAGCTGGTGGAGAATGTAAGATTGTATGGTGTTTAAATATAGTTTGGTTATTTTGTTTCAGTGAAATCAAAAATTGGACATTACTTTGAATTTCAAACTACAAATATCAGAAATACAAAAAATTAGCTAATTATTGAATAATCCAAGAACAAAAATTGAATATATGAATCAAATATTCTGCGAACCTATAAATGGATCTCATGTTCAAAGTTATTTTCCAAAAAGAAAAGAGAGACAGTGAAGGACTTTGCATCAGAGCTTACAGAGCAAATAGAGGCGAGCTAGCATAACGAGAGTGAGAGAGTGTGTGACGTGTCTCGTGTGTGCGTATGAGGGGGATGAAAGAGAGAGAGAGCTGGAGAAAGAGAGAGCTGAAGGCGGGAGTTCTATAGGAGGCAGGACGCAGGAGGGTGTCTGAGCGGTGCTGAGCTGCCAACGCAGGGCAGCGGGGACTGGCAGTTATCTGCTCCATTTTGACGCAGCACACTGGGACACAAACAACAATTTCGGATTGCAAAACGAAAATGGCTCCTCTTTTCTTCGGCCTCTGTCTCTCTCTTCCTCTCTCTTCCACATCTCTCTGTTTTCTCAGATGATATGATAGAAGGTACTCCACTGCTTTATCTCTGCATGAAAATCAGTCTCTCGTGTGTCTCAGGACCATTGCCCTTTGCTCTGACCAGATTTAAATATAGAATTAATTACATATGCCAATCTATTATGCTCCTGATTAAAAATGTGGTGATCACTGAACAGTCCTTCTGACTTTTCCTCGAATATAGTAATAAACATTGTATTAGTGCATAAAAATTGCTAAATAAAATCTTTCTAAGGTACTGCACGTAATTTTATATATTGTTCAGATTATACTGTGCTGCAGAGTAGTCATGCCCGCTCTTTTTCACGATTTCACAATTATTATTTTTTTTCTGGCTATGTGTGCAGGACTGGGATCAGTGTGAAAAAGGAATTTCTGCATCACGCGAGAAGCTGAGGGACTTTAAGCAAAAGCTCTCTGTGCCTTTACCCGACCACCATGAGGAGCTGCACACAGAACAGATTCGCAGCAAGGTACACAAACTAAATCGGACTCATTTTGTGTCCTATGACCTTCAAGATGCGTGTTGCTTCAGCAACATCTGACAATCTTTCTTATTACTTGAGCTAAACCATTCAACACTATTTCCTGACCAGATTTGCAGTGATAAAGCAACAATATCTCAATAATACAGATAATTATTGGTTTGAGCAGTCTGCTGCTATCAACCACTGCATTAATAATACGCTTGCGTGTGTGTGTGTGTGTGTGTGTGTGTGTGTGCGTGCGTGTGTGTGGTTCCCTGACACTGATTAATTTTTAATCTGCAACGGAGGGTTGATTTTTCATGTGTGATGTTACAGAGAGGGGGTTGCAGTATAGAAGGTGTGTAAAAGTAAAATCAGCCTGCTCTGGTCTCTGTAAACTGGACTGTCAGGAAGAATGTCTTTGACTTTGCCTGAGGGAAGGAAGTTGAGGTCTATGCTAATCATGCTAAACCCCACATGTTAGCAGAGATGCTGAGGTTTAATAAGATGTGCTTATGCAGCAGCAAAAAAGCCCTTTTTTAACAGCAAAGTATTGGCAGCTTGTATTGTGTGATTAATGTCTTTTCAACAGTTATTATCTGTGAGTCACATTCCATCTGTATATTAGGTTTATACAGTGTAACTCTGTAAGCTAGCAGAGCTATCAGTATCAACAAAAATCAATACAAATGCAATTAAGGTCGTTTAGTTGTTACTGTGTGTTAGGGGAAGAATATGTGCAGTCAATATTCTTCTGTTTTAGATAAATGTAACCAGCCGTCTTAATTTCTTTTTTCTTCTTCTTCTTTCAAATCTTACATATTTGTTGTTGTTGGTTGGGAAGGGGAAGGGTTAAGGAAATGATTTATTTGATTTGTATTAATTCTTCTTCAAATGTTAACCCCCTCCCCCCAAAAAAACTACAAAAAAATAAAACAAAACAAAACATATTTAACATTTTTTTTTTTTTACCTATTTCGGTATTTTCAGTATTCACCCTTTTGAACTAATTAAATTATTACATTTTAACTTAAGCTATTTAAGCAATCAGGTCTAACTCTATTAAATGAAAAAAAAAAAAATAAATAATCCAAAAACTTTGTCCTATTAAATTTTCAACAGTTACAGTTCAAACTTAATTTTACTGTATTTAATTTTTTTCATTTCATTTTTAAATCTTAAAATAGATTTGTGTTTTATTTCATTTCATTTCTGATGTGTTCATGAAAGTATATGTGTGTGTGTGTGTGTGTGTGTGCGTGTGCGTGTGCGTGTGTGTGTGTGTGTGTGTGTGTGTGTGTGTGTGGTAGGAATTGGAGAGCAGTGTTGAAGGCTGGACTGATGATGTAGCCGGGCTGTGTATTCTGAGGGAGTCTCTCTCCGGGGGGCTCAGTGCTGATGACCTCACAGTCTTACAGGAGAGACTTGTACTACTCCAGAGACAGTGGGAGGAGACCTGTCACCAGGTACAGTACACAAACATCAGTCTGTCCCTTAGCACCATAACCATTCTTCATCAAGTTAGATAATGAATATGTAAAGAGATGCACTGTTTCACTGAATTTTTAGCAACTTAACTAAAAATGATTAGGTAAATTCAATAGATAAAGGTTGATTTTTGTATTTGCTGACAAAATGTACAGAGAATTTATTGGAATGTTGAATCAAAGTTCATGGTGGCTCTGGGCAACGTAGTATAAAGGATTGCAATTATATTATGCCTCTTAATTCCTGATGTCTTGTAGTAAAGAACAACAGATGGTGCATGACACTTTAGAGACTAAATTATTACATTTCCTACTGACATCTTCCGTTTCACATTTTGGTCTTTTTGCAACTTTTTCTTTAATCGTACTGAACCCATGGTGTAAGTGATCATTGTCTGTCATCCCTGTAGCTGTCCCTGCGCCGGCAGCAGGTGAGCGAGAGGCTGAACGAGTGGGCCCTGTTCAATGAGAAGAACAAAGAGCTGTGTGAGTGGCTCACACAAATGGAGAGCAAGGTCTCACAGAACGGTGACATCAGCATTGAGGAGATGATTGAGAAACTCAGGAAGGTGAAATTAACACAAACACAACATATTTGTTTATTACAAAATCAAGCAGTTGATAAATAACCATCCCATTGAACTCCTGCAGATAAAATATATGTTTCATTGTTCAGTTTAGATTCTAGATTTTTTAAACGGCAAAATAGGTCAGACTTATTCCAGTGAATATGTGAAACACAATCTACCCAAAGTGTTCTGAATATTCAGCTGATCTCTTTGTTATCAGGACTATCAGGAAGAGATCTCAGTTGCTAAAGAGAATAAGTATCAGCTGGAACAGATGGGGGAGAGATTGGCTCAGGCCAGCCATGAAAGCAAAGCTGCAGAAATCCAGTACAAACTCAGCAAAGTCAATGAGCGTTGGCAGCATCTGATTGACCTTATAGAAGCAAGGTAAATCTCTCAAATGACATCGCATGACATTGTACATATTGTGCTGTAGCTACTTCAAAAAGTTATTGTGGGGTCAAAGTGTCATTTATGTGTCTTTTATAAAACAAAAGCCCATATAATTGTATTACATTTTTTGCAACAGAATATTTTAATTCAGAAATACAAAACTACATTTCATGAAGATCAGTCAGTTCTTTTGAAGCAGGGTGTCTTAAAATGTTTTAAATAAAGTTTTCCTAATAAGAGGCCTTAAAAAGTCTTAAATATTTTTGGTTACATTACCCCAAAAAATTCTTCAGTCTGACGAGCCCAATGTTTGGAAATATTATTAAGTCTGTATATGGTGGTTAACAGAGGCCAGAGACGCTGAAGACAGACACAAAGAGGAGAAAATACTGTTCCTGATAGATCAAGATCACTGTTCACAATGCTCAAAATATACGAAGAAAATATCAATATTGAATTGGCAAACATAATTTTAAAAGATGGTATCTCTGTTTGCTTTCAGCTTCGAAACTTTGCTGATATTGTTTATGCTCAAACAGCAATGTTACACACTAACTTTAAAAAAGTGGAATCGTAATCAACCACCCCTTTTAATTTAACTTGTTTATATCTGTAGACACCCAGTGCAGAGTGTAATCTTTAGAAATAGAGGCATGAACTGAGCATGTTCCTTGTGCGAATGGCCTGTGGGTGGAAAGGAAGTATTTTGCACCAGCATCTTAAACATGACACCATGGTGTCTCTGGATATGACTGGTAAAAGCAAATTGCCTGCAGTCAGGACTGAAAGCCTCTTACATGTGTGGTGCTGATTTCATTGTGGCCAGAGTGTGAGAGGGTCATCCTCTTTCACACTCATGTGCATTAGCTCTGTGTGACTGTCTTGATTTTTCCTTGTATACTGACATACTTTTATTTGGAAACAATTAAAGAGATTAAGAGATTTTGCTCAAGAAAAAGTATCCACACTGTTCACATAGAAACACTGACACACACTTTCTCTCACACACACGTTTACTTGGCTTTCTAAATGCAGGGCATTCCAATCACTTTCCAGAACATTCTCGTTCACCATTCCTGGCTGGTGGAATGATCTTCCCACCCCAATCCAGAATGCTGAATCCCTGGCAATTTTCAAGCGACAGCTGAAAACTCATCTCTTTCAAAGCTACTTCATCATAAAAAATAAAAAACCTTCCCCTTTATTTATTCCTTCTCTTTATAGCTTGTACTTATTGGCTAAAACCTGGCATTACAAGCACTTCCTGTGTCTGCTTGCCTTTTTAAGAAGAATTGCTTTATGTATCCCCAATTGTAAGTCGCTTTGGATAAAAGCGTCTGCAAAATGACAAAATGTAAATGTATGTAAATGTAATACAAAATATCACAAAAGGACGTCTTTTCCCATTTAACTGATTTTTGTTTAAGTATGTACACAAACACACATAGACATTGTTTTATTGTAATTTTGGATTTCCAAATTAGTCAGATTTTTGTATTTCCCAATTAGCATTTTTCTAAAAATAACCTTGCACAAAGATAATGAAAATTCCTCTAAAACATAAAATAAGTAAACTTGACCAGAGTCCTTTTGAGGAGAGAATTTCTTGAAGGTAGTAGTGTAGCACAGATCTTCAGCAGCAACGTCAGAGTGTCGGCCTTCACAATATCTGAACACTGTAAGAGTCCTAGCTTCTCCCTGAGCTCTGTCTGTGAGACAGAACTTCATACCTAGTAACTAATGGCCTTCAAACAATAGACTGATACCATTAGGACCTCCTACTGGAGAGACAGGATAGAAGGGCCATCCTGTGTAAATGGTTAGACTACTTTAAAAAACTGCAAAACAACTGTTTTTAATGTCCTATTTTAGTTTTAAATCTAAAGAAATGTTGAATGTCTTCATTTTTTTCTTAATATTCTTATGAATCAAAATAAAATAAAAAATCAGTTTTTGTTTATATGAATTAAATTTATGCATTTAGCAGATTCTTTTATCCAAAGCGACTTACAGTGCATTCAGGCTATCGATTTTTACCTCATGTGTTCTCGGGGAATCGAACCCCCTACCTTAAGCTTGATAAGGCAATGCTCTACCACTTGAGCTACAGGAACACTATGAATAATATGAACATATATGAATAATGACAGACGCAGTCATTCCAGTCCTCTGATCAGCACATGCTAATGACTGTCATCTTATTTTAGCCACAGTAGTATTTGTCACTCCCAGCTGCTCATGCCTGTACTTGAGAGCAGTTCACACACACATGCTCAGACACCCCACACACTAACCAGGGCACTAGAGAAATCCTGGTCACTTTGTTGTTCTTCAGACGAAAGAGAAGGGGAATTTTGACAGGGTGGAAGTTTTTCTTTCTTTTGGGACAGTTGATTGAGAGGATTAGGCCCAATGGTGCTGGATATGGGCACTGATAACATGACAGGAAGCCCTGGACAGGACTCAGATCTGCCGGAGTGTGACTGTGACATTAACAGGCAGGAAAACATTTATCCACTTATCATTTACATATTACAGATTCTCTTTTTATGCAATTTCATTTTAATTTTGCCATGTATTGTGGTATTTTCTGTCATATTTAGACATGTATTAATGCAAAGTGTCTGAAATGTAGTTTATTTGATTATATGGGTGAAATATGTAGTTTGAGTTGCTTAAGTTAAACTATCATTGCTTTTCTCCACATTTGATTGCCCAGTAGACCAGAGAGTTTCACTGAAAACCTGGAGAAATGGAGAAAAAATGGAGAAAACGTTATACCGTGCTGTATTTGTTGACCGTGTGTTGTTGTTGTTGCGGTGGTTTTTGTGCTTTAGGAATGTAGCTTGAAGCACAGTCACACTGAACTGTTCACATACCAGGGTTACATGAGGGCTTAATCTCACCACATCAAACAGTTTCTGTGTTTTAGCTAAGTGCCTACTGCATACACCAAAGTTTCAATCAAAGTTGGCTGAAGTTGAAACATGTCC
Organism: Carassius gibelio; assembly: GCF_023724105.1. Lineage (NCBI taxonomy): Eukaryota > Metazoa > Chordata > Actinopteri > Cypriniformes > Cyprinidae > Carassius > Carassius gibelio. The sequence continues at coordinate 17,415,692 of NC_068390.1, read as the reverse complement.
ACTCTGCATCTGTGCTATTTGCTTCATGTCCAGTATGAGATAAGACATTTTTCTGAGATCTAGATCTGGAACGGTGGCACAGCTGAAACATGCTATGCTGGTATGCGTGCCTGTGTGTCGCGGCGCTGTGCTGAGCATCTGATTCTGTATTTTTATCCACATTCAGGATTTCTAGGAAACACAAACACCACTCGATTGCATTCTACGTCTGCTTATATTGTCACATATGCAAGACGCCATGACCTTACAACAGTTAACAAATGATAAAGTAACTTCATAAATCTACTATTTAAATTGGCAAATGTAATGCATTTGCATTGAACTTGCATATGTAAACTATATGTGTATATATATTTACACTGAAATGAGACATGAGAAATGAGAACTGATATTGTGTTTTCATGACTCTTGCAATACTGATTACTTTTCTTTAAATTAATTGTTGACAAAAAAAAAAATATTTATTTTTTAAACTATTATAATATGAACTTAATATTAATTAATATTTGATTATATATATTTTTATTCTAATTTATATGTATAATAATAAATCTTTTCTGTATTGTTGTTTTTGTTATGGCTTTGTATAGCTTTAAAACATAAAATGCTATGTTATCAAAAGAAATGCAATACTATAAGGGTTTTTACATAAAGCTTTCATGAAGAAATTCTCTGAGTGTACATCCCATATTTACTGACTCTTTAAAGGCAAATTTCATTCGGATCTCAAGTTTCTCTGATAAAACATGAAAGACATTTGCACTGCACAGTCTATGGTTTATAGCCTTATTACACTTTTTGCAGAATGTTATATTAATAAAGTCTCTTTACTCTGTCTCTGGGGTCTGTAGGGTAAAGAAGTTGCGGGAGACACTGGTGGCTGTGCAGCAGCTTGATAAGAACATGAGCAGTCTGCGCTCATGGCTGGCAAACATTGAGACTGAACTCTCACGACCCATCGTCTATGAAACCTGTGACTCACTTGAGATCCAAAGAAAACTTAACCAGCAACAGGTAATGCACACACACACACAGAAAAGGCATTAATTTACATATGGTTGCATAAAAGTCTGTCAGTATAGTAAGTCTTACGAAAACTGGTATTAAATCTATGAAAGTAAAATAGGAGTTGAAAAGCCCTGTAAGAACTTGACTTCATCTGGCTTAGTCACTGACCCACTTACTGTTTCAGTATAATAATGTATCCTCACTTTACCCAGCAACAACCAGCACATATCAACCTCTATCTGCGTCTGAGACAAATTATCAGTGTAAGAAGCAATGTTAGTCAAACATTTTGATGCCACAAGATTAAACAAATTTGTAGAGAAATGCATGACCTCTGCCTAATAAACTGAAATGAAATGCCTAGAAACTAGCAAAAAATGATCAAAATGTCATATGTCGTGAGAAGCTCAGTGTAAGTCTGCTATCTCTGTGCAGGATCTGCAGCGTGACATTGAGAAGCATAGCACGGGTGTGGCCTCAGTGCTGAACCTGTGTGAGGTGCTGCTGCACGACTGTGACGCCTGTGCCACAGAGACCGAGTGTGAATCCATCCAGCAGGCCACACGCAGCCTCGATCGCCGGTGGAGAAACATCTGTGCTGTTGCCATGGAGAGGAGGCTGAAGTGAGTGTGTTCGGGTGTCATTTAGAAGTAAATTGATGTGTTGGAAAATGTACACATTGGTCTCTGTGTAAAAGTACACTGCTGTTCAAAAGTTTGGGGTGAGTGGAGTGGAGTGGCAACAATTTCCCCCCTGCGCTCCAAGCATTCAATAATCACTCCACTCCAGGTTCAATATTTCCTGCTCCTCGATCCACTGAGCAGAAATGCTGCTCCATGATGAAATTCACAGATTAAGTAATTTAGTATGTTTTGAAATATAACAAAGTACTATTCAGAACTTTTTACGATGTTAATATTAAACAAAAAATAAATACACTATACTAGAAGAAAAGTTTTGACATGGTTTACTGGAATACAACATTTAGCCAACGTCTATATTAAAGCACTGTTTAACTCCGAGATTAACTTCCTGTACAATAAGCAGGATCAAGTTTTAAAACATGATTTTACCCAATTAATATTGAGTATCCACATGCTAGAAACAAACATGCTCCCACTCCTCTCCGCTCTCATACTCTGTTTGGGGTCAGTAAGAGTTTTAAAAAGGAAAGTAGTCTTATTCAGTAAGGATACTCCCAGCAAAATGATCAAAAGTGACAACCGTTTTCTACATTTTTTTTTAATTATTTTGGTCTTCCTTGAGCACCAAATCAGCATGTTAAAATGATATCTGAAGGATCATTGACACTAAAGACAGGAGTAATGGCTGCTGAAAATTCAGCTTTGCCATCACAGTAGATATGCAGCATAAGAGACTTCTTTGAAAAACATTTTTAAAAATCCCAAAGGTTTGAGCTGTATATGCTAATGAAGACTGCAGTTCATGAAAGTTGAAAATGAGCTATTTAGTATAGTTAAAGTATGTGTTTGAAACTCACCGTATGTGTTTTTGCAGGATTGAGGAGACGTGGAGGTTGTGGCAGAAGTTTCTGGATGATTACTCCCGTTTTGAAGAGTGGCTGAAAGTGTCAGAGAGGACAGCAGCTCTGCCCAACTCTTCTGGAGTGCTGTACACTGTTGCTAAAGAGGAGCTGAAGAAGTTTGAGGTACTCCGAGATCCACAGAGAGAGTTAATAAGGTTGAGGCAGTGAGTCAAGAGGATAATGATGAATAGGGCCTGAAAACAAAAAAAGTAACAAGAATACTATTGGGAAATAAAAAAAGGATCACTTATGACATCTATTGTCAAAAGTCCAGTCTACTTCAACCTTTAGTCTTTTACAATTTGTAAAATTTTGTTGTTGACTGAAACAAATGCTAAACCATTATTTCTTTTAAACATGCTCTTCACTTTTTCCAGTTTGTGAATTTAAGATTGTTTTGCATCACAGGCATTTCAGAGACAGGTACAGGAGTGTCTGACCCAACTAGAGCTGATCAATAAGCAGTATCGAAGGCTAGCACGTGAGAACCGCACAGACTCATCCTGCCATCTACGACAAATGGTGCATAATGGGAACCGGCGCTGGGATATTCTCCAGAGGAGAGTAGCTGCCATCTTGCGCCGACTCAAGGTGATATATTATATGTATTATACACACTACCGTTCAATAGTTTGGGGTCAGTAAGATCTTTTTAAAGAACAAAAATTATATATAAATATATATATATATATATATATATATATATAGATAGATAGATAGATAGATAGATAGATAGATAGATAGATAGATAGATAGATAGATAGATAGATACATACATACATATATACAGCATGGATACATTGAATTGATCAAAAGTGACAGTAAAGACATTTATTGTTACAAAAGATTTCTATTTCAAATAAATGCTGTTGTTTAGAACTTTTTATCCATCCAAAAATTCAGAAAAACAAAGCATACATTACAGTTTTCACAAAAATATTAAGCTGTACAAGTATTTTCAACACTGATAATAATAGGTAATGATTAGAATGATAAGTAATGCATATTAGAATGATTTCTAAAGAATCATGTGACACTGAAGACTGAAGTAATAACTTACCCTTTATATACTTATATATTCAGAACCTAAACTACATAAAGCAGCAGCATGATTGATTGACTTGTTACTCTTTTGTCCGGCAGCATTTCATTGGTCAGAGAGAGGAGTTTGAAACAGCCCGGGATGGTATTCTGGTATGGCTGACTGAGATGGACCTGCAGCTCACCAACATCGAGCATTTCTCAGAGTGTGACGTTCAGGCCAAGATCAAACAACTAAAGGTCATGGCTGTGTGAGCATACATCAATAATTAACATTTAAAAAAAATATAAACATGTAAGTGCTATAGCCTTGTGAGGAGCACTCTGACATGTGGCGCGGCAATGCTTCATGGAGACTTGAGTTTGATTCCCAGTCCTGATCCTGATTATTTACTGTCTGTCCTTATACTGTCATGTCAAAATAAATGCAAGACAGGTAGATGTTTAAGAAATATGTGGTGAATTTGAATATTCATCATAGCCAAATAGCTTTATACCTTGACAATTCACTAACATACATGATATTTATGTGACCCTGGACCACAAAATCAGTCTTAAGGACTTTACATAATCTGAAAGCTGATCGATAAATCGATAAAATGACCTGTACAAATTTTTTTTTTTTTTTTGCTATTGCTAAAAATATATCCCAGCGACTTAAGACTGGTTTTGAGCTCCAGGGTCGCATATTTTAGACCTAGGTATTGCTGACACAAAATTATTTTTACTTGTTCTGTAGATCATTTACTTTTAAATTTTATTCAGAATTACTTTTCACTTTACTTGTGAACACTTGTGCATTCCAGGCATTCCAGCAGGAGATCGTTCTGAACACGGGTAAGATGGAGAGTGTGTTTGGGCAGGGGGAGGTGCTGATGGAGAAGAGTGAGCCTCTGGATGCTGCTGTCATAGAGGAGGAGCTGGATGAGCTGCAGAGATACTCTAGGGAGGTGTTCGGTCGGGTGGAGCGCTACTACAGGAAACTCACACGCCTGCCGGTAAGACACACAAATTCAGACATGCAAGCACACTTGTTTATATCTCAGCTTTTGCTTTGCTTGTGTAAGTGTGGTTGTTACTTTTATGGTACCTCCCATTCACAGCTAACCGATGATGAGTGTGAAGGCTCAGATCGTGAATTCGAGTCAGGTGACCTCTCAGACCTTCAGTGGGGTGAGGATGGTGCTATGTCCCAGACTTCTAGCAGACCACCTTCAGCTGGGACTGTTCCTATTCACACAAACGGCTCCGGCCGGGACACCCCTGCCAGTGTAGACTCCATCCCTCTAGAATGGGACCACGACTATGACCTGGACCCCATGGGCCATTCCATGTCTGCACAACAGGGCAGACAAAAAGATAAGGATGAGGAGTTACTGTGTTTGGCCACTGCAGCACTTACAGGTGAGTGTTTGCTTGACCTGAAGGATGTTCATGAGATAATTCTCCAGCTGAGTGTCCATCACCCTGAGAAAGTCTTCTCCGTAAACTGTTGGTATGCTTTGTTGTGTATCTCTTTTTCCACAGAAGTAGTGATTCCTGAGAGCCCTGAAGCTTATATAAAACTAACAGAAAACACATTGAGGTCCTCCTCTGGTAGGCAATATGTGGTGGCATGCTAAATGAATGCTTATCTACACTGCATGCTATCATATTGCATGAACTGCACTATTACATGAATTCTAAAAGCAAAAAATGCATGGCAAATATTCTGACAGATCTGGACTACTAAGATCCAACTTTAAATTTGTTCTAAAATCAAACAATGCCAATCGTCATTGAATGCGAAAACAATTAAGAGAAAATAAAGTTTTAAAGCACTTCCAAAAGAGAATTGAGTTGAGAATTTGATGGAAAAAGAGATGTGTAGTCCAGTGGAAATAACCACATGTATGCCACAAGGTACACTGTTAGGACAAGACCACTTCATGGATCAGTTTTACAAGTGCCATTTCATTCCAACATACAACAGTCAACACTGACATTAATACCTTTTTATATTTTGTTTTATAATTCACTGTTATAACTGAAAATGTTACATAAAACAAATGAGTTGTCTGCATAATATTCAAATTCCATTTTTAGCGAATAACGTGATTAAAAATTCACGTTTTAAAGCTTTACAAAACTCCTAATCACAGTGTGATCACAGAATGACTATTTCAGAATTATCTTTTTTTAAAAGGTGGTCATGTGACATGTCATGTTAATCTATACATTAATTCCTGCAGGTGAAGCAGTTCGATTATTAGACAATATAATGGACACCAGCCACTACAGCCTCCAGCAGACAGATGGCACTATGGGTGGCCATGACACCTCTCACATGGGCTATGTAAGTAAAGATTCAGTTTAGTCCAGGGGTCAGCTAGTAAGTTTGGCATCGGCCCAAAAAAAAATTTATCACTAGATGGTGGGCCAGAACATAATCAAAGGATAACTTAAGAAATTAATTGATGAAAAATTCACCTAGAACTGCCTGTGACAGACTGTGCTCTGCCTTCGCTCTGTGTCTAAAGTATCTAAGTTTGTTTGAAATATCACAGTTCTGTTCATAACATATTTATTATGAAATATAAATTAAACGTTTCAAAGTGGCTTTTTGGAAAACTAGTGTTCAAACTTTTTTTTTTGAAAACATGGTTGTCATAATTAGGTATAATTGCTGCATTTTGCAGTGTAAATTTAGTTTTTGATGAAAATAACAGTACGTTTTCTTCAATTATTTTACCTATGGATCGATGCATTTCTTACAGTCCGCTGATTCAGATCACAAAGAGAGAGAAAACCTGGTGCTATGGCAAAAGATGACCTCTGACCTGGACGCCATGGAGGCGTGGCTCGGACAGGCTGAGGCGGAGTTAGAAGAACTGAGAAGGAAAGATCTCAGTGCAGATATACACACTATTGAGCAGAGGATTAGAAAACTCCAGGTTTGTGTCGCCTGCTACATATTTGTACATGTGAATTTGTGTTTGTGCATATTTGCTGAGTGATTTAGTAATTGTTTCCTTTCTAATGCTGTTAATTGTCTGCACATCTGACCACAGCTTTTGAAAATCATCACAAATTAGATTTACAGAGCTGTCCTGTTTGTAGCCCTAAAACCCAGATGAGAATTAAAATATTTTAACCATGGATGATAAACATTTCAACATTACCAACAACATAATTGTCACATGAGCTTGTTACACATCTAATCAGGCTGTTTAGTCATGAATCAGTCCCTTATGTGAAGAGGTTCCCTTTAGAATAGCTAATGGCTTTGAAAAAAAAAATGTTTTCAATTTTATGGGTAAGGTCTGTGGTTAACACTACTTAAAGGGACATTCCCATTCTACAATATAAATCAAGAATTGCTTTTCTAAAAGCACATTAGAAAAAAACAACAGGACCCCTGGTGAATTAACCAGTCATTGACATAGTCAACATTTTCTACATTTCCGTCAAGTCATTATGCTCATGTGACCGAAATCCCCAAAATCACATTGAAAATTAAATTTCTTCTATCTGCTTTATTGCTGAGAGTGCAAATGTACTATTTCATATTACTGTAAATATAATAGTTAACCATGTCCAAGCTGTAAACGGATGCATTGGGTTCTGGCAGGTCCATGTGTGGGTTGCTCACATGTCTACACCTTAAGACAAGTCTTGCTCACACACACACACACACACACACACACCCACACATACATTTCAAATTGGGCAGGATGTCAGCAATGGAAACAAACCAGTGGAAATCCACAGCATCCCGCTGACCCACATTCAGAGAGGATCTTGGAGCATCTGATTTCACCAGTTATTTTTACTTGCACACCTAAAACTGAAACACGTGTATACAGTCCAAAGGCTATAAGTGAACCTTCCCTTCAGAACAATTTAACAACAGAGGTGAACCAAAGGCTTGCACCCAACTACACATCATTTCTTGGTAACATAATGCAATCTGTAAAAGGAACACACGAATTTCTAACAATGCTTCACTCTTGTGTCCCAACAGGAGTTAGAGAAGGCAATGGATTCCCATAAGTCCAAAGTACTGTCCATCAACTTAAACAGCGTAACACTACTCCAGTCAGACTCGGAGGAGAGCCAGGATCTACAAGTAAAACTGAAAGAGATGAACTCACGCTGGGATCGACTGGGAAAATCACTTAAGGATTGGAGAACAGCACTTCAGGATGCTCTGATGCAGTGTCAGGTACACACACAGACAGCACCGACATGTACACTACTGGTCAAAAGTCAGTAAGAGGGTTTTTTTTTGGGGGGGGGGGGGGGGGGTTAATGTTTTCTCTTGGTTCATGTCTCTTAGTTTATTTCTCTTGGTTCATGTCAAATTAATTTTGATAAATAAGTCGCACCTGACTATAAGTTGCAGGACCAGCCAAAGTATGAAAAAAAAGTGTGACTTATAGTCCGGAAAATACGGTAAATGAAACACGCAGAGGCAGGTATTGTCATTCTCTCACATGTCTTGATTCTCTACAGGAGTTCCATGAGCTGAGTCATGGTCTTCTTCTCTGGCTGGAAAACATCGACCGCCGGAGAAATGAGATTATCCCAATAGCACCAGGGCTAGATCGGCCTACACTTCAAGCTCATTACAGAGCACTAAAGGTACCTGTGGACAGGCCACTGCTTCTATATGGGCTGAATACATATTTTGTCTACTGTTCACCCTATACTGTACGCAGAATAAGAGAGGAAGAATAAAGCAGCTATTCTCATAGTATGTTGAAAACAATATGTAAAAAGGTTTCTGGATGCGAAAATATTTCTTCATTTGAGTCAAGTCACCAAGAAGACAGTGTTCATTTTTTTAACCATCTACTCTACTTTTAAAGTATTTTTTTCATCATTGCATTATGCACATTTGAGCTCATCCATTGTCAAAAAAAGTTTTTAAAATTCTCTAAATGTGGGAAAAAATGTATCCGAACACAAACCTTTCATTTTACCAAGTGAAACATCGACACGCTTTTGTCTGCAGCACACCCAGCGGGAGCTGCTGGAGACGGAGCAGAAGGTGGACAGTCTGCAGGAGCTCTCGGGACAGATGCTGGTGCAGGCACATGGCGGCAGGTGTCTGGAGGCCCAGGAGAGGGTGCACGTCATCGGGAACCGTCTGCAACTGCTCCTGAAAGCTGTGGCCACTGACATTGAACTGCTAGAAAACGAACTCCAGGCTTCTGGGAACAGACAGGTCAATCTACAAGTACATTCAGTGTTTATTCATCTCTTTACTGACCATTTTTTCAGTTTTAACAGATAAAAAAACAGCATTAGACAATGTCCATAATATCAGAATTTCTTGGATCTCCATTTCAAAGCTAATACTCAGATCTTCACCCAATTTACAGGATGCGACCCTCTGGTCTGTTACGGATGACACTGATATTTCTGTTTCAGAGGTCAGCGTTTCCACTACACAACAATCGGTAATGCATCTTCCCTGCTTTTTTTTGGTATTATTATGTCCTGCTAAATTGAGGTGGTTGAGCTTGTAACAGGGGAAGATTTTCAAAATGTTGGTTCCAGTATAATATTCCTCATGCCCTGTAAATATGTTGGTTTGGATGTTTATTTGTGGCTCCGGAAGTACTTTGCTTCCAATGAAATTTATACAAGAAACACTGGCTTTACCTTTAAGACATGCTTAAAATCAAATCAAGCCATACTAAATTTTAACGGATTTGTTTGAAGATGTCTGCTTGTCACCACAAGCTTGGTCTTTTTTTGCTGAACTGAAACATTCTTTCTTTCTTGTACCCCTCCCTCCCTTTTGCTCATTGCACAACAGCTGCGAGGCAAATGTAGTGTGTCAGAAGCAGGATCGTCAGCCAGACTTCCACGTCACAGGTACCTGTCTCTCTCTTTAGAATGCAGGGCGGATGATGGAACTCATTTCAGATCAGAACACCAGTTGTTCAGTTCTAGGAAAGGAATATGTTTTGGTTCCTAGTCAAGGATTCTTAGTAATCTTATGTGTTATTTTCCCCAAGAACATAATATTGTGTCTGTCAGTGTTACTTTGTGTGTCCTTTGAACATAAAAGGTTTGAAGAAACTATCTTCAAAATCCTGATGCGTCCATCATCTTTCTCCATTCTAGATGCTACGTGAAAATACTGACATTTATTAGTCATTTCCAAAACCATGTCAATTTTGGTTGCTTTCATTGTTTTTTGGGGTTTTATTTTTTTATGCAAACAATTCTTCGTTATTTTACATTAAATAGATAGAAAGGCCACGAAACGTTAATTTATATATTTTCATATTTAAATGCTTTAAGCATTATGTCATGTTTGTTGTGTCTTCTTAATGAAATATATTATTAAGTATTACAAAATACTCACTTCTGAGTATAAATACTCATGATCTTTATAATAGCACACATATGGAAGTGTGATCTGTCCAAGAACAAAAGATTTAATGTGTGCATAAAACATGGACTTCTGTGAGTTATCATCATATGCAAATACCAAAACAGTGACAGATGTTAAAACTGTTTCCTTTGTTTAAGATTGATGGAGAAAAGTCCAAAAATCATGTTTGTGAAAATATTACTTATATATTATTGTATTTATTACAATTTTGAATTAGCATTTACTTTTAAGTTTTATTTTAAGTTGATATTTTATCTGTATAGCTTTCATTTAACTTTAATAATTTTAGTACATTATTAACTTTTTCTCATTTTCTTTTAATTTTTTTTTTTACTTTTACTTGACAACAGTTTGAAATAGTTTAGTTGTGGTTTGAGTTAATGATAACAACACTGAGTTAAAAGGATAGCTTTTAAAACAAATCACCCTTTCACGTGATAAACTGAATAGTAGACATACTTTGTTGTGAGTAGCACAGATTATTCTTATCTATTCTCATGATGTTTTGTAGGTTGCCCAGCGGTTCTGGCTGCGTTTCGTCTCTCTCTGGTTCCTCCGGGTCACAAGGTGGCGCTGGTGTGGCTCGTTGTCAGCCCTTTCTGCTGCGGGTGCTCAGGACAGCTCTTCCTCTGCAGCTCCTGCTGCTTCTCATAGTGGGCTTGACCTGTCTGGTGCCCACGACTGAGCAGGATTACAGTTGTACCCAAGCAAACAATTTTGCCCGGTCTTTTCATCCCATGCTCCGCTACATGAACGGCCCACCGCCTGTATGAGCAGGAGGACACTTTAGGAATGCCTTCCCAGAATGGACTAGTCTTATCCAAAGCTGATTGTACTTGTTCCTGTTCAGTTACTGCTGCTAATTTCATTTTTCACTAAACAGAGTACTATTGAACTCATTGCAATGTAGACTAGTGTTGGACAGCCAAACTGGTAAACCTTTTCTGTTCCAAGGAAACCAATGAAAAACTATAGAATTGTATATAATTCTGTACTTAATAGCACTGATATAAGCATAAGGTACTGCACTTATACCGACCAAGTAAATGGCTAAGGAAACTGTTTTATTTTTATTTTTGTATTATTTAAAACTGTAGAAAAAAAGTTATTTTGAATATTATTTAAATTATATTTTACATGGCATTTCAAATTTTGTTTTTATTTCATGGCATAGAGTTCACTTTTTTTTATTGTCCAGATTTGTAAAACAGTCCTTTATGTAGCTCTATGGGAGAAGTGTGCTTTTTATAACATTTATCTACTTACTGTGTTATGACAATGACAGTGTGACAAAAACATTATGATTGCGATGTCTATTTCTGTATGTACAGTTTGCTAATGCTGACAATAAAGACACATCTTTTCATTTAATATATATACATTTTGCTAGTTGCCCATTCAGTATAGTTAAAAGTATCATTTTAAAAGTACTTGTTTTTTTTTTACTCTTGTCTTTATAATTATTTCAGCCAAATTAACATTTCCAAATTTAGGTCCTTTAAAATGAAAACACACTGTACAAATCATAACATTAAAGTATCAAATTTAATGGCTGATAAGTGCAATGTACAAGTCTACTGGACTATGACCAAACACATTCACAGATTTGAGGAAAAATATGACAATCTAGTGCAAGACCATGTCAGTTCCTGCATTGAATGTGTACCAGTGATTCTCAATGCTTATAAAAATCAGCATTTACATGTCTGTTAACATGGCAATAAAACCAATTACAGCACTTTAATACAGCAAACATAGGGTTTAACATTGTCATATTAACAAACCAACAAGCGAACATCTTTGCTCCAAAAAAAAAAAAAAATTAATACATATTTATATATTTAAAATAAAGCAGTTATATATATATATATATATATATATATATATATATATATATATATATATATATATATATATATATATATATATATACACTGCCCTCCATAAGTATTGGAACAGTAAAGACAAAATTGTTCTGTTTGCTGTGGAGTCAATAAATCTGTTAATATGATTAAAAGATGAATATGAGACAAAACTACAGAATGTCATATTTTATTATTGGGTGATTCGACACAAAGATGTTTTTCAGAGTTTCATCTCCCTATATGATGTGAGCAGAAGTATTGGAGCAGTTTCCTCACAGCTCTTTCTAAGTGTTCAGCTGTGTCCTGTAGCATTCATTCTTCAGATATTAAAAGCAGGGAATGTGTCTCATCAGTTATATCCATTGCTTCTGCATTCTAAGTCTTGTATTCGATGATGACACACACAAAACAGGATGAAGACAAGGAAGCCGACTCTGAAAGAAAAGCAAGCAATTTGAATGCAAAAAGAAAAAAGAGTGGAAGTCAATTAGTACTATAGGAAAATCAAAGGGCATGGAGAAATCAAGAGTTTGGAAACTACCGGTGACTTCAGCAAACAACGTCGAACTGATCGGGTGAGAAAAACCACAGTAGTTGATGACAGACAAATCATAAAAGCTGTGAAAATGAATCAGTCTGCTGGAGAAATTGACACAGAATTACAGAAGCTACACAGCAAGATGCAAACCTCTGATCAGCACCACAAATAGAAAGGCAAGATTCTTCACAAATGTGAGCCAGTAGAGTTTTGGAACTGAGTTCATGGACCAATGAGACAAAGATTAACTTTAATCTAAGTGATTGGAAAGCAAAAGTGTGGAGAAAAAAGGGAACTGCAAATGAACCTAAGCATACAAGCTCATCTGTAAAGCTTGGTGGAGGTGGAGTCATGGCATGGGCACGCATGGCTCTCTAGAACAGGACCTCTTCATTTTAATGATGACTTCATGTATGATGGCAGTCGCAGAATGAATTTGGAAGGGTACAAAATCATCTTGGCTACCAGTATTAAAAAAAAAATGCCACCAAACTTATTAGAAAACATTTAATATTGAATCAGGACAATGGCCCAAAACACCCTGCCAGTTCAGTCAAGGACTTTATCAGGGCAAAGAAATGTAAAGTCTTAGATTGCCCAAATCAATCTCCAGATTTAAATCTGAAGCTGAAGAGGAGACTATAGACAGAAACTCCCCAAAACAAGCAACAGTCTCGGTCTGGGGAAAAGCATGTCAAAGCATAAGACCAAGAGTCTGGAGATGTCTATGGGTCGCAGACTCACTGTTCTGACTGCATGCAAGGGATCTGCAACTAAATATTAGCTTTTAATCTTTTACATCTGCCTTAAATTCAACTGTTCCAATACTTATACTCACATCAAATAGTGGGATGAACGCTAAAAGTGCTGTCCTTTTTATTTGGTAAAACATGTATGTCGAAAGACCTAATAATAAAATGTGACATTCTGTACTATTGTCACATATTCATCTTTTAATCATATTTGCAAATGTCTTGACTTCACAGCAGAGAAAACTATTTTTTTCTTTACTGTTCCAATACTTATGGAGGGCACTGTATATATATGATTGCGAGAATATATTGTGGCATTTTCTTTTTCTTTATTCCAAAGGTAACATTTCTCCTGTTTTCAGTCACTTTATAATATAGTGTACATTACTTCATATTAAGCGCTGCTTGTAATTAAACCTAACTATTACTATTGCCATTATGCATATAGTAATAATAACATAAAAAACAAATGCAACACCTCTGCTACAATATGAAGTTCTTCATTCTACAGTTAAGGTAACATTCCACTTACCTCTGACTGACAGTGGAATGTCAATGTAACCTCACCTGTTTTTAAAACAATATCTGAATAATCCTTGGTAACTAAAGTTTAAGCAATGAAACCATTTACCTGCTAGTTTATGATGTTCTTCACAAGCCACCTGCTCTTGATTGTCTTTTGTTTGTTTGTTTTAGCTTAAGTAAGTTTGTGATGTCAAAGTTGTCACTCCATTGGGTGTTTAAAAAGAAGAAGAACTAGCAGCCCTAAGAGCCCTTTTTCAAAAATGTCTTTCAAAACTAATGAATCAAGTGAGCATAGATGTATACTGTTTTATTTGAAGACTCAACCTCTTTACATTTTAAAATGTGTTCATTTCTAGATGGGTCTTCTAGAATCTAAAGTATTCTCTGATAAGGCACAAAGAGAGACTTCAGTTCCACCTTCAGATCTATTAGCCAGCACTGACTGGTTCACAGTCTTCACATTCTTCAGTTGTTGGACTGGACACAGATCAGGGGTCTGGACTCTGGCCGTGTTGGGCTGCATGGCTCCAGGACCTCTGGAGGGGCTGCTGCTGCAGGCTGTGGGTGTAGACCAAGAGTCTTTCTCACTCTGTGACCACGGTCGCTGCACTTTTCTTGAAGAATGGAATTGCTGGGCATCCAGCATCTCTAACAAAAGGTCATACAGTGGGACTCGATTCTTACATTTCATTCGGTATAAGTGCTCCATTCCTTTGTTGCTTTCAAAAAACAAAAAAAAGAATGCAGATGTAACGTGCATGCAGTAATAAAGCAGTAATAATTCAGCAACAAAAATCATTTAATGATTGCTAATAAATGTAAGAAGGTCCCATCAAATGGGTAAAGCTCCTTTTCAAACCCTCTTTATTTGTATAAAAAGCTTGTGATCTGTTACACTGCTTTTGAAATATTTGGGCCGAGTAGGATTTTTATTTTAAAACATTAATCTCTTAGCAAGGCTGGATTTATTTTCTAAAAATTGCACAACAGCTACAATAATATTGTGAAATGTTCTTTTACTTTAAAAGAACTGTTCTTTGTTTGAATATATTTTAAAATGTCATTTTCTCCTGAAATGGAAAAGCTGAATTTTCAGTCTTCGTTTTCACACGATCCATCAGAAATCATTCTAATATACTTATTTTTCTGCTCAAGAAATGATTATTATTATCAATGTTGAAAGCCTTTATTTGAAAAATTAAATACAGCAATGTAAAAGATTTGACAGCCACTTTTGATCAATTTAGTGCTTTCTTTTTTAATAAAAGTATTAATTTCTTTAAAGAATGATTATCTTTTTGACCCCAAACTTTTAAATGGTATTGTGTATGAAACGCATCTGTTCTTTACCTCATGTGTCTGATGTGTGAGAGCAGCAGCAGGAGCTGGGCCTGCCGGCGAGACTGCAGCTGCGGGGTGGTACCTGATTTACTGATGCAGTAAATGAGGGCATCAGTGATGTTGTCCAGCATGCACTGCACCATGAAGCTGTCCATCAGGGGCTCCACTGAACTGGAGCAGAATGAAAATGCACCTGATCAAACAGAAAAAGATAAGCAATAACCATTTAAATATTTCCTATGAACTACAGAGATGACAAATAATATCTAGAATAGTTTCCAAAATCTAAAAAGAAATCTATAAAACCAGGCCACTGTATTTTTGATCAAGTAAAGGCCACCTTGGTGAGCACAGGAGACTCTGGAAGATCACTTCAAGCTTCAAAGCTCTTCTTTTCAAAAGTCCTAAAATCACCACGTTCCTTCATTCTTTATGACTTGCAGACTCACCAGAATTGAGAAGTATGATGGCTTTGAGACAAACGAATTCCTCCAGCTTGAGTTTGAGACTACGGAAGCGAGCCACGGTCGCCAAGAGCATGTCGAAAATCTCAGTCATCCCCTCGACACATTCCCCTTCACTCCTGTAAAGAGGTAGAACAGCTCTTTACCCATGCCAGGAGATTTTTTGTCTCTTTTATTGTGATATGTGCCTTAAAATAGCCGTTTTATCTCTTCCGTGAACAATGCTGTTTACCGTTTACTTTGCATGAGAGCAAAGACTGGACGTCTAATGGACTCTCTTTAGATCATCTGTCTTTCATTAGCTCTTATCCTATCTTAGCAGTCTTCTGCCTTTCTTTCATTCAACCATCTTATCTTTACAGTCCCCTCCAAAGTCTTACTCGCCGCTCTCCTCCGTCCTCCAGGATGCTTTATTAAACTGTCAGTCTCACGACTCTTTACTTTTTACGGATGCTGGTTATGATTCATGTTCCCTTGGTGATGACGCTGTTCTTCAGAAGCCCTTTAAGGAGCCTGTTCCCAACCGGGTTCTCTCTAATTACAATCTACGTGTGACATGATCTTCTGAAGAGGAGCACTAGGCTCTCAGGTAAATAGTTCACATCCTTTTTAATAATCTAGTTTTCATTTCATAATCATTTAATTTCATTTCGTGAGGTATGCTCCTCTGCTGGGCTAATTCCCCGCTGCGTGGAGAAAAATTCTACATTACAAATCAATGTTCTTTATGAAATTGAAGCAAAAAATAAGCGCATGTAGAGATTATGTATCAGGTCAATATGACATCTCAAAAAGCCCATGATCACACGCACAGCAAAACTGCCTGAGACTAAAATAAAACCCTGAGTTTCATTCGAGTCCCCGCAGGTTTCTGTCACGCCATGTTGGTGCTTTTCCATTATTCTTAACAGTCAATTGAAGCTAAATGAATTCAAAACAATTGAATACGTTTAAAAAGCTTCTCAAAGTGTGGTTGCACACTTTTTCATGTACTTCATGTTCATATTTTTCATGTGTTATGTTATATATAACAGCGAGATGGTAACAGCGAGAGTGAGTCATTAGATTGGATTCAGGTTTTATGATTTTTATGGATTAATACAAAAAAAGTATAAATACATATTGTACAGTGGCCTACAAAAGGAAGTGCAGAATATCCGGTACCTATCCAGGATGAGATCCTGAGCGAAGATGAGTTTTCCGGGTGAATGAATAGACCTCCATATGAGGCCGATCATCAACACCTCCAGCCAAGAGCTCTCCAACAACTGAACCTGATCGTGCAGAGAGAGATCCTGGAACCCTGTTGAGTTTGAGATCAGACAATACTGAAAATTCAATAATAAATTCAATGATAAAATATATACAAATGCAGTTAACATTAGTTATTTCTCAATATTTCAATATATCTGTACATCCTCTTGTATTTTTTATTTATTTATTTATTTATTTTTTACATTTAATGACCCCTACATTTTTGAATGGAAGTGTCAGTTGTGTAGCAACAGCAATAACAAGGTCAAATAGATTTTTACCTTTTTCTGAATAAAATGAAAAAGGCACACCTGCACAATGATTCTGTGTTCTGGGCAGCTGTTATGTGGTTATTGCTATTTTAATATGAGTGGGTGGTTGCTAGGCAGTTACTAGGCTCTATGATATTCTGGTCCCTAGCTAAGGTCCCTCCTTCAGTGTGAATATATGGGACTTTTCACTCATCATCACTGAGGAAAGTTACAGTGTTTGCATGACAGCTGTGTGAAGAGAATTCGTGCTCTGCATTTAACACATCCAAAGTGCACACACACAGCAGTGAACACACACACAAACCGTGAACACACACCCGAAGCAGTGGCTAGTCAATGCTGTGTCGTTTATAGCAACTGGAAGTTTGGTGCCTTAACATTCACTCCCCCCACCCTACCATACCCACCAGACCTGAGACTCGAACCCACAACCTTTGGGTTACAAGTCCGACTCTCCATCCATTAGGCCATTACTAATATGATTACTAAAAGTGATGATTGCACCACTTTAAGGCACATTTCTTGCCTATAATTGAAATGATTCCTTCAGATTTAAACCCCTCTCCCTTGATGTTGTACTTTGATCTTTAAAAGGATTTCACCTGGTACTTTCTTAGCCCAGGCGATCATGTGGACGAGTTCTTTGTCAGCCATGTTTGTGAGCAGGGACATCATGGTGATCTCGGTGAATGGGCGGCTGTGTTTCTGTCGCGAGCAGACGGCCGGCGGCTCTGCCTCCAGAAGCAACAGCAGCACCTGGTCAGGAGGAAGGCATAAAGCACTGACCCCACCGCCGCTGCTCTTCTTCCTCTTGTTCTGCGGGGGAGCTGTTCTTGAACCACTACGGCTTGACTGCTCACTGTAGCTCTTGATGAGATCTTCATTACCGCTTCTCCTCCTCTCACGCCTGAAAGCACGCCCACCGCGGTCCTTACGAATACCTGCAATGGAAAACATGCAAATTATTACTTTTATTATATCCTTTTTTCAAACTATTTGAGATAGCAGAGAAAGATGACTGTGCTTGTCACAGCCTGATTTTGCACCATTCCGAATAAAAGCAAAACCTTTTAAAACTAATTTCAATCAAACCATCAGGATGCAGCATTATTTTTCCATGTGAATTATCCATAAGCAATTACATTTTTCTTATTTAATAATTTTCAAATTCCCAGTGTGAATTATCCCTCAAATGCTACCTTTACACATTTTTATTCAATATTACACACTTTATTAATTGTAAAAAGTAAAATTTAAAAAAATAACTGAATACATTAAACAAATTAAATGTTTATTTAATTTCTCCCTCTCCCTGACACACACACAATTAAACTAATGTAAAAAAGAAGAGACCATTCTTAAATTCTGAATGTTGCCTGTGCCAATATAAAAGTAGGGGAAACTCTTCTCTAGAGCATAACAGATGGTGCATATATGTGAGAAATACAAAGCTAGGAATATCTTTATGTACCTCCTTTCACCATGCCTACTTCATAACACTTGCGTAGTCTGCATGCTTGGCAGCTCTTCCTGCGGTTTCTGTCAATAGTGCACTGGTTGGTCGCTGGACAAACATAGTCATTGTGACCTAGAGGCAGAGAAATAAAGTGGAGCTTGTTTTTTTATCATTCTTTTACCCTCGAATTCTTGCTTAAACAGTAAAATGCTTATGACTTTAAGATCAGCTTTCAGAGATGACTTTTTTAACTTTGTATTAGCGATATGTAAATACTGTTCGGTCAGAAGCAATAAAGAGTGCAGCGCATCAACAGCCTTGGATCTGATTAAGAGCAGAGAGCAGGTACAAGCTGTTCCAGCGCTGCAAATGAAATTTTAAATTAGATGATTGTGTCTCAGCCAGAAATGTCACAGACACACACATACACTCTGACATCCAAACCACTGTATAAAAACATGCACATAATCAAAATGAAGACTGCAATTCTACAACAGAGAATCCAAAACATGAAAATAAAGAAGAATAGATAATGTTGGTGAACGTGGGTTACCAAGCGATTTTTGGTGGCCAGTACAAATGACCTGGAAACTGTAAAGAGCAGATCACCACCATGCCCTTTAAAAACGCCGGTCGCCGGCTACTCCTGAAACTATTACCAAATAATATATATATATATATATATATATATAAATATATATATATATATATATATATATATATATATATATATATATATATATATATATATATATATATATTCTGAATTTGTAACATTTTATTGCAGTGATCTTTTAAAAAATCTTTTAAGAAACCCAATCCAAATTGCTTAAAGTAAAAATGTATTTATTCTGCTGTTCTCTCTGCCTTCCTGTCCTGATGGTCTGTCTCTCCTAAACATCTTGGCCCTCCACCCTTCTGTACTCCCCTTTACTTACTGTAATTCCCTTCACCCAGTGTGTCCTAAAACCCATTTGTCAGGTACACACTTACAGTCATTTTCCTCCAGTTTTCTGCTCAGTTTTCCTCACCAGAATGGCAGTTGAAGTCAGCATCAGTAACCTGCCCCTGGAAAGAGCTCATCAGGAGCCTGGCCTCTCATTTTACCAACCCCACCCAGATCTGCACCCCTTCCAATGCAATACAGAACCGCAAATAAGGTGCAGGCAGAAACATCTGTGCTTCATTGTACATATCAGGCAGCCTTTCATCACATGTGAGACTTTCATTTTCACCTCTTTCTAACCGCTTTAAAAGGAAGGACAGTAGGGAACAGGCAAGGATGATTATCTGTGGCTCATTTGAAATGGTATTTGAAAGCATAAGGGTTTGACTTGAAAATTAATATTAAAAAATGATGAAAATCTATGAAAATCTAATTAAAATGATTTACGTGCAAATGTAATATCAGACCGATAGAGAGCGCGTCCGTTTTCTGTGAAAGTGAGATACTCGCACTCTTGCATAGGCTGTATAATGCACTCTGAACATTTGTCATTAAAATAACTCCATAGAAACTACCTCAAACTAACTATCATATTCTTCGGACTATAAGTCGCACCTAAGTTTAAGTCGCATCAGTCCAAATATACGTCATGACGAGGAAAAAAACATATATGAGTCGCACTGGACTATAAGTCTCATTTATTTAGAACCAAGAACCAAGAGAAAACATTACCGTCTCCAGCCACGAGAGGGCGCTCTATGCTGCTTAGTGTAGACTACAGGAGCAATGAGCCGCATCTCTGGAAGCATAGAGCGCTCTTGCAGCTGTAGACACAGTAATGTTTTCTGTTAGTTCATTTCTCTTGGTTCATGTCAAATTCATTTTAATAAATAAGTCACACCTGACTACAAATCGCAGTACCAGCCAAACTATGAAAAAAAAAGTGTGACTTATAGTCCGGAAAATAAGGTATTCAAATGAGAAGAAAGTCGTGTCTGAAAGCTGCAATAGATTTTTTTAAATTGGTTAAATTAATTGAGAATATCATGTTTTTCTTTGTGTGCTGTTTGACCATTTCTGTTGGTGGTGCTCG
This sequence comes from Carassius gibelio, assembly GCF_023724105.1. Lineage (NCBI taxonomy): Eukaryota > Metazoa > Chordata > Actinopteri > Cypriniformes > Cyprinidae > Carassius > Carassius gibelio. The sequence goes on along the minus strand of NC_068390.1, from coordinate 17,395,200 downwards.
ATATTTGATGAGGTCCGCCCTGCTCCTTTGAGCCCTCCACACAGTCATCAACGGAAAACCCTCACACCCCAAATCCTGACCATTGCGTATCATATAATGCACACCAAAGAAAACTCCTGCACATTAATAGAACGCCAAATAAAAACAGAGAGTTGTGGTATTGACATGCACATTCACGTTTTTATTTTAGACAGTTTATTTGTTTTTATTTTAGATTTTAGATTTTAAGACAATTCTATGTTCTCGCAGGCCACATTAAATAATGTGGAAGCCCGGAATAGGCCCGTGGGCCTTGAGTTTGACTCATGTTCCCTATAGTAATTCCCCACTCAAAAATGCTTCACGTTTCCTCCTCACAGAGAGAAAAGTATAACACTAGCTAAAGTGCAGGCCTGAGCTGGCAAAAGTGCGCATCAAGGACATATAATGGCCTTAAAGGGGGCGCTCATGAGCACCTTTCTGAAAGCTAAAATGACGAATGGTAAGTCTGCAAGAGTGCAAATCCACATCAAGTGTGCCATTTGGGATAGGGGCTTGGTGGGATATTTTAGGGGATGCTTTCTTACAATGGCCATTATTTTAATGTTCACAAACACAAATTAATTCAATTCTGCTTTCGCTTCATTTGGATATATTTTAATTGGTGGAGCAAAAACAGACAAAATGACTGCAATAAATGTAAGTTTCTTAATATTCACTTTTGTTTTGAATGGTTTAGGCAATATGAAACTTGTAAACTATTTTTGTGGACACATGCAACAGCATCACAGACATGCTGATATTCAGAACAGCAAGACTGTGTGTGTAACATACTGGTTACCTTGAATGCTTCTCTTGAAGAAAGCTTTACATCCCTCACAGGACCAGACTCCATAATGATAACCAGAGGCATAATCACTGCACACTGCACAGAAGCGCGTCTCCTTCTCTGAATCAAACCCTCCTGTGCCTCTTGATCCGGAGTACATCTCCTGTCTGTCAGAAGCACTGCACAGCTCCTCACACAAACCACCACCTGCCTGCTGAGAAGATACCACACTGGACCTACAGACAGAAACAGGAGAGATGTCAAGAGCAGCAGCTCACCACTGCAGAGAAACTGACTTTTGTGTTGTACTGATTCACTAACACTAGTATTTAAATTCTAAACCAGTATCGATGAGTGGATAATTATTTCCATCTTAGCTAGATTGTAAAATCAATTCTAATTTATCTAAGCACATCTAAAAAATAAACAATAAAAGCTCAAATCAGTTGGTTAAAAGGTGACAAGTGAATTTAGGCCTCATAACATTATTTATTAAATAAAGGGGGGAAAAGGAAATTCACAAGTAAACATCAAACACTGGTCAATATGGGTAAAAAATAACTAATAACGTCCAATAACCAATATGGTACCGTGACATTGTGCATCCCTATAATTAAATATAAATTATACAAAAGACTGCGTATATAAAATATCTTGAAATATAAATTTGTAATATCCAAGGAGAATATGTACGTGACTGCAAACAGGGGACAAGAGTAACCATCCCCATTTCCTTCTGACCTCTTGTTCCAGTGTTTGTAAATATTTATTTTATCTTTAATTCTGATGTCCAACAGATTTATTGCGCAACCTCAATAATGGACTGCAGTGAGTGCTGTGCAATGTCATAACTTCACAACTGGGGTCCCAGAGCAGCCTAAAACAGACATGAATGACTAAACACATGTTAAAATGAAGTTAATATTCTCATGATGTCAGATGTAAACAACAAATTTAAACAATGGGCTTTAATAATAAGTCTATTCAACATGTGCCATCATTTTTATTAATCCATTAACTGTCCCTAGATCTCCTCTCAGTTATTTTGAAAGTGAAAAATGTTCTCCCTGTGTGTTCAGACAGTAGCACTGTTGTTTTCACCAACTGTACTTTCCTCAAGGTCTAGAGACAGAATCTGATCAGAGGCTCTTCAAATGTACATTTCTTTCTGTGACGGGTGGAATTCAGTGCCCATGTTGTATCCAGAGTTTACAATCCTAACCATCTTCTTTCCAAGAAGTCAAGAAATGCTAATAATTAACAGCACAAACCTAGAACATCAAATAACAACAAATAAAATAAACTTTAATTAGTCAGAGAGCACTCGATATGAGTAGAAATGTGGGAACCACCATAATATGAAGGAAGTAATACGTATTCTCCAGTTTTAAAAGAAAACAAATGCCAAAGGCCATCTAGCATTAAATGCTGGTCATGCACAACCCAAAAACCTATAGAAACAACCTATTAGTCACATTAAAAAAAAGATGTTTACTCTTGCAGTATTCTAAAACACATTGTTTTTTTTTTTACCATACATTTTACCTAGCTGAAATATGTCATAATGGCTTAAAAAATATAGATTTAAATGTTGGCTGATAATGGTACTCGATTTATTACAAATGTCATGGTTTGTAAGCCAATTAAACATGTTCAGAAAATGTGTATAATGCTGCAGAAATATTTGACCAGGCTTTGTGTGTGTGAGGTGTTGTTTACCAATAATTGTGCCTCAATGAATCCAGAACCACCTCATCCGATTAACTGGAGACCTGACATGTCTGTTTTATAATCTTAAACATCTTATATAGTTTCTTTCCCTATTAACTATATTAGTTTAACCTTGATTTCACCATGAAAATGGAAACTTGACATCTAAGATACACACATACAAAGATAGATACACTTATTTTCAATGTTTACAAAAGCTCTTAAATCCAATAAACCTCTTAAAGTGCTGTATACATTTATAAACTTGTAACTATTGTTTTCTCTCAGAACTTTGAATACTTCACCTACAAAACCATCCAAAACATGAACACAATCAGAGTTGGTATTTAAAGCTGAACTGACCTGTAGAGAGAGCTAGAAGGGGTGTCCAGGTAGTAGGACGCCTGGTGGGTCGAGGGGTGACCACCAGGATGGCTCAGGTATGGGGACAACTGAGGGCTGGAGGGTGCAAAGATGCGAGGGCTGCCTAACGACTGCAGATGCTCTTCTACGGGGGGCACGTGGGGGTCCGGGGGAGCTGGGTAGTATCCGACCGAGGCAGGCTCGGCGGGTGACGAGGTGCCGTAGGTTTGTGTGGGGTTTGGGAACTCGTAGGATCCATCAAGATAGTTGACAGAGGAGCTGATGCCCCCCACACTGTGCTCCTCCTTAGGGTACATGGGTGAGAGTTTGTGGGCAGCTGGTGGTGAGGAAAGCCCCTCCAGGTCTTCTCTCTCCGGGCTCGGGCTGGTCCTGAGTCGCTGTGTGGCACCAGCAGCCTCTCCGCTGGTCTGCCCTCCAGACATCACCATGGAAACACACACGCAGAGAGCATGAGGCTTAAGGTAGGCTACTATCTGTTCATAAGCAACCACCAAAAGACAGATTCTCTCTTTTTTTTTAAGCTCAGTTTTTTTTTTTACCTCCCACTGTCTTTCTCAAAGTCTCTCCTCCTTGTTCTGCTTTGCATCCACCCTGCTGTTCTGCCTACTCCTCCTAAAAAAATACAGTCCTCTCTCTTCCAGTCCACCTTGGGCTTAAAGGACAAAGTGTGATGTTTTTCTAAGATATGCGAGTCTGCTTTCATTTTTCCTTCTCTTTCTCTCTTAAAATACTCTTTCCTTCTTTTTCTTTTCCATTTTCTATCTCTTTATTTCTTCAGTATCTAAAACTGCTAATCTAACAAAAATGCCTTTCTGTGGGCTTAAATATTACACTTTAGGAAGGATAAAATATGAGCAACTGTACAAGTGAAAAATAAGGAGTCCAATGTGAGGTGCTTTTCTTGTAAACAGGAAACGGAGACCACTAGAGACATAAGGAATATTATTTCTTGTGGAAACTCAAAAGAAAAGAATCAGTTGTTTAATCCTTTATATGGTCATCACAAGTAGCCTGGATGCATCCCCTCACTGACGTATCTCTGACTTCTGTGTCCTTTTTACTTTCACTGTCGGAGGCTCTGACAAAAAAAAAAAAAAAGAGGAGGTAAACAAATTAAAGACAGTCAGGTCGATACTGGCGGTCACTCTTCAGACCAGGTCATGACAACCAGGTAAACAAGAGATAGGAGGTCACCGACTGATTTACTTGCCAAAACCTTTGGATTTTACAGGTTATGTTTGTTCATAACCATTTCTCTAAGGGCAACTGTTTAAAGCTGAAATGGAGAGTGTGTAGGTGTCCGTGCTCTTCATTAAATGCTGTGTTGGATGTTTGGCTAATTGAGATTTGATTTCTCTTTAATAAGGAACATTATTAGTATTTTATCTTAATAGTAATACTTTCTGTGTGCTGAAATATACTGTTCAAAGGTTTGGGGTTAGAAAGAAGTTAAAACACAGCAATAAATTACAGTTTAAAACATTACAAAATAAAAAACATTTCAAACTGCAGTTATATCACACAATATTACACTAATACTGTAATCTATTTTTGATCAAATAAATGCAGCCTTGGTGGGAAATGTCTTATGAATTTAGGACAATCCCAAGAAGTTAACCTTATTTGATCTTTTTTTTATAATCTTTTTTTTTGTACTAGCTTAGCTCTTGCTTTACGGTAACTAGAACAGTTCAAAGACCAAAAACATGGCCTTGATTTTCAGGAAAATCAGAATGAACGCGCTAACCCCGAAACAAAATAAGATAGCATTCACGTGATTACAACATCAAATCTTCGGGTTGCTTTATTTTTTGACTCTTTTCTTTGCTCTGTAGAACTGAAGCAAGGCTCAGATGATTTGTAGTCTTCTCTGGTCTTTTAGCTGATTTAGAGGATTTGGGGCACTTTTCAGCTAATCAAGCTGGGTAAACTAATCTAAGCAGCTTATCCAGAAAAGACCAGAGAGAGAATCAGCTTAGTATATTTTAAGCTATACCTAATAATGTCTCAAAATAACTTTTCACAGACCTCTATAATGATCTAAGTGGCTGTTACTGATTTACTGTCATTGATTTTTAAGATAATTCAGGTTTGTTTTATATATGTAATCTACATGTACAGAAAATGTTGCTTGCTTGATATGGATAGCCTACTATACTGGGGTGTGTTTCCCAAAACCATGGTTGTTAACCTGTTAGCAACTTAGTTGGATGGAAATGGGAAATTGCATTGCAACCAACAACCAATTAACTTAGTTAGCAATTATGGTTTTGGGAAACGCACCCCTGATTTCTAAACCATTAACATTGTATTTTTCTATCTACAGATAACAGTATAGCAATTCTAACTAAACCATATTTGATGATGCTAATGTGATTTTCAGAAATTGAAAACAGAAACCATAGTCCAGAAATACAAAAATACACACACACACAGAAATAGAAATTGCACTCTCAAAGGATAGGTCAGAAAAGAGAAATGAATAGGTGAAGAGAAATGAATTGCACCTCTAAAATGAATTGTTATACACAATAGCATTATTAAAGTTTAATTTAAAAAATAAAAAAAAGTTTTTTAGTTTTTTCTCTGAACTTCATCCAATTGCATTCAGTTTTTTAAAAACAGCTTGCATTTTAACAAGTGTAAGTACATACGGATGGTAATCCTGACTAGCATCTGTTTCCAGCATGCTCATAAATAAGCTTGAAAGAAATCATCAAGGTGCAATTTTCATCCAATACAGACACCAGAAAACCTTGTAAACTATCTTTGAAATTGCTAGTGAATCCAAAATGTAAACAATAAAAACTCTCTTAGATGGTGTATATATGGCCAGTATTTTTTCAGTAACCAATCTGATCATACATCAATAAAGCAAACAAAAAATCATAGACTGTGTAAGCTATGATCAAAAGATTGTCAGGTTTCAAAATGCCATTATTCTATTAACAAGGACATTCATTTGGTGAAAATGTAAATTTAGTGTTTGACACGCTGAATCAAGCAAAGACAAAAACACAGTTGTATGGCATGTTGTAACTAAAACAGTATCCTTAGTGCATTTCAGTCCTTCATCTCTTGCTTCCTGTAATTTCCTCTTCAGTGAGGACTCTTTTCTTTAAAAACGACCCTACTGTTCTCTTTGTTGACCAAAAACTGAACCAGAGCATATTTGTTGTTAGTCATCCAGTCTGGTTCCTGATAGCTGAGCTTCTCAGCCTGGCCTAGCTGTAAGCCCACCTGAACATCGGCCTTCAGTGTCCTGAGACTGCAGAGAGGGGCAGGCTGGAACCCCCTGAACGCTTGATCAAACAGAACCGTGTGCTCCCATTTCCTATCTCCAGTAAGCTTCCTGTAGTTAAGGTCTACTTTGAAGATGATCAGATCAGAGCGCTGGAGCATGCTGTAGAGATCAGCTGCATCCACCGCCAAGTCACAGAACTCATGGGGCAAGGTCCAAAAAGAGTGGTGAAGGTAAGACCATGTATCCTCCTTCATGAAATGCTTCCACTGGACGCCGCTGGCTGACATCCACTTGTGATTGGATGCCACAGTCTGCATCATGGTCCAATCAAAGTCTTGTTTGGTCACGTCTGAGACGAACCATGGGATCGACTTGCCATGAAATCGGATTTGCTTGGCTAGTCCGGCAGAAACAAGAAAGCTAGCCAGGACTAGATCGGCAACAAGCTCAAAACCAGCATTGTCTAAAACAATGTCCACTCTTGCATTCTTTATCCCTGAGGTCTGGATCCTTGAGCAGCAACCAGCACTGACCAAACCATGTGGAGTTATCCACTAGGATGAAGCACTGGAGATCAGAAAGAGAATCGATAGGACTGGACTTTTGGGAGTTGGCCTGACCGGCAGAGATGGACAGATCACACCTGTTTCCCCACAGAGAGACCTTCAAAATACACCGTAAACCAGATTATGGGACATTATTGTATCACCAACAGCGCAGTTTCAATTAAGTACAAAAGTGCATGCTGAAAACGATAGCCACCCCTAGGCATGTTACTTAGCACCACAATCTGGATGTAATTTGCGTAACAAGATTCTCGGTTCTAAATTAAAGATGTGACTCTTTAAGTTTATGGTTAGGGCTTACTGAACTCAATTAGAATCTTCCATCTTCACGCAAACAAGAACAGATGGTTTTCCTTGTTTTTTGTATTGTGCTCTGATGACATAATGTCCCATAAACAATTGCTGTTAATCGAAGGGATCATCATATGCTGTGGAAACATAATGAAGCAAGTCAGTTAAACAATTCAAAATGTACCAATGCAACATGGAGAGAGTACAGTTAATCTTGGTTAATTATTAATTTTATTATCAATTACAAAAACACTTAAAGAACATTTAAGATCGCACTATCAGTGCCTTTAATTTACAATAGCTCTAAAAGTGATGCAAACTCTTTCAGTAATTACTACACTATTGATGTGTAGTAAGGGCAAGTCATTCCTTTAAATTCATTTAGACCTGTACATATTTCAGGTCTTCCTTATATAAACCTGCCCTTTTATAATATATATCCATATATAACCATTTTATTTTATAAATTGAATTGCCATATGGTCATGTGAAGAGACATCTTACTAACCACTTAAAACAACACACCTCTCTTCATAATAAAATAATTTATAGTTTTGTTATACAATTCTAATTTAATTTACAGTATTAGATTTGATAAGACTTTTTGTACTAAGATGTCTTTTTGATGATTATATCGTTAATTAATTATATTGGAGAAAAGTTTACTTTTTTACTATTAAATGCTAAAGTTAAATTCAATGTTAGGATACTCTAACTTTTGAGTAATTTGTGAAAATAACCACAGTAGTCATTTCACTTGAGTATAATATCTTAGTGAATTTTTGACTGCTCATAATGTGCGGAGCAAGCTGATTTTCCTTACTTCATATAAGGAGCCTCCTGGATCCTCCGGTACATGTAACACTCCACATAGAGCCGTGGCGACTTCGCATGTATTCATTCCAGGCCACTGTGTCCTCAGCATTATCAGTCAGAGCCAGAACAGGTTTGTCTGTCTGCAGCTCATTCCTCAGCTTGGACAGGAAAGAGATAGCCTCTTCTCTGCCTGGACCCCCTCCTGAGAAAACACATTATATAGAAGTTAAATCTGGGAAAACAAGTACAGGCAGGCTTGTTTTAATTTAATAAAAGATACCTCTCCGTATTCTTTGAAGAAATTGTCTTTATTGCGGTGTAATGTGTCTATCACTTTTGTAAGTATGGTTGGTAGTCTGTCTCTCACAATCAGATAGGCAAAGGACCTAGGAATGGGAAATAATTAAACATTTTATGTGAAATTATTTTTTAAAATCAGTCTCTGATTCAGAAAAAATAGCTACATGTATTTTAGAAAACCTGTTAACGCTGAGACAACATTAGGTTTCACTAGCTATAGTAATTTGAGGAATAAGGCAGAAATACATCCTAAAATTAATACATCAATAAAGACCATTACTAGATGATAATAAGCAGTGGTTGTTTACGTCACTGTCACTACATCCACATCCAACACCAGCAGTGCCGTTGAAATTAATGTGTCTCAAAGCTGGTTAGTTAGTAACCTTCTAGACAGGCATTATAATATATGCGCGTTTCGACTATGCATGACTTTGAACCGCCAATGTTGGCCAAAAATGCTGTTTGGGTAGACAGTTGTTTTGAAACACAGACAGAGATTCTGTCTGTCAGACTGACAGTTGTGTGCTGCATATTTAGCCAATTCATTCTAAACGATACATTTCTCGCAGTCCCCTAATTACATATCAAACACGTCAACAGTGAAGCATCAAATCATATCTATGAGCATAAAGACAAGTTACCCCTCAAACTTAGCAGAGAGTGACAGCGGGGCTAAAATCCCCTCTGCCTCCGTCTTTGCAAACAGGAAAGACTAGAAGAGATTTAGATAATTTCAACAAACTTTATTTGCGAACGATAGATGACCAATTAACAAATTATTTAATAGACTCGGTGTACTTTATATTACTCGCATATCATCGGAATACTTGCAATCACAAACATTGGCATGTTATTTATTGTAGTCTTTTGATAAATCATTAGCTCACTTCATGCTGTCGATATCGCTTCGTTGACACTACTGTCCTCTAGAGGCCTGCAGAGAAACATTGTCCACACAAACACAAAACCTCCAAGGCTAATAAAATTCATTTTTAAATATTTTCAATGCGACTGACTTTGTATTTAATGTGAATTTAATAAAAACATTTGTGAGCTACCAATTATAACACTTACATTGTACCAAGAGCAAAGAATCTCTCATTATAATCCCTGAAGCTGTTTATGCTCTGTTTATACTCTAATATCTGACTTACATTCGTACGCACATCTGCACTTTTTTGTTTCTGATTAGAGAATTAATTCGCTAGAGAGCAGAATTCAGTCAGTTAAGCTCGCAGTGAACAAAACTGTAATTGGTTACTGGATTCATAAGCTCAACAGAATCGTGTGTGATTGTTTTAAATGCGCGGCGCTGTAAAAAATAAATAAAAATAAAATTAAAATAAAACAAACGCCTGTCTCTGGCCATGCGTCAGCAAGCAAACACAAAATTAGCCAAATGGTAATGTTTTACCCTTTTTCCATTACTGCCTCCCACAGGACAAACAGTGCATTTCAGATGATTTGTAGTTGGTCTCTGTCTGGTCTTTTAGCTGATTTAGAGGATTTGGGGCACTTTTCAGCTAATAAAGCTGGTAAAACTAATCTAAGCAATAGCTTATCCAGAAAAGACCAGAGAGAATCAGCTTAGTATTTATATTTTAAGCTATACCTAATAATGTCTCAAGATAACTTTTCAAAGACCTCTATAATGATCTAAGTGGCTGTTACTGATTTACTGTCATTGATTTTTAAGATAATTCAGGTTTGTTATATATATGTAATCTACATGTACAGAAAATGTTGCTTGCTTGATATGGATAGCCTACTATACTGGGGTGTGTTTCCCAAAACCATGGTTGCTAACCTGTTAGCAACTTGGTTGGCAATGGGAAATTGCATTGCAACCAACAACCAATTAACTTAGTTAGCAATTATGGTTTTGGGAAACGTACCCGATTTCTAAACCATTAACATTGTATTATTCTATCTACAGATAGTATAGCAATTCTAACTAAACCATATTTGATGATGCTAATGTGATTTTCAGAAAATGAAAACAGGAACCATAGTCCAGGAATGCCTTTTTCTCCCCACCAGACCACATGTCCCTAACACACAGCTTGTGTTCTATGTATGGAGACACCACCCCCAACTTCCCTTTCCTTGTTCTTTTTTTTTTTTTTTTGCAAACCCACAACTTGAAGTTGGCATTTTCATTTTGTATTCTTAAACTTCCAGGCTGTTGTAGATTAGTCTTTTATATTTTCTTGACTCTTTCCACACAGTTTTTGTATGTAGGCCTATTTGTTCATGTTATTTATTATCTTATGAATTTCCTGACATCTCTAGCAGGCCTGGTCAAGCAGCTCACATCCTGTTCCTCTTAGTGTAGTGTCATTGCATTGGTTCCCTTCCGAACGATTCAAGTGAAGCTAGACAAGGTTTAATAATATATATATATAGAATATTCACAGAGTAATGATGATAATAAAAGATCTTAGGAGAAATTTAATTCCTTTTACAACAAAATATAGCTATTTAAAAGGCTAGATGCATTTAAATCATTGTCACTTAAATATAGCTAATGAAAGAACATGGAACATGTTAATTCTTCACATTAAAATAAATTAATTGATTAGTGAGAACATAAAACAAGGATAGTCTTTCTGGGACTGAAAGGATTTTTTTTTTTTTTTGGCATATAAAGATATAAAAAACAGCACATTTATATTTTATTTTATTGTATAAAGATTTTAAAACAAGTTTCTTTTAAAGACTTACACATAAATATATATTTAAATAAATAAAACTAAATAACCCCGCCCAATAACCCAATCAGTCATATTCATTTATTTTAGTTTATTTTGTTATTTATCTAATATTTTAAATAATTTTAGTCATATACTCATTAATTTATATTTGTGCGTCTGGTAATTTTTCCAATATATATTTATTCAATATTTGAATATATTTATGTCGTTTTTACTCAAATGATATTTGAATATATATTTTGTTGAAATACGCTTAATACTGATTATATATTTACACAAATCATAAGACTCATTACATTTATAGCAGCCTGTGGGTGTGAAATCATACCGCTCCAAATAAGACTCGCGACGCGTTTCTCGTGAGCCCATTTCTCTCGGCTGTAAAAGTGCACAGTCTGTCAACTGAAATGCAAATAGCCCTTCTGCGTGTATCTGTCTCGATACGTTATCTTCATGTGGGGGTGGGTAGCGTGACCTACGGCTATCCAACTCCACTAAAATCCGTTTATGTGTAACGTTCACTAGCGATCGTTCGCCCTGAATGATTGCTCAACATTCATCTCCGCCGCACCGCGAACACACGAGGAGAACGACACCCGTAACGATCACCAGAGCAATTCTCTGGCGGCTCTTAGCGCCAAAGACCGTTTGTTTTGGCACCCCAGGGATGTGGGTTTTACAACCGCTGTTTTAAGCCCTTTTAGACAGTCATGTGATTGTAACGTAACCCGACCGGAAAACACCGACGACCATCGCCGCCAATGCTGCGTTTGAGAGGAACAGAGCAGCTGCGAGCCCAACGGACAAGTCTCCCGGTAACAGACAACAACTCGAGGACTCCACACACTTACGCGGAGGAAAGGTACGCCTGTTTACACCCATCGACCTTTATCATTTAGTGCTTAATTTCTGTATTTGTTGTTTTTCGTTTAGTTCATGTATTCGGTGACCATCCCTCCCCCCGTGTGTGTGTCCGTTTCACGAAGCTCCGTTTATTTGCTTCTCGTCTCTGATGCCCCGTTCGGGGGTTTTATCGCTGTTATTGTTATGAATTTTCGGCTATATTCACGGTAAGGTCGCTGGATTATGTGCTGATCGAGCAGAGAGTGTTTGCGCGTGATCGTATCAGTCATCACGTTGCAGTTTTTGACGGTTTATTTTCTATTTGCGAAGAAAAACAGATTGCGGAAGTGGTCGGTCTCTGCGGGAGATCTGTCCGCTCCACGTGTCTCTGTAGTGGGAGGAGCTAGTTTACAAACCCATTAGAACAAGTCGAAGCTGCACGATTGGTTTGTAGCTGGGACGTGTAGTCTTTCTGTGTGGAACTGCAACGCTACATATACATTTAAGAAGCAGGAAACACCTGTAAACCGTTAATAAATGTACTTGGATCAAATCTGTCATGTCACTGTTTGTGTATTCCAGTACATTTCGATGGTTGCTGAATGCTGGATGACTTATTGTAAAAGCTTCACTCAATATGTGTAGCTAATTAAACTAGTTTTGCACAAAAATAATTTAACAACATTTTATGAATTGTCTTAGAAATTCGGACATATCAGTCTTCTAGAAAAGGCTGTTTTATTCCACTTCCTCTTGGGCGCTTCCATGTTGACATCACATGACACATGCAGTGAACATTTGTGGCCAACACAGTCTGCTCTGGAACTTAAATAAAAAAACATTTATTTTCTCCATGGGGTTAAATGATCTTTAAAAATAACTTCGAAATCTCTACTGTGAGCTACGAGGTTATTAGTAGATGATGCATGCTTTTGTTGAAGCTGTCAGTCCACATTATAAAAAAAAAAAAAGTATTATAAATAATCATCAGTTCAACAGCAGAAATCTCCACCAATCAGAGAATTGCGAAGAACTCTTTAGTGCCCGCCATCTACCATGATGAAGCACCACAAATGGTGTAGAAGTCACCCTGTGTCCGAATATGCATACTTCTTTACTATATAGTAGGTGAAAAACAATAGTTGAGATGAGTAGCATGTCTGAATTCATAGTAAAAGGTGAAAATTATCTGGATAAACTACTAGTTCAGCTAGAACCAACTGCAGTACCTGCCGGACAGGATGTGCTCTCAAAATACTAATGTATTTGAAAAATGTGCCATAAACATAAAATATTAATATAATCAATAGGTTTCCCCTTGGTTTTTAAATTGATTATTACCATTTTCAGTGGGTCATGGGATTGTAGTTCTTTCGGTGTTGAGTCAGTATATTGCAAAATCACTGGTACGATTGGATGATTGAAAAGAGCCATCTTAATGTTGACTTAAACTACAGTTCAGAAACGTTCTGCAGTCTTTACACACAGCTATGTGACATTGCAGTGAGTTTGTAGGCTCTGTGGACATGTCTGTTCTCCACTAAAGAGGAGTTGAGAGGAAGTAGCCTCAGGAATGCCACCTGAAGAGCGAGTCATTTGACACACAAAGCCTGCGATTGACCTTTAGGGTAATGGACATTCAAGGCACAGAGGCTGCTGGTTCTGGTAGATGAGGGTTAATAACCTCAGAGATCAGGGTTCAGTATTCAAAGGTTGCCTCAGATGTTTGGCCCTTGCCTGGATCTGACTGCTCTATTGGGGCCATGCTGTCAGGGTTACACCGTTGATATCACATGATAGCTAGACTGTTTTTATTCCGTTTTATCAGTTTCTTGTCTTAAAATCTCTAACGGATATCCCATCAGAATCAAGAATTCAGTTAATGTACTAGTGTTTTGTGTCTTGTTTTTTTTTCCCCTCCAGAATAATAATAAAAAAAGATTTGTTATAATTAGAGGTCTCAAATATTTTAATTTAGGGAGAATATGTAAAGTTTCAAATGTTGTGACTTTGATAACTACACGTTCCATTTCATTAGCATCCAGTGAACGACATCATCTGTTTATTCCAAGAACACGCTTATCTGCTGCTTTAAATTAACAATCTCATTATAGCAGGTTTAATTCTGATTGACTGTCAATGTTTGTAGTGTTCGTCAGTTTGAAAATAAATTTTCAGAAAGTGTACATTTATCGTTATAGCTGTGATGTGGACTTATATATTGAGAGTGATTTTTACAACTATATCCTTATACTGTCCCACTTTATATTAAGTGTCCCTAATACCTGTGTACTTACATAGTAACTTGATGTTACTAACCCCTAAACCTACCCATTTCCACCCCCTGGATCCCATTTCCACGCCTAAACCTACCCATCTCCACCCCCTGGATCCCATTTCCACGCCTAAACCTACCCATCTCCACTCCCTGGATCAAATGGTTCCAATTACTCTTATACATATTGTTGTTACAAAATGTATTTATATATATGTCCTGTTACACATTTGTACTTGCACAAACCATTCAGAGGGTTGATACATGTGTGTAGTTACAGAAATATTACAGCTGTAGATACTATGTACCACTTTCTACCTACACTGGTTACATAATACGTACACATGTAGTTACGTTGTAAGTACACATGTATTAGGAACACAATATAAAGTAGGACCAAAAACTCATAATTTTTGGGTGAACTATCCCTTTAAATGTTAATAAGAATTAGATTTGTCAATATTAAGAGAGCAGCAAAAGAAATAATGTTTAGGATTCAAGTTTTATTAAATGACATGCTTTGAAAGCACTGTATGGACTGTGGACTGCTTTGAAAGAACTGTAATGAAATTCTTTCACTTAAAGTAACAGCACGCCTTCTCTAAAAGCAACATAGTTTAAGGTTCATGTTATTTCATTTTGGTTGCACAAATCATGGGGGAAGTGTTGTGTGCTAAAGTGTTATACTTGGGCTTAAAGTATTTAAACAAACCCTAAACTCTAAGCATGAGTAGTATTCGTCTATACATCTGTATTGTAGTATTCATATTCCAAGTGTACATTAGAGTTTAGCTTATTGTTTGGTTTTACAGTCTTGGATTCATATTCATGGCTGTTCACTGCTGATTAAGTCCATATCAACAGACAACTAACAGCCTTCTTTCACTCACTTTTTTTTTTTTTGAGGCATTGTGGTCTGTAGTAGACAGGAAGTTGACTGTCATCTCTGGCCCTTTCTGTGTAGGTGGAAGTATGGAGCTGGCCAATCATGGTCTTATCCTTCTGCAGCAGCTCAACGCACAGAGGGAGTTTGGCTTCCTGTGTGACTGCACAGTCGCCATCGGCGATGTCTTTTTCAAAGCACACAAGGCCGTGCTGGCCGCATTCTCGAACTACTTCAGAATGCTATTTATACACCAGGACAGGTAACAGCTTTATGTGTGACTTATGTGTGAAGTCCATTTTGTGCCTAAATTAGGAGTATGTTGATATGTAAAATCTGTTTAACATAAAAAAAATTAAATGCTACAAGTAAATTTAGGCATCACACGTTATAATGTGCAATAATGGGCATCATACTGAATGACCCACTACCAAACTTTCATGTCGTCCTAAAGACTACAAACTCACGTGGTATAATGTGCCTCATTGCTAGGGGATGCATGACAAACATCAAACATAATTAATATCCTCTGAGTGGACACAATCATAGTGTTAAGATGAAAAAAAATGTACACTACATGATTTTTTGCAAAATTTGTCGAATCCAACTGCCAAAAAACTGCACATTGGCTCTTAATTTTGGTAACTAGCGTCAACTAGTCTAGGTCGTAATGAGGCAAAAATGGGCAAAAGCTATGTATTTTATTCCAACCTTAAAGATTAAAGTAACATTAACATTAGATAATCTACATGTTAACTGTAATGGGACAAAATGCACAATTATCAACAGGACAAATAGCCAATATTGATAATTGTTACCAACAGATTGTGCATGTAAGTCTAATCATTGTATTGAGATTTTTTTTTTTAAATGAGTAATGATACCATAAATGCCTTATTTAGGGATAAACATTTGTGCTCAAATTTAAGATATTAAAGCACTTCCATAGCATAAAGATTGGTGGGTTTTTTTTTTCAACATTGAATCTTTGTCCCTTTATCCTCTCAACCAGTGACTGTGTTCGTTTGAAGCCTGCTGACATTCAGCCCGACATCTTCAGCTACCTCCTCAATCTGATGTACACCGGAAAACTGGCGACACAGCTTATCGACCCAGCTCGCCTGGAGCAGGGCGTCAAGTTCCTCCATGCGTACCCTCTCATTCAGGAGGCAAGTCTGGCTAGCCATGCGACTCATGCGCACCCCGAGGTCAGCCTTCCCCTGTCGTCCTCTCTTTATGGCATTCAGATATCAGACCAACAGGCCACACTCACGAACCGCCCCTCAGCGAGAACACATCTCTCTTCGTCGTTCGACTCGGAAGGTGGCGGTTTGCTCGATGTCAAGTGCATTACCACAAACAAAGCTACCTCACTGACTCAGCCTGTGTCCAAGCACAGGCAAGCTCTGTCAGAAGCGGAGATGGAAGCGTCCGCGAGCATCAGTCAGTTTGTGAGGGAAGGCGGCGAGATGGAAACATCTGCAAGTGAGGCCCCATCTTGCTCCTTGAGCACCAACACCATTCGGCATGTGAAGCCCAGCATCATGAGAAGAAGTTCCTCTCTGAGGAAGCATTATACGTGCCATGTATGTGGGGGTCGCTTCACCCAGCGAGGAGCCTTACGAGAGCACCTGCTTCAACACACTCAGGCTATGCTCCCCCTGGTGTTGGAGTCCAGTGGTGCGGCTTCCCCCATGCTGACTGGAGGTGCCGCCACACCAGAGGTGGAGGAAGTTCTCAGAGGAAGCGAAGCCGCTGCAGCCACTCCCATCATCGTGGACGGTGCCAGTGACAGTGAGCAACATGTGTACTCAAGAGACTCACCTCATCCTGAAACAGCTATGCCTGTCCCAACGACAACTGCAGTCAGCCTGTGCATGGCGCAGCCCCAGGCTGACACTCCACCTCCATCCGATATCGCTGATATCGACAACCTAGAGGGTGCAGCTGACATGGAGCGGGAAGTGAAGCGGAGGAAATATGAGTGCTCCACTTGTGGCCGCAAGTTCATCCAGAAGAGCCACTGGAGAGAGCACATGTACATCCATACGGGAAAGCCGTACCGCTGCAGCGCTTGCGGCAAGAGCTTCTGTCGGGCCAATCAAGCGGCCCGGCACGTTTGCATGAATCTGGGCTCAGAGCCAGCGTACACCATGGTAGACCGACAGAGCATGGAGCTGTGCGCCGCGGACGACTCCAGCCAAATGGAGGCGCTGTTTCTCGGCTCTTCTGGGAGACCGTACAAATGCAATGTGTGTGAAATGACCTTCTCCAGCCCCAATGAGGTGATCAAGCACCTGTGCTTCAACCAGGGTGCGCTCTCAGTTGGAGCGGCTGGAGAAATGGCCATCAGTGGGCTGAACAGTGACAGCCTGGCCAAAGACGAAGGCTCGGATTCATCCAGTGGTGGGCCGTTGATAACGCCCATCAAAACTGAGGAAGTCTTCGTGGAATAGCTTTGCATTCATCCACTTCAAAGTATCGTTTCTTTTAATGTATTGCATTTCAGTTGTGGGTAAATTATGATCAGAAGTTAAGCTACAGATGGAAAATTCTGTTATATTGTCTCTTTTTTTCTGGGGATTTAACTTCTGGAAAGTGCTGAAATCTACGACTACTTTCAGCTTTTTTAACACTCATAAATTTGGTCACTATATTTATAACAGCTTGAAAGCATATTTAGTCCAACAAGTCAAATTCCTGCTTCATTCTGTATTTCTTTCAAGGAGTTTATTAGTTACTTGGGTCATTTGTTTGGGTAGTTTGTGTTTCTTCCTGTCTAAAAGCATACAGAAAAAAGGAAGTAGTAAGCTGCTGTTATCCTGTGTTTGTCACAGTGCAGATCAGCCGTAGACCTCATTAGGTTGGATTGGTAACTCAATTGAATATTTAAAACATTAAAGCCACCAAATTATTAGGTTTTGGGAACAGCACCAAAATTTATTTTGAAAATAAAATTACATTTTCTGAGCCGCTAAATGCGGGTCTTGATTTAGGATGAACATTCACTACCTCAACCGGTTTCAAACTAACCTTAAATTTGCATCAAAGGGTCGAGGATCAAAGTCAACTTTATCTTCCAGTGCCTCCGGGAAGGGTTGCACAGATTTCAAAGTTTTCTTTTTCACACTGTTTCTAATTTCTCATTACATGCGTTGGGTTAGCAAGAGCAAGGTGGAATTGTAGATAACCTTCATGCAGTGCCAGATTACCTGTCAAACATCATTTATATTGTTAACATGACCCACAATATATTTGCCTAATTATTCCACTTTTGTAATTTCACATTTATTTGTTACAGTGCTTTTTTGTGCCATTGCAGCTCATCAGCAGTCTGGTTGTGTTGCTTTCACTGCGGTTCCACATGTTTACAGTTGTGCTGTGTGTTTAATCAAATTGTTACTGTGTGTGAATTTAGAAAACACTGTGGCCAATCGTACACCTGTACATAACGTTGCTTGAAGGGAGATATTTCTGTCACTGTTCGCCGATTTAATTTTGCCATGAAATGTTTTGCTTGAATATGCTCTCAAATTCCTTATTTTTGAGTTTTATATACATTTTCTAATTTTATGTACAGTGCTTTATTTACAAAGAATTTTATTAATATTATCGAATGATCCATTATAGTGTCTGTATATTTGTCATCTCATTAGCTGTCTTTGTTTTAATGAACCTGACAGTGAGGTCATGCTGTAAAAGCACTGATATCTACTAAAGATCCCTGACTACTCCCATCAATATACTTGTGATACATCAGGAAACTTAAAATCAGGGCAATTTACATTCAGTGCTAAATATTTCTTCCATCTTTCTCTTTGTTAAGACCTGTAGGAATTTATTGTAAGAGCACTGTGAGTTAAGTTACTACTGAAAAGCTTAGAACCCAGGAATGGCCATTTATTGTCTTTTTTATTTTTTTTATTTTTTTTTTTTAGTTAATTTTGACAAGGCCTCTGGTGTCTTATAAAGGGGTCATATGATGCGATTAAAATTTTTCATTTCTCTTTGGAGTGTTAAAAGCTCTTTGTGCATGAAGAAGATCTGTAAAGTTGCAAAGACTAAAGTGTCAGATCCAAAGAGATATTCTTTATAAAAGTTCAGACTTGTTCACTCCCCCCTGAAACGGCTCGTTCTAACCCCCCCCCCCCCCCCACCACCACACACACACACACACACACACACAATTCCATGTCAGTATGTGGTAATATTTGCATAACGCCACCCAGATGTTCATGCAAAGAAAGGAGTTCCTTTTATTCTCATTGTAGAATTGTTGTTCATTTCTATTGGGGTTTTATGTTTGTTTCATCGCTCCGGGCATAGGGCATCACAATATGTTAAGGGGTGTAACATTTCCATCACACGCTTGAGGTATTCGGCCAATCACAATGCACTGGATAGCTAGCCAATCAGAGCACACCTCGCTTTTCAGACTGATGAGCTTTGTAAAAATCTGCGCAGTTCAGAAGGCGGGGCATAGAGGAGAAACAATAATGTACAGTATGTGGAAAATAACATGTTTTTTAACCTTAAACCCCTGGAACACATTTCATTACACCAAAAAAAATATTTTAGCAGCATTATATGACCCCTTTAATTATAATCATACATCAGGCAATGTCATGTTTTTTTTTTTGGTTTACAATAAAATGCTTTATTGTTACTATTCCTTATTTGTAAAAAGGCAAGTTGTTGCTCTTTGAGACAGTTATAGGGAGGGGAGGGGTAAAGGTGCCCCTTGACGAACCCCAAAGCTAAGGCAAACATACTGTGATCTCTTGCTTCTCAGGAACATGAACGGTTGTCTCTGGAAAAAAAATACTTCCTTTGCATTTTCATTGTGAATAATGTTAATAAATCCTTATGTTTTTGAAATGTGTATTGATTTCCTTAATATACAATACTGTTCAAAAGTTCGAGCACGGTTTTGTTTATTTTTTTTCTAAGAAATTATTATTTTTTTCAATAAATTAAAACATAAAATGTAAAAGTATTGCAATTTTAAACACTGAGAATGTATTTAAAAAAATATTTCACAAGATTCCTGTTTTACTGTATTTTTATCAAATAAATGCAGCCTTTGTGAGCATATACATATATATACCAACCCCAAACTTTTTATTTGTACTAAAAGTATAATCCATTCTCTGCCAGAGGTAATTATGTACAACCATGTATAACGGTTATTAGAAAACCTTTCTAAAAAAAACCTTTCTTAAAGATCACTGTATTCACTTATGTGAAACAAACTCTTTTATAACATGAAATAGCGCTGCCTATTTTGGAAAATAATTCATGTAAACAGCAATTTTCTTCACGTCTGGTTGTGTGAGCCACAAGATGGCACCATTGGGTTTTTATAAGAGGTGCCACAACACCAGAACTTGCAAAAACACTATGAACTTTAACTCTGCTTAAACATTACTAGCAGTTAGCTTATTCCAATTCAGTTATATATACTGAGTTTGCTTTTTCTGTATCCTCCCAACACCTATCAATACACACAAACAGAAAAAAGGGCAATTAAAAGAAAAGGCAAGCTTGATTTACACTAGCTTTATTTAAATGAAATATAGACATGATTTTGTAATCATACTATTAACAGCTTGAAGAATACAAAAAGAAGTGAGACTCATGCTACTGGTATATAACACTCCTTAATGGTTTCATTGGTTATTTGTTAATATTACAATATCACTTGAGGTATAGGTATACAATTTGTACAAATGTTAAAGAGCTTCACAGTAGACTATTATAAAAAGCTAGGAAAAGAATGTGAGTGGGCTGTTCATTCAGAGCGTGACAACAGTAGCTAGCAAAGCTGTTTTTCTATTCAAAATAATGCACCGCCGTGCAGACTCGGTCATTTGCAGACTTTCTGAATGTTGACCAGCACATACATTTCAAGAATCACATATTAAAAAATAAAAAGACCTGAATTTACTACAGTTTGCCATCATCATCATCCAAATACACAACAACTGTCACTCGTTTACATTTGATTTTGAAATACTTTCCTCATCTTCCTGTCTGCATGTATGGCTATTATATACTCACTTCAAAGAGACTGACGATGTTGACTCACGGTCCTTGATACGGAGATAAGGAATGTGAAAAATATTCTACTAGATTACTGAATAACCACAAATCTGTGAATTAAAACCACGTGTAACCTGTGTTGGGAGAGTTTACCAATACATGATGTTACTTCAGTTCTCCTTGCACAATTATCTCAGAATTTTTTTTAACCTCAGGTGCATTTTTGGTGTTGAAACATGCATTCGCTAAGGCTGTTAAACAGTGAAGTGCACATGTACGCTGAGGACAATAAAAATAACAATTTCTAAATGTTCCCTCCCTACTCACGCAGGCAGGCATTTATCATCATGATCATCAGTCTTCACAGGGTACGACTAAAAGCAAATCAAACTCGTCATCTGTCTCTTACAATCTTTCATTAATCACACATTAATGGTGAGACAGTTCATTGTGATTGTATATGATAAATACACATAATAAAAAGACAACATTTCACAGTAAGGAACGAAGAAGTGGTAATCTACACAGTGAGAATGGAAATGATAATGGCTGGATACTGTGTTTCAGAGTTAACTGAATTTTACCTTCTTTTCACATTACAGCCACAGCATATTATGCACTTTTTGTCATTTGCTATAGCTGTAGAGGGTGTATCTGTACCATGTTTGTTAAAATTACTTGTCTAAATAATATTTTGTAGTTTTACACCAGCATGCTGCTGATGCTTTTTTTTTTAGAAGGTTAAAACATGTTTGAGAGGGTTGAAAGAATATTTTAGATTTAGATACAATATACAAAATAACAACCCACCAACTTCAACACCACAGACACAAATGTGCTCATACAAGAGCAACACATACATATTATCTCCATTCGACAACTAATAAAAAAAGAAAATGTTCATCACAAAAGCTGCAGGTGGGGAAATGGCATCTGATGCAATTTGGCAAAAATACAGGAAAGTGGGAGTAGAGGGGATCCCTCGATGACTCCAGTGAGGTGCGAGACCTTGCGATACAGCAGCTGAGTTATAAGTAATATGGAAAAAAGAAAAGAGGGATGAATGGATGGATTTAAGGAGAGAGAGAAGGGAGATTGGCCTCGAGTCTCCTGCTCTGGGAGTTGGTACAGAGCACTGTCTCTTAGTATCCTCCATGGCTGCCATTCACTTTCTGCTTTCCGGAAAGCTCTGTGCCCCAGTCATGTGACCACTTTCTGCATGCAGACTGCAAGACAAAAAGAATGATGAGAAAAAAACAACTCAAGCACATTAGAATGTAGTTTATAATACATTCCTTACAATGCTAATTCAGCTAATTCAAATGCTATCCTTGCTGAAAACCCCAGAATAAACCAGGATGACTCCCATAATGATTCATGCTGGTAAGTACTGCTATTGTGCTGCTTTAGCTGGTAGACCAGAAAAGTCATGATGTTCTCAAGCAAAATGGAGCTGGTGAAGCTGGTTCACAAGCAGGGTTGAGTGTGAGTAGGCCAGCAGTCTGTAAGCAAGCAGTTCTGTTGTCGTTTTGCTGAGATCATACCAGTACCCAGAAGATAACATTCTGGTCCACCTGTACACCAGCATCCCAAGCTGATCTGTGCATGCAAAGTATTTACTAACTTCCCGTGCTGGGAACCAACAAACCAGCAACCAGCATCCCATACTGGTCCCAGCATTCAAAACATACCTTATATACTGGTGACCAGCAATGCTGGAATGTTCATCAGGGATTTCAAACTGTATTATGCCTAGCACTCTTTTTCTCTTTTCTTTTCTCACAGCTGTTTAATCAATAAACACGACAAGTTACTATCCTATGTACCTTTGTCACCCATTATTTCACATGAATGCACTTATCTGCACTGCATCTTCCGGCCACCAGTCTCATTCTGTTTGTATGACTCAGCACAAGGAACCAAGGCAAAGGGGGCAGTGAGAGAGAAAAGAGAATGAGCAGTGCACCAAAGCTTGTGCTGCGATGCTATAGTTCACCAGGCTCTGCT
Source organism: Carassius gibelio (assembly GCF_023724105.1). Taxonomy (NCBI): domain Eukaryota; kingdom Metazoa; phylum Chordata; class Actinopteri; order Cypriniformes; family Cyprinidae; genus Carassius; species Carassius gibelio. The sequence goes on along the minus strand of NC_068390.1, from coordinate 17,372,314 downwards.
GTACTGCAGTGCTGAATTAGCACTCATCAAACATTTTACAGACACACCCAGATCTCTTCTCACATCCCTTTTCTTTTTACCACACTTGGGCACATTATTGTACAGTATAATTATGTTAATAGGTGCAGAGTAAAACTAATTAGCAATACTTGATATGTATTTATTTTATGGAGTTGCCACTGATTTACATTTTTTTGTGCAAATGCATGTAAACATGTGTAATGATAGTATGTTTACAAGCCTTTTAATAGTTTGAATTCATCTTTTTAAAATATCATGTAAAAGTAGACAAGTAATGCAATTGTAGCTTGGCTTCATTAAGCATTTAAAAACATTATTTTGACTACAATTGGCCTCAGCACTGTGTCTCTCCTCTGAAAGGTGGGTGTCGTGCAACATGCATTAAACCCTTCAAATATTTGATTATGTATTTTAATCAAATATTTTAAGGACAGATGAAGACCAGCTGTAGCTCAATTATTACTGAACATTTCAATCTACTTACTGTAATGTATTATTAACCTTCAAGTGTTAGAAGCCAGCATTCTATAATAATAATTTCTTGAGAAAACTGACGTGAAGTACTTCATGAGGAATACTGCTATTCAATTCTCCAAGGCTTAATCCATTGAGAAAAATAAATCAAGAAATTAAGTTTTATTATCTCAGCTTATGTGCTGATTTGACAATACTAAGGGTTGTATTTGATCATACAGTGTATCTTATCAGATGAATTGGTTCTCATGATAAGAAAGCGCATTAGGGAGGGGGTGGGGAATTATACTCTGTCTTTCACCACAAGTTCATCTCTCTTCCCACAGCTTCCCTTTAAGACCCAACATACAAAGTGAAGGGTCAGGCAGCAGCATTCCTGCTTTGATATCGAAGGTCCCTTGGTTACTGGTACATGGAACAAAAGCTTTTTCATCTTACCAAATGGACCCCCCCCCCCCCCCCCCCCCCCAATAAAACTAAGAACCACTGAGGTTTTTAAAAAGGCACCATGCAAAAACTGTGATAAGGAATATGGAGCTTTTTTTGATGGACAAAACTACCTTTGGAAACATTGTAATATTTTGTATATAATTTCTTGATTTACATTTAAAATGCAAAAATAAAATGACCAATTTCATAAAGTTAATAAAGACTAACCTGCTCATGACTCTGTGACAACCTCTGTGGAGACAGGCTCGATTTCTTTCCTGGCCTCCTCCATTCCCTCCTCCACTGTAATGGCATTTGCGGTCTTCTCATTAGCAGTCTCCAGTTTGGCAGGTACATTTTCAGCATCTGTCTTTTGACAATCTGGATCTCTGGACACTACCTGGTTTGTCGTGTCCTGTGTTGAAACATCTGATTGAGGCTCTTCCAAGTCTTTTTGAGGCTTGTCTTCTACTGATTTCTGACCCTCTGAACTTTCTTCTTTCATGTTAGTCCCCGGGTCTTGAACAGGTTCGTCATCTGCATTTATGACATTTATGACACCAACTTTAAATTCCTGTGCAGTCTCAATCTGTACCTCCTGTGCTATTTGACACTTCTCAGCCACAATCTGGTCTTGACTTGCACCTGTAACAGATGTTTCTGTCATCTTTTCTTCCGTTAAGGATTCTGAAACCTCTGAAGCTTGTGTCTCTTGCTGGATTTCTGTTGGCACTTCCTTGGGATGTGATTCATCTTGACTTTTTCCTTCTTCACTTTCTGTAGTTCCACTAAACTTTTTCTCTTCTGCTTGCTTAAGTTCGACTTCACCCTTTGTTACTTTTGTTTCTTGATGCACATCTTCCACAGAGACTGTGGCAACCTCCTCATTTTGAGGTTGGATTTCATCTGTGATAGAAACGGTAACTGTTTCTGTAATCGGAATGGTGTCGTTAACTGCTGTCACTGGTTTCTCAGGGTCCATGTGAGTTTGTGCATCATCGTCTTCGCAGACATTGTTAGATGCTTTTTGCTTCTCTGGGCTTGTTTCTAGAGGAGCTTTTTCCTCCAAAACAACGTCTGTTGAAATGTTTTCCTCAATCATCCCAGAAACTGCTGGGGCCTCTTCAGATTTGACATCTACTGATGTGGTACAGCATTCTACCTCCTCAGTAGTCTTCTCAGGCACTTTCTGTTCTGCATGTGCCTCAGCAAGGTTCTCTACAACATTTTGAATGACCTCTTGCACAATAACACTGCTCTGTTTCTCAATAATTTCTGCTTCTGTCACTTGGGTTGCTTGGATCATTTCAGTTTCTTCTTTCCCATTTTCAATAACTTCCTCAACGACAATACTAACTTTTGTTGAGGTTACTTCTAAGTTTCCCTCAACACTTTCTTGAGCAGATTCAACCTCAGCGTCATCCACTATAACCTGGATTTTGTGGTCACCTGTGGGAAGAACAAGAGGAACATTTTCTATAGGAGTTTCATGAGCTAGATCTGCTGAATGGGATTCTGTCATTTCAGATGTTGAGCTTATAACACAAACAGTCTCTTTCATGATCGCAAATTCTTCAGTGGCGGCTGTAACAGAAATGGGATCTTCTGTAGACCCAGCAGTTTGAGAAGCAGGCACCTCTGGAAGGTTTGCCATGACCTCCTCTGTTACAGCCATGGCAACTCCCTCCATAGACGTTACCTCAACTGTGGCTTTAACTTCTTTAACATCCTCCAGTTCTTGCACTTTCTCATCTTCAGCAACAGCAACTTCAGTGACTTCTACAGTTTGAGCACAGATTGAATCTTCAACAGTTGGTTGAACAGGACCTGCAGCCTCAACCTGAGGGGATTTTACTGCCACCACTGGCTCTTCAAGAAACTCTGGTTCCTGTTGTACAGAATTAATGAGCGCTACTTTGACTGCTGCTACTTCTTGGAGATCAGTCACAGACTCAGATTTAGGTGTCTCCTTTATCTCTTCAAACTGTGTTTTCTCCTCAACAGCATTTTCTGTGAGCTCTGTCTGACCTCCACTCATCTGCGCCTCATGAATCTCATCCTCAGTCACAGTGGCCTTTTCAGTCTCTTGTGTTTTGTCTTCAACAGCTAACTCTGTGACAAGCACCTGGCTAACAACTGTTACAGACTCTACTGAAGACTTCTGAGTGAGGCTTTCTTCCACAACCGCCTTTATTTCACTAGTGTCAAGGCCAGTGCAAACAGCAATTGCCTCTGTTTTCTCGTGTGCAACTAAGACTGTTTTCTCTTCCTTGATAGCTGACTCGACCAAAAGAGCATCAGTGGTGACATCAACTTCGTTTTCCTGTTCCTTAGTCATGGTGACAGCGACTGCATTTGTGATAACGTCGAAAGTTTCCGCAGCTTCTTGTAGTACTATATCTGTCTTTTTCTCTACACAATCTGCTGGGACAGGAGTTGTCTCACCTGATGTAACTGGTGATGCTGTAACACGTGATACAGCAGAAACCATTTCAGTCTCCTCAACTTGTTCAAGGGCCGTAACTGCTTCTGATGTAAGCTCAACAATGTCTTCTGCAATAGTGTTTTCAGCTGATTTGGGTGTGGCAGCTGTGTCTCCTTCTTCGGGAATGTCGCTCAATTGCTTTCCTTCTGTGTCATCCTCAACTTTTTCCACAGTGGTTGAGATCCAAGATGGCGATCTATCCTCAGCTGAGGCTTTTTCCTGAGTGACTGGTGCAGATTCTTGCCCCACTTCCTCTGCCTTAACAGCAACTTCTGCAGCTGGTTCATTTTCATATTCTGAAAGAGGCACCACGGCTGGAGTATCAGAATCATCCTCTGCAGAGCCAATGTCAGAAGAGATCTGCTCTTGTTTACCATCAGACTTCTTCTTCCTGCGTGGAATCAATTTCCTCAAAGAGAAAGAGGATTCTTCTTTGGGGGCTTCACTGTCAGAGGTTGTATGCTCAGGGCCTGAGGCATCATCAGACTTGTCTTCTGCTTTAGGTTTCTTTTTGTGGGTTACCATCCTCTTGAAAGATTCCCAGGTAGACACCTCTTCCTCTGGTTCAGGTGAAGAAGCCATATTATCATGGTCAGCTTCACCAGAGCTTACAATAGGTGACTCAGCAGCCTTTGTCTGCTCTTCTCCTGACTGCTGAACTTCTTCCTCAATCTTAGGTTCTTCATTATCAGAATCAGAACTCTTTCTGGCCCTTTTTTTAGCTGAACCAACACAAATAAGGGCTTCCCAGGACACAGATGTATCCATTTTTCTTTTTGGTTCCTCTGAAACTGGTTCAGGCTTCTCAACTTTTCCCTCAGCCTTTGGTTCTGTCTGTGATTCTTCTTTAGACTCAGATGGTACTTCTTCAGAAGGTTTAGGCTCATCTGTTTTCTCATCAAAGGTGGCACTCTCAGTTGAAGACAGGGTAGAAGATTTGGGTTTGTCTCCAGGTGCTTCATCTTCGCTGTCAGAGGGTCTTTTGACACGTTTTTTTGGAGTGACTAGCTTTTTGAAAGAGGACCAAGGTAAAATTCCATCTTTCTTCTTCTCACTATCAGAAGTGACTGGTTCACTGTTAGTCTCCACAGCTTGAGCAACCTCAGCTTCAGTTACCTCAGCTTGAGTTACCTCCCCTACAAGATGCTCACCAGATTCTTCTGGAGAAGATGCTCCGCTGTCAGGTTTCTGGGGCTCAGCTGACTCAGTGGATGACTGGATGTGTTCAGCAACTTGTTCACTTGATTCTGTTTGCTTTGACTCTGCTTCTTTCTTACTCTTCTGCTTTTTGGATGACAGCTTTTTTAGTCCTGCTCCTGTAAACAGCTTCTTTAGTGGGCTTCCCTGAGCCTTGGATTTCTCCTGAGAAGACAGGATTTCAGCTTCAGTTATCACCGCTTCTGAAACATCTTGCTTGTCAATTGTTGGTTTTGAATCATCAGTGGCTTGAACTTCAGCTTCACTTGTAGCCTCAGCTACTACTTTGAGATCTTGTGGCTCTTCTGTCTCAGTGGAAGTTGTTTCAGTTGTAATTTCAGCTTTAGTTTCAACCTTTTCAGAAGGTTTCTCTATCTGCTCACCCTCAGCTGGTTCTTGCTGTGCATCCACTTTAGCTTCCTCTGTACCCTCTATAGCACCCTCTGCTGTTTCCTCAGTTTCCTTAATGTCTTCCTCTGCAGACTTTTCCTTGACTTGTTCCTCACCTTTGGGCTTTTTGAAGCTTGTCTTCTTCCGAAGGTTAGAAAAGATTCCCTGGGTGAAAAACCTCTTAAAGGGACTCTGTGTTTCTTGAGAGAGTGGACTTGTGGGCGATTCAGCTGGTGTTTCTGATTCTGGTTCTTTTTTTGATATTGACTCAATTTCTTCAGCAGATTTTTCAGTCACCTCCTCACTGGCCTTTTCAGTCTCTGATGGGACATCAACTACAGTTTTGTCTGCTGTTTCTTCTGCCTTATCAATCACTTCTTCAGTCGTGGCCTCTTGGTCTTTTTCTGTAGTCTCTGATGATTTGTCTTCCTTTGTTTCAGGCTCCTCTTTCTTTTCCTCAGAAGTTGCATCTGCGCCACTCTCTGCTTCCTTCACTGTCAGCAGTTGCACAGGCTCAGTCTTCTCATTCTTGTCTTTCTTCAGTGTGAACTTGAATCCAACAAAACGGAAGATCTTCTTGAAGCCCACCTCATTGGCCTCCTCTTGTTTTTCCTCTTCTGCCTTCTCTTCTGTAGCTGTAATTTCATCTACATTTGCAGAATCATCTCCTTTCTCTCCATTAACCTGAGGGGCAACCTCTTCTTGATGCACCTCAATTGTTTCAGGGCTGTCTTCTTTTTGGGTGATGGTGTCCGACTGGCCAACTGTAATGTAAAATATGCAAAGTTTTAGTAAAGTTTCTAAATATTTATTTCAGTTACATTATTCCAAGTTACTTAAGTTCACACTTAATAGCATAAATCAAATCATCATCATTGGATTCATCAAGGAATGAAATTAATAAATCTCAAATATCAGATTATTCATTAAAAATCATAACATTTATGAAGTCTTATAAAACTCATTTGTCTCTTATGGATAGCCAGTTCTCAACAGGTCTAAGTGTAGAAAAAAGAGTTAGAGTTTCAAAAGCAAAATGCATTATCTAGTGATATAATTAACTCAAGGCATTTGAAGGAAATCAGAGCCATGTTACTATAAAACCTACAAAACATTTTTTGTCCCCTGTACAGATTTAATCAGGCATATGATGGAGATTTGATATTAAGTTCACATTTTCTGATTTCTTGGGACACCAAAAAAAGAAAAGAAAAGGGAAATGATGACAACATTTAACATCAAGGCAACCAGGGGAAATTTCCATGTTGTAAGCTTCACAGTAATGCAGGATATGTTGCCAAACTTTTGGACTATGAAATCGGCCTTATTTAATAAAACACAATGACTTCACTTTATTAAACCTCTTTAAGCATGTATATGTGCACAGTATCTAAGTTTCCAAGACAAAATGTTACAACTAAGATGGCAACAGGTGAGATAAACAAGAGAACACACACATACAAACTCATAATGTCTTGAATTCCTCCCATGTCTATCTGTGTTTTGACAAGAGTGGGTTGGTTTTGAGGGTGTGGGGCTAGGAAGAGGGAGTCGGGTTCACATGCAGTGTGAGCCTCCTAGAGGCCCAGTTTCCCTTTGACATCCAACCTAGCAAGGGACTGTTCACATCTGGCTCTGTTTGCTCTTGCTCTAGGGTCTGAAACCCACCCAGTGACTTTAAAAACAAATTCCAAGCATTTTTAATGCATGGATATCACATTACTTGGCTTCCTAAACACTTGTATGACACAGGCCAAGATAAAGAGGCAGCAAAGCATTTATCTATCAAAACAACTTAAGCCAGAGATCAAAATGATTTATAAATTGTTCTAGAAGGATTTATTTTTTATGTGACTGGTAAAGTCTAGGACTTATTACCCTAACCTTGAAAATTTGACACCTAAACAACAGGAATGGCTTATATCTACTGCCTGCCATCATATCAGATTCTTAGGACAACATACATTCATTAAAATAAAATACAGATGCTGTTTATGCTGTAGATGTCGTTCAGTGAAGATGTACTCTTATTTTTATAAATCCATTTTCTGTTTATTTAAAACTAAAAAGAAGTTCTGTGTTTTCAATGTATGCTTTAAATTTAGTGAAGGACGACCCTAATCCCACAATTCAACAGGGATGCAATGGCATCCCCATCCCCCTACAATACAACAAACCATCCCCCCCACAGACAAAACCAAATTCTAAACTTCAGTTTAGGAGGACTATTGTGTTCTCCTCTTTGTCTCACAAAAGGCCTGTTTTTTTCCCCTGCTTTGGCTAAAAAGGGTGGGGGGCCCACACTATTGTCCATCCTGGAACTTAAACTTCCATGATGATCCTTGTTGTAAAATGAGAAAAAGGCATTATGGGAAGCCATATAGAATAACAGATAGAAATGTATTATTAATCCTGGTGATATGGAAGACTAATTAGCAAAACAATTAGCAAGTCTTTTAGTTTAAACATTCCCAGTTGTGTAGAAGTTTTCGGAAAAGAAGGAAAGTTGGGTGGGATCAAAATCTCACACTAAACAGGCAAACATAAGAAGCTGCCCGCCTATATAATAAAACTAGAAACCAGCCTTAAACATGCAGTCATTTTTCTTCTTCGTTGTTTACATTACACAGGATTTGAGAGATCTGCAACTACAGATGATATGCTCTTAATTCATCTTAACATTATTTTACAAATGTCTCATTTGGGTGTATTCCAGGAGGTTTCTTCATACACTGTTGTAATGTTTTAACTATGAAGGACACACATTTTCATGTAAAAAGGACAGACTGCTGTTGCTTCACACTGGAGACAGGGAGGCTCTGTATATGTGCAAATTTATATTTACATGAACACGAAAGACAAAATGGGTCAAACTTGGTGAAACCACCAGTTGCCTTACATTTGACTTTGTCTCAGCGGTGGCTCAGACTGGGGAAACTCAAGCCAAGGAATATGATAACGTGTTTATTGTGGTGGTTAAAGTGTGGAACTGTTGGTGAGCAATTTGGAATGGGTGGGGGCAAATGCCATCTGAAATCACAGTGGTGTGATAGTCGAGAAAGACGGGGGAGGGGTGGATGTTTGTTGAGATGGGTCTGAGGTAATGGTCAACAACCCTCTGCCCCTTGCTGTTACATGCAAATACAGGCTGTTCATTAGAGGAGTCTGTGAGTTTAGGGAAGCTACAGAAATTTTGGACCCCTACCAGGCCAACAACCACACCCCCCAAACTTTATAACTACACTTTAGTGACTCTGACTCCCTTTAACATAGATCTGAATCATGAAACCATCAAGATTTCATTACTGACACTATCAGTATCCACTTTTTAACGTGGGTAGTGGTGAATAATAACACAAAGTAAACAGAAAAGTAATAAACTTCCAAAGTTCTGCATACATAAAATTTAAGCCCATTAAAATAAAATGAAATGGTCAATTTAGGGTAAAACTGATTAAACTGACATACACATCAGATAAGAACATTCACACAAAATCCTAATATACAGTCCCAGCTAATCAAAACACTCTCTGGAGTCATGTGCAGCAGGTAATCAATTCCATACACCCACACCACCTCCAGAGAACCCGGACTAAGATCTGAGGGGCTTAAAAACTCATTCAAATATCTTAAAAAGAAGGACATCTGTGACCACTGAAGCCCATCAGAACTGAACATTTCCAAGAATTGTATGCAGTACATGTATAAACCCACCAACTTTACTGTTTTCTCATACTACATATGAAATGGTAAACAGATAAATCCTTCTACAGTTCAGGTTGGTCACCCACAATTAAAAGTTGATGCTTTACATTAACAGACTGTAAATGTGACTTTACCACTCTAAGCATCACTGTCAATATATAGAGGAATTTTGGAATTTAATATGAAAACAAATATAACACTATGTATTTGTACACACTGAATACTGAAACCTTTAAGGATTTCTTGAAATCTGATGTTTCATATGTTCTATATTCAATCTAAGGCCATGGATTAATGAAATGCAAAACAATAAAACATACACACAAGAACCTTGAGATATGTAAGTGAAAGCAATTCATTTCTCAAATGAAAAATCAATTCAGTATTTTCTGATTTAAAAAAGAATAAAAAAAAACAACAACAGACACTGAGCAGTATTTAACAACATTACACTCTATACAATGATGCCAAAAGCTACAGACCAGGCATGCTGTATTAGAATTTGTCCACAAATTTAAATAAATACTGAATAACATAAATGTGTAATTTAACCCAATAATAATAATAAACCCGAAAATGAAACATCAACATGTCAAGAAATTCCTAGAGGTATTAATTATTACTGCCCCCCACTAATCACAGTGAAGCGCCCCAACTAGAATCATATATTTTAGATGCATCTTACCTGTTAGAGTTATTGTCCCAAGCATTTTAAAAATGTTTTCAATTACTTTTCTGGAAAAAAGAAAGAAAAACAATTGCTGTTTAACTGTTGCTGATGGTGATGCTTTTTGAACTCGCTTGTAAAAGTCCTGCTTCCTCTCAGACTATGATCAGCTGATAGGCTTTAAGTCTACACTCTTGTTTCCTTCTCTTTCACTGTCCTGTGAGCTTGTGTTGAAGCCAGACGTCTCCTCTTCTGAGTTTCTGGGTGCGAATGAGGAGAGCGGGTGGGTAACATACATTTCAACAGACGCTGACACATGTCCTATGTGGGACAACCCCACCCATGCACCCCCTCCCCTCTCCCCTCTCCCCACTACCCCCCACTCCTTCTCAGCTTTTCAGCTGTTCTCTGCCTCTCTCTGCTGAATGAGTTTCCTTCTTCCTTCCTCTTCCACTCCTCTTTACAGTACACACTCCCTCCACCCACTCACTCAAACACTAACATTCCTTTTCCCAGCATTTTCTTTCCCTTTTCAAAATGACAGATATTTTTGATATAAGTTGTAGTTAAAAGGTGTGTGTGTGTGTGTGTGTGTGTGTGTGTGTGTGTGTGTGTGTGTGTGTGTGTGTGTGTGTGTGTGTGTGTGTGAAAGGAGGGAAGATTACTCAAGTTATCAACGGCATTTCTGTGCATGATGTTTCACAGAGCTCCATCTCCCCTTTCTGTCTCTCATCCTAGGCGTTGGTATCCATATGACACATAAAATAGACAAGGGTGAAATGAGGACCTCTACAATACATTCTCCAATATATTATCTTTCTGCTTCTTCTCCCTCTCACTTTACCAAGCTCACTCTTTATATCACTCTCAGTTCATTGTGTTGCAGTTGCATATTGTGTTGCAGTATCTTGACTACTAGCCATTCAGGGAAACTGTGTAAAACGGCTCTTTATTAACACAAGCCAGTTTTACCTACATTAGTGAATTTTGGACCCTGAACATATGTCATCATATGCTAACCTTCTGCTACTTTAAAATATTTCAGGAAAAATACTGTGTTTAGTAAAAATGTCTCTCTTAAAGGGGTCATTAGATGCCCATTTTTCACAAGTTGATATGATTCTTTAGGGTCTTAATGAAAAGTATGTAACATAGTTTGGTTAAAATTTCTCAATAGTAGTGTAAAAAAACAGCTTTTTTAAGAGCACACAGTTTTGTAGCATTTTCCTTTAAATGTTAATGAACTCTGCTGACCCCGCCCCTCTCTGTAATCCACTGCGTCTTCAGCGGCTCAGATGTCGAAAGTAAATTAAGACTGCTATGTTCATTATTACATCCAACAACAGAACACCTCAATCGCTTAGGAGTCAATTCTTGTCTACATCTGCTCCGAAGGTGAAACGATGATGGACTGATGTCAGCTCACTCAGGGTGGGTCTAAGGAAAGCACCAGTCCAATCTCTGCTGAAACGCCACTGTCAATCAAACTATGGTGGGAGGGGCCTGTATATGTGACGTAACAAAGACAGGCATCTGAGTTCGGCTCAATTTGAGAAAGGGTAAAGATTTTTGTAGATTAAAAACCACATGGGTGGATTTTTATTATTATAGGGTGATTGTGTACAACATCTGATGACCCCTTCAATAGAATTATATTTTTCTTACGTGAGAACCTAGCAAATTAAGTGACTTTCAAATTTGCTTCCCAGCCTGCTAGTGGAGGGCTAATGTTATGAGGCTGTCACTCTACATTGCTAATGGTTCATCCAAGTGTAAACTGAGGCAGCTTATTTCATTCAAATTTGGTTAAAGGAGGATGGCTGAAGAATACCAGTGAGATTCCTCAGCATACAAGGATCTAATCAGACATCTCACACCTTGCTATTGTTCCCATGGAATGTGGGAGTTCCAGCTAAAATCTTCTTCTAAATGGGTGATAACAACTCTAACCCAGTTTGGTCTGGATTGGTCTGGAATATGCGGAAACTCATCTGGTTAAGATTGGTATTTTATTCACTAAACCACAACTTCTTTCTGTATCAATCACTTTACCAGAAATGAATTGTATTAAGTGTTATTGTGATGTTTTAAGTTACTGAAATGGGCTATAGTGCTACACATTAACTTAAGTGTTTGGGCACAAAGCTAGAAGGGGGACAAGTAGGGTAAATTCTTCTTGAATAGCTGATGAATGAAGAGCTGTCTCAGACTTTATTGGGATGTATAGCAACAGACAAAGCCATGGGACTCAGATCAGAGGGATTTGACATATGGGTAAGGATTTTTGCCCCCAGTGACTCCATAGGAGTGGAATTTAATAAGCACAGACTCTCTCACAATAAAGACAGTGTGAGTCGCTCCCTTACTACTGAAATGGACATTCCTCAAAAGAGGAAGCTTGTTCTCTGCTTCTTCCTGAATGTATCACTTATAAACTGAGTCATATTTGAGGATTTGGTGATGAAGACACAACTAACATAGATAGTCTATTCCAGCCCGATGTAGAAAGATGTGATAAAATACCAACAGCTAATCACAGTCACGGTCTGTCATGCGGAATCTGATACCCAGAATGACATCCATGTTATCTGCTGCATCAGAAAAATGTGATCAAACACAGAAGCGTGAGCAGCCGGCGGTCTGTTTTGGCTGGGAACATGTGGAAGTAGGCTTCCCAGTGGCCTGGGGGCTTGCAGGGGATGCTGCGACGTCATTGCAGACCCCAACTCACACACGTACTCACATACTTCCACATACAAACGCCCTCATCTGTGCACGCATTCCCTGAGCCAGGAAGATGATGTCGAAATAATGGGAGGAAAAGGAAATGAGAGCTGTGTGAAGATCTGGCCAGGATCAGAGAACTGTCTCTAACTCACCAGCAGTCTCCCGCTTTATACGTTCGCCTGATTTAGCTCACTACATTATCTTTCACACGGCATCTCTGCATTTCGTACCTTCTTTTCCGACTCTACGTCTCTATATCAAGCTTTCCTTATTTTATTCTTCCCATTTCCTTTGCTTTCTATGGATTGAGGAAGCTGAGGAATGCTGTGCAGGAAGCACACTCATTCTTTTGCATCATTGCTTCCGATTCCCTCACCAGTTTCCTTCATTATTCCGGGGCTACTTTTGTCACTTTTCAGAAAGGACACTATGAACATGACTCAGATTACTGATAGTGCATAACTACTCCATGATCTGTCCCAGTGATAGGAACAACTTGTACCGGACATCACAATTCACCTCATGGTTGTAGTCCCTTTGGTGTACTTGTGCTCTATGTACCTACATCAAGGATACTGTAATATATACTACCATTCAAACATTTTTGATCAGCTTTTTTTTCTTGTTAGGCTCACCAAAGCTGCCTTTATTTGATCAAAAATACAATAAAACAGTAACATTTTGAAATATTTATTTTAAAATATATATTTTCTATATTAATATTATTTAAATGTAATTTATTCCTGTGATGGCAAAGCTGGATTTTCAGCAGCCATTACTTCAGCTTTCAGTGTGTCACATGATCCTTCAGAAATCATTGTGTTGTGTTGATTTAATGTTGAAAACAGCGGTGCTTCTTACTATTTATAATGATTTTTCTGATAAATAGAAAGTTCAGAAGAACAACATTCATCTGAAACAGAATGTTTTTTGAACCTGATAACTGTCACTCACGTTTTTGAAGATAGACTTGAATATGCATGATACAAACCTAAATTTTTATATTTCATGACTGAAAACATTTTGTAACATGATTTTGATGTGCCATTTACATGGTAATGCAATGTCTGATTTTAAAATGGGTTTTGAAGGATGAATTTTGAGATTTGATTTTTTCAAGTGATATATAACTTCTGATGATTTCTAAAATGTGATAGAGAAAAAGGCAACGAGGAAGTCTTTTTTTTAAACAAAGGTCAAAGCTCCTTTTGTAATGTAGATTTCTGAGGGTGCACTCTCATAAATTGATCTATTACTTTTCCTACATAATTTTTAACAAAAAATATTGGTATAATATATATTTGGGAGTCTTAGACCTTTCCAACGATATATAGTTTGTCAAGATTAGATTAAATTTGATTGTTATATAGTATAGTCAACGTAGGTGTCCCGTATACGGGACGGGGTGACATTTAACAGGTTAATGTACATTTCTTTACTGTCACTTTTGATATATTATATGAATATGTTTGGCAAACTACTAGGTCATGACATGACTTATCTCAGTGACACATATGAGACATTCACATTAATCACCCAATGGTAATAAGTCGGGGAGATTCTATCTAAACATGTTGTAATGTAAAACATCAAGCCAACTTTTGATTGTCTGAACTATGTATTCCCTTTCTACCCAAACCAAATCTCACTTTCAATATCCTTTTGTCAATATCCACAGTCAGAATGAATGTTTAACAGCCAAACAATAAAAAAACTAGACTCTTTTTCTGCTTTCACATGGAAAACTCTTATATCTTTTAATTTATGTACTTTTTCTCTGTTCATATATACAATTTTATTGCTGCAAATGAAAGGAATTAAATTACTCTTAATCAAACACATATTCACACTCTGCCTGTGGTTTTCTCTTTCTGCCAAAGCCTTCATCGCTCCACACTTCTCACATTCCATTCTCATGTCATCTCAACTTTCCTCATCTGCGTGTTTCTCAGATCAACAGCGTGAGTATTACTAAAACATACTCGTAGTATCAAATGTTTTCTCAGTCAAGAAAATCCAAAGTTACTAATAAATCTCAATGTAAGAAATCAGTGTAATTCGAGTGTGGTTTAGAAAGACCCTGACCTGAATAGTTTCTATTTTAAACGAGAAAACAAGCATTTAATCAAAATGAAAATATGTTCATAATTTTCCTGGAATCTGACCTCAAATCATAATGCAGCTCTGGAAAAGTGATTCTCAGAAGTTAAAAACTGACCACACACACAATTGTCAAAAAAATCAAATCACTCAGATTTGGATTCAAATTCTGAAAACGAATAATAAAAGCTAAAGCAATTATCAACACTCATAGAGGCGGCGCTCTCCTTGGACACAATTCCACAGAAAAAAGTCACACGCACAAAAACACACTGACTAAACGGATAGCTTATGCCAGCAAGACTCAATTCAGGAGATAAACAGATAATCACATACAGCCTGTTAAAACATGTTTGATATGGAACACAGACTCATATGCTATCAGAGTAAAAACACACACACACACACACACACTCGGCTCTGTGGGGGAGGACTGTGTATGAGATAATGGTTGAGCTCACTCTCTGGACTCACTCATGTCGCCGCCTCCTAAATGCCTGGCAGCCAGCTTGTGTGTGTGTGTGTGTGTGTGTGTGTGTGTTTGAGTGGATGGGTGGGTGGGTGAACTTAATTCATTAAAACACTTTTGTATACAGTATCTGATGCATGTCTGTACATGTAGTTCAGGGAAGTAAATCTGTGTTTGTAATTTCCTGCTGACATAAGCGCATCAGTTCAGTCAGGTGTATGTGAATGAGTGAGCTCGTGTGTATTCGTGATTCATTTGAAACGCCAGGTGCAGTCAAAATCAATAAGATGCTGATTAAAGGGAATGGTAAAAATGTATGTGTTTTTAATATAGAGAGCACTTCTTTCTTCTTTGCTGATTTTGGCAGGGGAGACATTGCACAATACCGGAGACATTTTTGGCAGCGTGGACACCAAAATAATCATACTTCTCTCTCATCTGTCTTTATATGACTCTGTGTAGATGGTTTCAATTGTAAAGTTGCACTAAAACCCAACAGCGTCATATTTTGGGAGGTTTCTTAACAATGTAGAACAGACAGATATATCAACACATTCGTTTTATGCACATTATTTTCTCAGTTCATTTCTATAAAACATTCCAGGGGTTTTTCTGGTACTCTGGGGATTCTGGAGAAAATAAACAGTTGCACTGAGCATGCTAGAAAAATTATGGCTAAATACTCTTGGCTGGCACGCATTAATCATGCAGATTAAATAAAGCCATTACGGAGGCATTTCTGGAGTGTTTCAAGGGGTTTGTCCTGGTATTGTCATGCTTGAGTCTTTTATTCGTAATGTCTCACTGCATTTACAATCACAACAAGGAACAGGTTTTATTTGAGCGTAAATGTGTCTACACTTTCAGATGTGGCACAGAAGAGAGTATTTGGCCTTGTTTTTGCTTTCTGTCCTTGCCTTAGTAATGAAACCCACTCATTTCCAGTCAATCTTTCTTTTGTTCTTGCTTTGATACACTTTTATATAAAAAGACAATGTTTATGAGATAAATAGCAATGTCAGATCTGTGACATTAATAACTTTATTAATTCAGTCAAAAAATAGGGATTGCTACTTCGGTGTGAACTTCAATGTGTCAGTGACAGATAGGGTGAATGTCAAAAAATTTATGTAAATAACGAATAAAAAAAATGACTGATTACATTATAAGCTTGAGAATTTACTACTTGAATCACTATTTGACATACTAACCTTTAAAAGCTATATGGTACACTACTAGAACCATAACTCATTTTATAGTCATGATTATTAATGAAAATGCTAAATGCATTTGTTTTATTTTTTAGTTTAATGGCTCTCTATATACAATTATTGTGCTATTCGTCAGCATGCCTTTCTTTTTTTTTATTCATGATGAAATTTCTCCATTTGAGCACAACAAAGCATGTTATTTGACTTCCAAATTTAAAGACACCTAAGATTTTTAAACATGCTGTAAGGCTATCTTATTACAAACATACACCTCTTTAAGAGGTCAGCTAGGTCATGGCTTGCTAAATATTCTTGGGGGGAAGCATCTCGGTGGTCTCTCTGAGCTGAAAAGAAAGAAAGGAACACAAAAAAAGTGAATAAAAACAAACACGCATGCATTATTGCTCAAGGGTCTTCTCACAGACTATTGTTAGGGGACTAAAGAGGTCTATGTTGGTCTCCACTCACTGCAGACTCTATGTAGGTGTTCTTGTTTTTAGGATAGCTAAGGATTATGAGAAGGATCAGTTGGGGAACGAGGACACACAGATAAAAAGATAGAGATCACATCTTAAGCCTCACATTCTGCTGGGAGGTGGCCCACTATTAGTGTCAGTCATTGTCATACCACACACACAGACATGGTAATAAAGATATGAGAGCGATATATACATACAATGTTCAAGCACATGTGGTTATGAGCACCTACCCTCAGCTGGTGGGTTCTCCTCTGTGTGGACATTATGCTCTGTCTGATCGTCTGTTTTCCCGTTTAGACTGGAAATGGAGATCTGTCCATTCTTCTGAAGAGGCTAAAAAAGAAAGAAAGAAGACAGACATGAAGAGTTAGAACTGTAACAGTCTTTTCAGCAAAAGGTATGGCGATACAATTTAATGTGGAGCTATTCAATATGGTCATATATTGCAATTATATCGGACATATTTTCCCTCTCTCTGCACCAAATGTTTCTCAGTTGTACCCTTAGCTTGTTCTGATTTTGGATTTTGGTCATATAGGTATAATCAAATGTGCTTTATAATGTACACATAATAACATACACTATTTTTGAAGAGTTTGGAGTAAGATTAAAAGTAAGATTGTTAGTAAGATTTAAAAAACTTTTTTTTTGTTGTTGAAAGAAGTCTCATACTCACCACAGCTGCATTAATCTGGTCAAAAATACTGGCTTCTTTCATGTTTTTAAGGTGGTTATCTTAACCAAACTTGCTTTAAAAAATCAGACTGAGTTCCAAAAGGGAGGCACCTCTTGTGAAGATCCAGTAAAGGGGCTGTGCACTATTCAGACAGTTTGGCACTTCTCTTATGTACTAAACTGAAGTGTTAAAACAGGTGCAGGAAAAGAACTCAGCTGAAGACGAAAATTTGAGAAAGGATTTGACAGTTCATGGTTTTAATTTCAGTGTCAGCTTCCATGCCGAGTACATTATAATTTAAAACGCCATTGATGTCATACAATAAGACAGATTAGAAAGATTCAAAGATAAATCACCCATCTGAGTGGCTCAGGAATTTGGACAGTGTAATCACATAACCAAGGATTCACAATTCCCTCGGACACATTAAATATTTCAGTGATGGCAGAATGTCCCGATTCTCAACTGAACGCTGTTGATCACATTTTGGATTCAGTCAGCATTGCTGGACAGGACTGTAATCTAAAAAGCACCTGTATACTCTGGTAACTTCACCATCTCAAACGGCCTTCTGAAAGGTTAACATTAATAAATGTGTTAATTTTCTTATAAGTTTTATATAAAACTTTTATATATAAGTTTTTCACCCTTTACCTTCATTTTTTATTCTTTGTTTGGTTTTTGAATTCCATAAAGATTTGAGAAAACTGGGACCAAAGACTTTACAATATCATATCAGAAAGCCTTTCCACTTTGCACAGTACTATTAAATTAAAGGTCAATTAGGCTTCAGACTAGTTTAATAATAGAACAGTAATGGGAATCACAAAGGACACTCTTGTGAGACTATCGGAAAATATGTGAGCAATGCAATTTTGTTAAGAACCTTTCTGTTTAGAGACAGAAATAAACAAGCAAGGAGACTAAATCCAAAACTTCATCCAGCTTTGACAGTGGTCCAGCAGGTGTCCTTTTAACCCATTCAAGCCTCTGACCCACAGGCATTCTCCACATTCCAGGACCCCTTCACTGAATTCCAGCCTGATGGGGCAACCCCACCCAAATTCCCCTACCATAGCTCTATTTCATCCCCTCCTTCATCTGACCTGACGTCACTTTCCATTTACAGATCCATCACTTTTAAGGTCTTGAAAAACACTGCTCTTCAAAATTTGGGGTCAGTTATATATACATATTTTTTTTAAGAAATTAAGGCTTTTACACAGCATGGATGCATTAAATTGTTTACAAGAAAACACTTAGACATTTATAATGTCACAAAAAATAACTTTATTTCAAATAAATGCTAAAAAGTATCAGTTTCCACAAAAATATTAACCAGCACAACTGTTTTCAACACTGATAATAAGAAATGTTATTTGCGCACTCAATCATTACACGAAAATCATTTCTGAATGATCATGTCATCTCACAATAAAGACTGGAGTAATGGCTGCTGTACATTTAATTTTACCAGGACATGAATAAATGACATTTGAAAACATATTAAGTTATAAAGTTATTTTAAGGTTCATTAATATTTCAAAATTGTATTGTTTTACTGTATTTTTGATCAAATAAATGCATACATAGTGAAATAAAGAGATTCTTTAATTTTCTTGATCAAATTGATGTACTCAAAAGCTACAATATTTGAGCCCGCTGGTGACACACTTGATCCTTTTCTAAGATTGTGACTCACTGGGACATTTAACAACCGTTCAACCAACAAAAATACTGACAATGTGAGTGTTTTTAAGTGTTTTTCTGAAATAAGTAAAGGTAAACACATTTTGTCTTTATGGTAGCACACACTTGTCAGTGGAAGGTTTGCACAGAGGTGTGACATCAGGTGTTAGTGTGTTGTTATGATTGTGAATTGTGACTTCCTTGTGCTCCGCTGTTTTCAGTATGCTGTACATTTAAAAAAAAATAGCTTTCCTATGTCCTTCCTAAATTTGTATTATCTGGAAATACACCTTTTTGCAATCTTGCAGTCTTTTTCATGCTTCCATCTGTTCTGCTGCCCTGTGTTGCACTGATCTGTCAGACTCCTTTTCTCTGCTCTTCCTCCCTCCTCTTCTGCAGTCTCAATGCTCAGTTCGGCACCATCCCACAAATCACTCTGCAGAGAGGTTGCAAATCTCTTTTCTGTAGGACAGGGAAAGACAGCAAAGCAGAGGAGAATTCATGCTGTCTTAAACATCCATCCAGTTGTCGAATACTCCAAATGGCAGTCATCTTTCAGATGTGACCTTCTAAAGTTTTTAAGAGTCCCTTGGTGTTCATAACATTTTGGACTGTTAAAGTTTACAAAACTGACTGAAAACTGGATTTAAAATGCCCATCAACAGATGGAGCCCGTATAAGTGATGAGTGTATGAACATAAGATATATTTAAAAGTGGATTTGTTGTGTGTATGTCTCTTATTTTTTGCTAAATAATGAAAAATGAAACATCAATGGACAAACCTTGGTCTCTTGGTGTGAAAATATAAATAATTAAGATTTTGCAAAACACCTGAACTTGTGGCCTCAGTCACTTAAATGCCAATTTAAACACCTTAAGATGAATTATAGTGTAAAAATGTCCTTCAACAGGGTGTAATTTACTGTATATTGAATTCTCATATAGCTCATAAAACTGAAAGCCAAGGCTAGTAATATATGTCAGCAACACTGACAACATTACTATAACCATGATATATGACTCCAAATTTTACATGCATGCATAACACACAATGCCATATAGACTGTGAGAGGTCCAGAAAGTATATATGTGACAAATACGCAAAGCTACAAGTTCTAGTTTAAGGTAATAAAATCCTTATGGGGGTCATGGTTTATCCATGCCTTCTAACTTCTGCCATTTGACCCCTTGCTGATGAGGACAGTATCACAGAGAGAAAACAGGAAATGACAGAGGGATATCTCTTCACCATTTGATTAACATCAAGAAACTTATAGAAACATAGAATATTATAGAATATCTGTTTTGGTTAGTTGTAAGGGTATATTTTAATTTTAAAAGTATTTTTCAGAAAACTGTTCTGTAGATATGTCAGTAAGAACAGTCAAAACTGTATTTATGGGGTGCCATTTCAACACTGGAAGACAAGAACAGAGAAATGTCCTAACCTGGATAGACACATGGAGGACTACACAATGATGTATGTGCCTGGTGTATGGTTCAGTCGCTGCCTGTATCTAAAAGGACGCCAGCACTTTCCTGTATTGTAGGCTAGAAAAAAAGTGTTCAAATCTAATTCTGCCAATTGTAAGAATGGAGAATGGAGAGCAGCAGGGGATGAGTTAATTATAAGAAACCTTCCAAGTTCAGAGTGGTCAGAGATGCGACTGAGATCACTTCTGCAGACGAAAGGGGACATAAGATGTAGAACTGTGAATCATCTTTATAGAAGTGCCCTTACGAAAAAGTTTATTCAAGCTAAAAATAGGAAAGTATGCTTTTAGATTACTTTTTATGTACTTCTCAGAAATGGGCTTTGTGTACTCCACAGAAATATACTTAAAATGACATTTAAGTATACTTGACTCATACTTACAAAAATTCTAAATATATTTGAGCTATACTCCTAGAATCCGTATTTTCATTATTATGCGGTAGAGGGCGCTAGTACAAATTTTCTGCACAGAATTTCCAAAAAAAAAAAACAAGTTATAAAGAAAAAGGAACAACAGATACTAACAAATGTAATCTAACACAATAATCTGACATGAAACAGCATCAAAACTGACTGTAACGTTATGGAATACTTTTATATACTAGAAAGTGGGCCAATTCAGTCCCAGGGAGTATTGAAATAGTACACTTTCAAGTATACTACTAGAACACTGATATTTGTATACTTGCTACATAAAGTATACTTCAAATATACTTGAACTTTAAATAAGTACACTTAATAAAATAAACTTGAATTATACTATACATTACACTTTTTGGTAAGGGTGATAAGCAAAAACATGTATAATCAAGCTGTAGACAGACAATAACAGAGGTCAGAACACTGAACCCTGTGGGACTGATAGATGATAGAATATGTTATCAAAGGAGCCTATAGGAAAGTATGATTTTACATCCAAAATCAGCAGCAGAAAGGCTGAAATAGAGGAGCTAAGTACTCTTACTTTAAGGGATACTCCACCCAAATATTCTGCCTTCATTTATTACTCATCTTGGTGTCATTTCGAACTAGCATGACTTACTTTCCTCTGTGGACACAGAGGAAGGTCATTTGAAAATTGTCTTAAAAGTTTTTTCCCTTCTCCATAGAATTCAGAAAAAATGCCTTTTTTATGTTGCACAGAAATAAAGTTGTACAGGTTTGGAATAACATAAGGGTGAGTAAATTATGACTAATCATTTTTACTTTTGGGTGAACTGTCCCTCTAAGCAATTTGATTACCACAAGGAAAGCTATTACAATTATTGTACATGAAGCCTAATTACTATGGGCGAAACAAAGTATTTTGTGTAATGAGGTTTGACATATAACTGAATATTGGCCCTAAAATGTTTGACATTAATACAAATTCTGATGTCAGAGGGATGATAAACATTTTAGACCACAGGGAATCATAATAGACCACAGTCATTGAATTGAATCCACATTGCTCAATTGTCCAGCTGGGATATTATTTCCACTCTGAAGCTCTGTTACTGACTATTAACCTCATTGCTTGCTTTTGCTGTATTGTAATCTGCTTGCAGAGAAACTGTAATTGAGGTTAGCATTTGAGATCTCATGATGGATGCATGATTATACACTGTTTATGTTCCAAACACAAACACAATCCTCCCAGTTGAGAAAATAAACCTCCCTCATACAACAAACTATAAGCCACCAAACAGTTTTTCACTGTATCCTCTTGCTTTCACCAATTGCTTAGCACACTGCTTCATTATTAAAGGCATAGGCTAGTAAGAAAATTCAGCAGGATACAAAAGTGTTTTTATTTTTCATTTTTGAACTCATATTTTGAAGAACTCCCATTCAATAAAAGCCATTGGGATCCAAAACACCATGCTTTCATTCGTTGTTGGTTTAGGGGAAATGGTTTCCAAATAATTTCCATACTCTTTTTAGGCATTTCAATTTAATTTAAATCAATGATTGTCAGGATCTTTTTGGAGAAGATTTACTTCTCTAATTTAGCTGTTTTTGATGTACACACATTATACATATTCATCTTATTTGACTTAAACTTGACAGTAAACTATTCATCCAGCACGAGAGAAAAGTACATGCTTTGTGTAGGGATTTACACACACAGACACACTTGGGTAAAACATACTCGGTACTGGAGAGGCCACCAATTGCATACATCATCTCATTTGACACAAACACAGATGTGAAGTGATCAGCCTCTGGCAACACACAGCAAACCTCAGTCTCTCTTAGTTCAGTCACTTACTTCACAGACAATCTACACTTGTGTAGTATTACTTTGGTAAACTGCCCCAGTTATTTTACTGGCTAGTGCTTACAACTTGATCCTGACAAACAGGCCACTGAAATATACTGCACCCTTGCACACCTAATCATATTAAATGTACATGTAAGTTGATTTGAATCAGTAACACTGCTCGAGATCACAACAGTCTTTGAGATCCACAAATCATCAGCCTTCTCAAAGTCTGAATCAGACCCAGAGCGCCACACTCCAAACCGACCATTTCTCACACACTGAAGGGGAAAATCTGTGGTTTCAAAGGCAGACAAACACATCATCTTATTGCCTAAACTTATTAGACTGTGGCAAATTTATGGCATTTGAGCTTCACATTTACAAATAGCATAGTGACAGCTATGCATTTCTTCACCCTGACTTGATAAACCACATATCTGCAAGGCAGTTAGGGATTAAGTGCTCGCTTTGCTAAAACTTCCTTCACGTTGGCTTCAGATTTGTTTGTTTCATGGAAACATATGCAGTGAATTCTTTACTTCTTGTTCGATGGAGGAGGAATTTATTTTTTGGCACCGACTCGAAACTATATACAAAAAAGGAGCGATTCTGTTACAAATTCCAGGAACTTGTACATAGAAATGTCCATGCAGAAAGTCTTCCAAGCTGCGAGCCACCCAACTGTGCTTTTTCCTGATTTGCCTGACCCCTTATTTGTCTCCTGCCTCCTGTATTCTGTTCCTTCCACTCCCCAAACAGCTGTCACTAAGGCCACCCTCATGATCAAACATCATTGTGATAGGACAGGACCTCCCTGTGTCTCTGGCAGATCGGACAGACCGTCCCAGATTCAGCGCCCCGACAGTCCATCTGAAAAAATAAACCTGCTCCTCTTGCTCAATCCCAAGGGTCCTACTGTGATTCAGATCATAAGGAGAAAGGAACAGTTCAGATGTGACTCTCCTGTTATTTTGAAGAAACAGCATTCTGGAGTTTAAGGGATCTGGTGGAAATGGTGAAACTGCATTGGTTAAATCACTGCAGAAAAAAAGGGATAGTTCTCCTAATATATGAACAATGTTATCAATAAAAAATTCTGCACTAAAAAGCCCTATTTATAGGATCCATCAAAACCAGTATTTAATTCACCTGTCAACTTGCCACCGTCCTAACAAACTTAACAAACTACTAGCAGTCACACTTTCGCAAACTGTGACTGCTGACACGTTAAAATGACATTTCCCATCTGTTGTTGGACAGACACAAAGTGCTTTTTCTCAGGAGACCGGAGAAGATTAGATACAACACCAGGAAAATTAGTTCACACACTGCTGCCAACAGCCACATGATGTTGTTATCCAACCAAAGAAGATACAGAAATGTTTCAGACAAAAGGAACTGAGCTTTTAGTGATTATCACATGCTGCCTGATTTTATTTTATGCCTTAACAATGTTACTGTGGTAAAGGCATATGACAAAATTTGGTGGAGACATGCACATTCACAAATGCTTTCAAAAAAACCTTAAAGTGTATAGTTCAACCAAAAATGAAAATCGTGTCATCATTTTTGACTTTTTTTCTTCTGTGGAACATAAAAAAATATATATTTTGAGAAATGTGTCTGGTTTTTAGTCCATAATAGTAATCAAAACGGTTTGGTTGCCACTATTTTTTCCAAAATATATTCTTTTGTGTTGGACAGGTAGTAAAACAGGTTTGAAACAACATGAGGGTGAGTAATAAAGAAATTACTAATTACTAAAATGTTTTTACCTGAACTAATATGAGCTATATAATATCAGCTTTTACCTATGAGCATCTCTGTTTTCATAACCATTGTATATGAATCTTGCATATCTTCTTCTTACTCAGCCAGCGATAAGATTCCATCTCTAATAAAGCCAGACAATTCAACCAGTGTTTACTACAGTGCATTCTAGGACTTTTGTGTTCTCTAAATCTCCTGACAGTAGGTCAGTGTAGGTTTTAAGATAACATTTCTAAATGCCCCGGCACTGCAGTAAACCAGAGCGATATATGACCTTTCAATCAATACATGATTGTGCTGAGATTTTACAGCTCTCCCTGAACACTTACAAATTTGATATGTGCTTTGCTTTCTAACTTCCTCCCCAAACACTCGCATATACAGAAACATGTGCACCTTTACCAGAAACAGGGATCACAGCAGTTCGTCAAGAGGCATGAGTCATGATTTGTCTTTCAAAGATGAAGTAGGGTTATTTGAAGGACAGTGTGTATGTATGTGTGTGTGAGAGGGAGAGAGAGAGAGAGAGAGAGAGAGAGAGGATAGCAGCTGGCTATTTTAGGTACAGCACTAAGCTGATGAGAATCTGCACTGCAGTGAAGGAGAATCAGTGCATGTGTCTGAAAAAGGAAGTCCTTAACTCCTCATCTGGCTTCCTTCTTTGTTTAGCTGTTCTACAAAGCCAAAGTAACAAACAACACAGGGACAATATGAAACCGAAGGCATGTGAACTGTGCCTAGGTTACAATAGCAAGCGATGTGATGTCTCGCGTCATGTGATGCAATGTGATCGCTCATATTACTAGGAATGGGAGAAAGAGTAACACTCAAAATGGTGGAGTAAATTCACATTAATTGGTAAAGTCATTGCATCCCTGCTGCTGCCGTTAGAAGCTCCAGATCCTATAGAAACAACATGCTTAGATGTGCGGGAAAATAATAGTGTTCCTGTTTACTTTATATCACAGCTGATAAAAATCATTGATCCATATTGGTGGAAGGGAGATACTGAATGTTTTGAATTCTTATATCTTCTTAATGGGAATTTTGTCATTGTTATATATTGATTTTACTCACAGCCAGCACAGTTACACTCTGCTATCAAACGTCCTGTATTCTCCATTCCATCAGTAATTCGAAATCAGTTAAGGGATCTTGATGAGAGCTCCACAAACAGCTGGAACAAATATTATTCACTCTTAACTCGCACAGCAGAAGTTTATTCTTTAATGTGAATAAAAGGATTTATCAAGAAGCCTTTACATCTGCCACGATTGTCATGACAGATGAATTTTGGTCAGATTTAAGGGCTGTTAGGAGAGTAGGAAGACAAATCTGACTAAGCCTTATGACTCCCTCGCCTGGCAAATGGAATCCACACTTTAATTACTACATCTCATTGAAATCATTGAACTACAACTCCTTAAGGGGCACAGCTAAAGCCCACCCACACTGTTAAAATGGAATACATTCATAAACTAAGAAAATGCTACATTAAGGGAAATTCACAAAGACTGATCTACCATTGTTTATTTGCACATGATGCCTGCATTTTTGTACCAGATTCAATAAAGATATTATGCAAATAAGGCATAAGCACAACTGCCAAAAATACATTTGCATGGCATAATACTCATGTACTCGTCTACACAGATATGCCTGGATATATACAATTTAATGCTGTAATCTCTGTAATGATTGAATGCATTATTGCTGTCATCTTCAATAGGAAATTCTTTTCACGAGGTAAAAGCAACGTTAAATTGCTGGGGGAAAAATAGCAGTCAAAATGTTTTGCAAAAATTTCAGCTGAAGCTCAGTAACCATCTCTTCTTTTTCAGGAACAAACACATATCAGATCATCTGTTTTGGGGTTCATTTGAATGGGAGTGGTCCCTGTCTGTGATGACAGAATCATCCACTGATTGTGGCTTCTGCTCAATTTAGTTGACATCATCATTATTACACTGTGTAGGAGTGTTTGTATTTGCATAATCTCTTTGATTCAAAGGCTGATTGCTACATGCATAACAAAAACACTGCACAGAAAAGAGCATCTATGACTTTTATGGCCAGTTTTAAAAAATCAGCCTTGTAAATATTGTGGAGGCTGTGTTTGCTTATTTACAGAGAAACAAGGGTTATGACATCATCTAAAAGCAATAAAACTCGCATGCGAACAGCCCAGGACCAGCTGGACAACACAATCTGCCATAACTCATTACACTGTAGTTTTTATGGCATCTTCCTTTGTTCGCAGATTTAATTTAACTGGAAACAGTATGCACAAAGATGCCAATAATTTAACCCACATTTTTAAGTCAAATGTACATATTCAAAAGCATTCAGGCACCTGTGGTTGAGGATTCACTTTCAAATCCAAAAGACTTCCAGAATCCATCCTAGTGAAGCTTCCGGATGATGGTTATCTTCAAATGAGCTATAAGTCGATAGTCTCCACTACTTCTGTAATAAGCTGTGAAGCCTGCACATCTAGGAGCCTTTAGTTGTTGTTCAGCAGCACAATAGGTTTCTTGAACTGTGAAGTGCAGACAAAAGTAAACGGTTGACAGGGATTGTCTTTTTCTGGCAGAGCAGTAATGAAACGTTATTGATGCTGGCTCCTGATGAAAGCACTTAGCCAGGGATGTCCACAAGAAGAGAGTGCTTTGCTTTTATCAGCACAAGCCCACTGCCAGTGAAGAGTAGCTCAGAAGATGAGGGAATAACATTGCTTGTTTACTTGAGAAAAGGAATTAAATATTTCTTTGCTCCATATTGTTAATTAAAGAAGATATGTCAAAGGATGCCTCGTGTATTATAAACAGTCTCTTCTTTCTACCTTTGTCCTCACTGGCCTCTGTTTTTTTCTATTCTGGAAGACTGTGTTTTTATGTAACTCTGGCACTTATTAACATTTTATGAGGCCAACTTCACTTCTAAAGAGGGAGAGAGGGGAGGAGGGGAGTGGAAACACAAAAAAGAGGGTGAATGTGATGGAGGAGGACAGTGGGAGCTGGCTGGTGAAAATAGAAGCCATCTATTTTGACCCATGTAAACAGGTCCTTTCTAATAAGAGAGCACCAATGAGATGCAAATTAAGAGTCAAAGAGAGAGGGAAATTGAGATGGCACCAGCAGAGTCAGAATCAATGACAAGACTGTCTGTATTTCTAAACACAAATTTGGTTCAGACGTTTGATGATTATTTTTTCTGTAAACAACAAACCAAAGACAACATTAGCAAAGGATTCAATGACAACACATCAATATTTTTTATTAGTAAGTCTCTTATACTCACCAAAGCTGCTTTTATATGATCAAAAATTCTGTTAAAACAATCATATTTTGAAATATGATCTACAATTTTAAATGATTGTTTTCCATTTGAATATATTTTGAAGTGTAATGTATTCCTTTGATAGCAAAGCTGTATTTTCAGCAGTCATTAATCCAGTCTGCAGTGTCACACAATTCCTCAGAAACAACATTTATATTTAGATCTGATGCACGAAACATTCTGTATTATTATCATTGTTGAAAACAGTTGTACTGCCTTTTTATTTATTTTTTTGGGTAGAAAAAACATGAATAAAAAATGTATCATACAGAATTCTCTCATGAATACAGAGTTCAAAAGAACAGCATTTAATTGATATAGAAATATTATGTCATATTTGTATTCCTTTCACTAATTTAATTTTCATCCCTTTTTTTATTTAAAAATAGCTTAAATTTCTGCTCTAAATAACACACAATCAGGAGAATAACATGATCTTTAAACAGGAAGTAACTTCATGAACATCATGCCTCTTCTAATTTCCTTTTCTGGAAATGATTCCTGCTCTGAAACAGGGTGCTCCCTCTAATAACTGATGTAATTGTCCAACAAAAAACTATGAACGCTCACTTAACACCTGATTAACAGAATATATAAAAAAGAAAAAAAGAATCAAGCACACAAAATCATTTTCTTTTCTAAACCAGATATTAAAACTAAATAGATTTTCCTTCTCTGGCACCTTCCCTCTCTCTGGCTGATGACACTCTCCATCTGAATCCTTCATTTATGTGAATTATTTTAAGTGCCTTTAAGTGACTAATGGTCTTTTCATACTTTCCCTTTCCCTTACTGCATTTCAAAACTGTCATTGGACATTGCATTGAATATATACAATTCAAGTGGTCAGCAGGTCCTAGGCTCATACTCATTTAGATGAGTTAATCATTTAGATGATTAACCTTAAGGTGCAAAAATTATAATAATAACAACCACAAAACTAACCTGTATTCAGAACCTGTGTTCTGTATTCAACATTACCTTTATTCAGTGTGACTGCACAAGAATCAGCATGCCATCTCGTGTTTATTACCTTTTGAACAAATGTTTACTCATTTCTTTTTACTTGCAAAAAGAAGAATGCACCCCTCTCTCTCTCCTTTACTGTTCTCGTCACCCCCAGTAGCAAAGCACGTGCTAATTATCCATCTAGTTGTTTTCCTTCGCAGTGCCCTCTCTTTCACTCTTTCTATGTGATATGTTCCCATTCAAACCAACAACCTTCCACCCACGTCCCCCTCCTTGCATCACTCTCTCTCTCTCTAGTTCTCTTTCCTCGGGCCGATGCACACACAGCACCCCTCTGCCCCGGGACTTGTCCTCCAACCCATCCTAAATAGGCCCTCTGTTCTCTTCGCTCTCCACTCCTCCCCTCTCTTCTCGGGTCCCATCCTTTATAAGGCTCTTATCTGATTGCAAACGCTCCCACACCACCCCTTCTCTCATTACCTCTCTGACATATAAAGGGTTTTATACCATCCTTGATAAAGTTAAACAAGTTTATGCAAGCTTATTGAAGGTTTTGAGTGTTTTCAGACTTTGAAAAGCGAGAATCTACTCCAGATAACTAAAGGGTGTTAATGGACTTGTCAATCAGTGCTTTGTTGGTTTGGAAAAAGGCCCAAGTGTGTATCTTATAGTAAGGGAAACATAGGCATCATTGTGAGTTAATGTTTGTAATTAAGTCTTGGGGCTTAGCATTGAATCCACAGCAAAGAGTCTGAAAAGAGTCGAGCGCCGAGCTTCAGCCCCTGTTTTTTTTTTTTTTGTGTTTTGGAGGCATTTCAAGGGGAGGAAATGTTAAAATGTGAGGAGATGGTGCTCAATCTCATCTAGGTTTTGTTTTGACCCATTTTAAGTTAGCGCAAGTGTGTGTGAAAGAGCGAGAGAAATGGCTAAAATTCCTATGCATGCCAGAGAGGAAGTTTATCTACCACATCTCCAGTAGGGCGCCTCACACAAATGCTGTATACACAGCACAGTTGTATTGCTTAAGTGAATGCAGACATACACTGTCTTGCCAGACCACACCTGTTCAAGGGGTCCTTATCTGATAAATAACAAACGGTAGACTTTTGAATATTCCATATCTCACACAGGTTTCAACATGTTTCAGTCTAGATTTAGATTTACACATAATTCAGTCAGACAGTGTTTTTTTGTGTTTACGGTCTTGTTCCAACAACTACATGTTTATTCTTTCAGGCTTGCCTGTTAAAAAAGGCACATATTGTAGGCTATACAAGCTCAGCTGGTCAGACAATCTTCATGCACTTCACAGAAACTAAACAGCTGAAGAAGAAGAACGAAATGCTGGGAGAAAAAAATGCAAGGTCATTGCCTTGTTTGTACCTTCTTTCAATAGAATTGTAACTCTTTTCAAGAACAAAATGTGTCCCATCGTATTTCTGCACATTTCTCTCCTAAAACAAGCTGTGGTCTGTTGGGTATAGTTTCATAATTAACACTGTTGTTGTGCTGATCTCTAATAAATAAAATAACAACATACAAAACTAACATTTTCTCAGCTCCAGACTGAATTTGGTAGATATACAAGAGCATCTACAATGAATACGCTTTCCACTTCCGAATATGCAAAATCGATACACCGGGATCATCTCTGTAATGCATTTGTCAATTATTTTCTCTATGGTTTTTGTAAAAGCACTTTTTAAATAATAAAAGTAATCAATACTGGATTTGACTGTGTTAACATCAGATGAAATTGTCATAGGTTTTATGCCAAAAAATGTTTAAATTAATGGTATAGTAGTAGATTATAGTGTGGACTAATTAAACAACATTCAGGAGTTATCCCATGATACTTAAAGGGACAGTTCATCCAAAAATGTAAATTCTGTCATCATTTACTCACTCTCATGCCTCGTTCCAAACCTGGACCAGACTTTCGTTTTTCATCAATGGTAAACAAAACTATTTGTTACTAGCATTCTTCGAA
Organism: Carassius gibelio; assembly: GCF_023724105.1. Lineage (NCBI taxonomy): Eukaryota > Metazoa > Chordata > Actinopteri > Cypriniformes > Cyprinidae > Carassius > Carassius gibelio. The sequence continues at coordinate 17,341,786 of NC_068390.1, read as the reverse complement.
ATATCTTTCATTGTGAAGAAAATAAGTCTTGGGCTTGGAACGACACGAGGGGAGAATTCATATTCAATTCAGTTCAAGTTTATTTTGTATAGCGCTTTTGTATATGTCAGCGACTCACTCCAGCAACTCTTGAAATAATCTAACTGTATAATATATCATAATAAAATGATTTCCGGTTATCCCATCAAAAATCATCCTCCGATTCTTGGTAAACCCCTGAGTTTTTGCATGGCTTCTGCTTGCTACATTATCCCGTCATTTCAATACATAGAGCTTTCAAGCAATATAACAGCAAGGTGTAAGTTATGCACCCCTTGATTTGGCACATGGCAAGAAATAACAGCATAGTGCAAATTTGTGCCTCTAAATTAAGTAAGGGATCACGCAAGAGTGAAAAACTCCCAGAATGGTTGGAGCCAACCCAATCTCATGATGACTTAACTATTTTACGATTTGATTTGTACAAAAACACAATAAAAAATAAAATAAAAATAAAAATAAAAAGTTTTCATGAGGATCCATGTCTAAACCATCATTGGAGAATAAGCAGATCGTACAAATTCATGCAAATCAGCCATCAATTTGTCAACCTAAAATAGTTATGAATTGTAATTGGAGTGTATGTTTGAGAACAATGTTTGTTTGTTTTTTCATCAGTGGGAAGGAAATAAAAAACCTGGAGTAGATCATAAACGGAGTGATTACAAAATACTTGGAGGAAGAAGGGAAATTTGTGTTTCTTCACTCAACCTGTTACGGTCCATTTGTTGCTTAGAAACTCATAAAGCATTCAAAAATGTATAGAATATATGAAAAGTTATACTGGCCAAATTTTTTGCCTATATCCTCAATAACTTTGTTTAGAACTCCTGCATAAAACTTATATCTCATTTGTAGTCATGCTGTGATAATATGAACATATGACTATGATTAATTTTGCAGCCTCATGCTAATATTCAGTATGAAAGCACTGCTGTTTTTGAATGATATATTCAGAAGCAGAACTTGAATGATAATGATAATAGTATGATGTCAAGGAAATAAACACATTCAAACACCAAAGAGACCACCCAGCAGGATAGACTATATCTGACTCACGATGTCATAAAATATTGAAGACATGCACCTTCATCATGGGAAATTGGGAATGGGATAGAAATGCAGTCATATCTCAGTTTTCTCTTCCCTGACGACATCCAATGTTTTCTGGATCTAAATAAATAAATAAATAAATAAATAAATAAATAAATAAAATAAAATAAAAAAGCTGAAGCTAATTAACCGGTGGAGACAATCTGACAACAACACTGCATTACTGCAAATATACTCATTAAACTTTAGCTCTAATAATAGACATAAGCAAACCCGTTTCAACGTTTCCCGAGTACCTGCTAAAGCGAATCACAAAAGCGGCTATCGCAATCACAGCTGTGTGTGAGGAGGTATCAGGTGTTTACATGAAGCACAGCTCAATAACTAGCTGCGCCACACATCTGACTCAGGGGGTCCCAAACGGGGACACTTAAATGAGCATGTGGAGTGTTTTGCTCCTCTAATATCCCCACACACATCTAAAACGTCATCTCAGAGCGACAATATTACTTTTCAAACCTAGTGTTACCTTTCCGTCTCCGTTTTCTCCATCTTGAGTGTCGCCGAGCTCCGCGCCGATGTCCTCTGGCGCATCTTCAGGGCTCTTCGCATCCCGCTGCACGGATGGTGTCGCTCCCATGATGAATAACGTCGCTGTTCTCCACTCTTAGTCAAATAATGAGCGTTCAAAAGGAAGTAGGTATCCAACAGCCCGTATAAATGCGTCCTGCAGTCCGTCCCGAGGGTTGTCTGCTTTGGAAATTGTTGAAAAGGGTCTGTAGGTTCACTTTTAGCAGCCCTCCTCCCATCAGTATCACATGGAGAGCAGCCAGACACGCCTTACAGCATCAAACCAGAGAGAGACCCAACACCGGGAGCGCAGCACCATCAGCCTGCACGACACGCATTTAATATGGCCAACAACCTCGAAGATGATAGTATAAGTTATAGAAGATTTAGATGGACAAAATACAGTTTTGAGGCATGAACTTATAGGATATATCTGTTTAGTTTATAAGTTGGTGTCATTTTTTAATAATTAAAATAAAATGGTATGGATGTGGTATGATATTTAATCAATAAAATAATTTTGAGCTCCTGCACAAAATAAAAAAAAACATGAAAGTTTTCTGTTGGTGTTATAACTTAAAGTAACAAAATATCTTACAACACTCCCCAGTTTCCCCTATAAAACATTTTTGAGAACAAAAAGTGCTAATAAACTGCACTTGCTTTCCATTAAAACAGCTGATGAAATTTCATAGAATATTAAGATTTTTATTACAGCACCTGCCTCCCTTAATAAAATTAAATGTACTGTATACATAACCATTAATTTTACAATGGCATGCAGCTGTGGTAATAAAAATATTCAAGCTCAAGCTTTAGCCCTGGTTTTATTTACAGACAGTGGAAATGTCAACACTGGGTGCCGGATGGGCCTCCACAGAAAAACAGCCCAATGGAACGTGTCCCGCGGGAAATCTCAAATTAAGACAGCACTGTAGTTTGCATCCACATGCTAAACCAACCATGCAGCGAGGTCCGTCTCTCTCTCTCTGTTAATTGCGTGTTTGGCTGTGCTCCAAGGCATTTTGTTTAGAATCTTTGAATGCGTAAATTTCAGGCCAAGTTTGCACAAGCCACCTCGTGGTGGCACGATACATTGGCTATGTGTTTAGAGAAGTAAACAACACCTTGTGTAAGGCTTAGAATTAAAATGAGTAATGCATTCAGTTTTTTTAAGCAGTTTAATATGGATCAGGTTTGGATAATTTGGTTATATACACTGTAAAAAAAATTTCATCAAATTAGCAGTAACTTACTGGCAACAATTATCCAGTAGTTGCTGTAATTCATTCAACAGTAAAATTACCGTAACACTAACTACAGTAATATTGAATACAGCATTTTATTGTATTTTTTACCATGTCAAAGTACAGTATTACACCGTTTGTTTTTTTATAATACTGAATAGTATTATACATTCTGAAACGTTAAATTTCTTTTATAGTGCTACTGTACAACATTTAGAATTTGTAGAAAACCTGTAAAGTGCCATTTCAACAGTTAAGTTAGGCAAAGACCATTCCTGTATATGCTTTTTTTGCTGTGCTGGGGGAAAGTTTGGACATTGTTATAGGATAACTTGCGCTATAATAAAAGAAGAGGGGAAAACATTTAAAGAATGAACTGAAGACATGTTCGCATTTCAGAAATACCCCGACCATATTTAGAGGCAGTAGTCTGTGGTGGTAAGAGAAGTGGTATGTTTTGAGCACAAAGTTAAATCCATGATTTAAAAATACATAATTTACAAAGCTCAAGTCATTATGACTGTATTGAGAGTGGCTTCATAATCTTTTTTTTTTTTGTCCTAAAAAACATTATCTTATTACTTAGAGCAGTGATTTACTTACATCAAACATTGTGCAGGTGTGGGTTTGATCCAGGTTCTTCAGACATTGAAATTTTATTTAATATTGACTTTGCCCAGCGTGACCCCTCACACATGTACTCCCATGTTCAAGTGATTCAAAACTATAATTCTGATGTTTCGTTACCTTTAAGGATCACTTGGTGCCGAGTGCGCCCCAATGACATATAAGCTGGAATCCAAAGTAAATCAATTACAGTTATTAGGAAATAATGACTTCTTATTTTTAGCTGATGCTAAATGAGGCAAATAAAAAATAATCCAAATAATTGGTGTCTGAGTTGCCAAGGACTTTGTCTAAATGTCACAAAAGAACAGCCTTAAAATATTATTAAATCAGCATCTCTGTGTCCCAGACAACAGCATAACCTAAGTGAACCATAATGACTGGTTTGAGATTCTTGACACAGACATGAACTTTATGAACTGACATTAAAGACTGGGTATACAGCTAATTCAGATAGTTGCCTGTATTTGTTAAAACTACAGGGACGATGCTGCAATAACCACGTTGATACACAGAAAGTTATTATAATAGTATACAATACCATTCAAAGGTTTGGGCCCACTAGGATTTGTTTTTAAGGATGCATAAAATGTATCTAAAATGAAAGGAAAGACATTGATATTGTTACAAAATATTACCATTTCGATTAAATGCTGTTCTTTTTACATTTCTATTCATAGGAGAGTTCTTAAAAAATATATGTTTTCCACAATACAGCACAACTGTTTGTTAACATTGATAAGAAATGTTTTAATCTGCATATTTGATCATGTTGTGCTGAAGATTGGAGTAATGGCTGCTGAAAATTCAGGTTTGCCTTCACAGGAGTAAACAACATTTTAAAATACGGAAATGTGACTGAAATGTCTTAAGTCACTGGGGTATATTTGTAGCAAGTGTCAAAAATACACATAATGGATCAAAATTATAAATTTTTCTTTTATGCCAAAAATCATTAGGACATTAAGTTAAGATCATGTTCCCTGAAGATATTTTGTATAATAAGTAAATAACCATAAATATATCAAAACATAATTTATGTTTAGTAATATGCATTGCTAAGGACTTCATTTGGACAACTTTAAAGGTGATTTTCATATATAATATATATATACATATATTTTTTTTTTGCACCCTCAGATTGCAGATTTTCAAATAGTTGTATCTTGGCTAAATATTGTCCGATCCTAACAAACCATGCATCAATGGAAAGCTTATTTCGAGAAATTGATCCTTATGACTGGTTTTGTGGTCCAGTGTCACAAATAAAGTTATTTTGAATTGTAATATTTTACATTACCGTTTTAATTTTTTGATCAATTAAATGCAGCATTGAGGAGTATAAGAAACATTCAAAAACATTACAAAATCGTACCAACCCCGAAATTTTGAACTATAGTGTATTAAGTGAAATGCATTAAATACAGTATGTGCACCTGGCATGGTGACCTCGATGAAACCCCAACAAAAGGTCAAGAGGGTAACAGTCACTATAGCAGCAACAGAAACTAATGCAATAAATAAAATAATGAATTTCCCCCTCTTTTAAATTTGCAACCCCCACCCCAAGAGATTAGAAGTACAAGAGACTACAAGTTTTTGTGTTTCTAAGTATTTGAGTAAATGTCAAGCTGAGCTGGTCAGCTAATTATGGGTGTCTTCAATGACAGAAGTAAAGAACCTCTTTTGAGTCCTGCTGCCCTCACAGGGGGTCTCTGAATGGACTGCGTCCTGTAGAGGCAAAAGAATGGAAAGACCCTTTGGGGGCCAGTCGTCTGCTACTGTTTGATGCATCACAGCTCTTTATCCTAATAAAAGACCCAAAATCTAATCTAGAGGAATTCCATCTTTGTGGACCAACAGTTTGACTTCACAATAAAGATTAGTGATTCATTAACTCGCTCATACATCACTAATGCATTCTCTCACACACTCATTCACACACCAAAAGTGTTTGGTAAAAGTGGCACATTAATAAACAAAAATAAAATGAATGAATGAAAATGTTCACCATCCAATTTTCAATGTCCAGTATTTACACTGGAATACAATTTTATTTTTGTCTGGCCAGTCATGTTGTTCTTTGACTGCCTTTTTTCACTGTAGAATCTATAATACTGGAAAAATACAGGTTTTCAAGAATACATAACTGTTGCAACAGTCAATGGAATTCTTCTTTACTCACGTAGCACACAGTAGTTTAAGACTCAGAATAACAGATAACAGTGGAATGTCTGAAACAAGACTTTCTGGCATGTACCCACATGCATACACAGGTAGTGAGATCTATGCAACACTTGTACATTTATGTCATTTGTATCAGAGAGAGAGAGAGAGAACAGGCGTCAAACCACTAACCCCACTTGTAATTTTGTTTTGTGTAGTGTCTAAAAAAAGCACCTTCGATTTAAGATTTTTGGCATATTTGGCAATACCACTGAAACTGTTAAACAAGATTTAGTTATAAAATAAAATAAAAAGACATGGAGTTTGCTTGAATATTGTTACCATATTCCATAGGTAATCTGAAACATTTAAGATAGAAATATTAAAGCATTAATGGAATTTTTAGCTTTATAAAAAATTGTGCGTTATTCGGTTGTAAACACAAAAGCACTATGTAAACAGAAGGGTTAACAGCAACAAAATGTAAAGCTTAAAACTTCACACTTCAATTCTCGAAACCAACCAATCAAAATAAGAAGTTACTGCTAAATACAAAAATCATAAAGCTAGCTAACATTTAGGAGTTAAACTTGGTTAAAAAAAAAAAAACCTGTGCAAACCAAAATTAGGAATGTTTGTCGATTTAACACTCAATAGTTTCATGGCTAGAAGACCGTGGATGAGCAGTAATCAGTAGCGTATGAATGGAGGCCTACACAGATGCTGAGGAACACCTGAGAAACGAGGAAAGCAAGAAAAAGGAGAACATTTTAGAAATCTGATCTTTTTGTTGTGTGGCATAAACAAAGCACAAAAACAAAGTCATTGTTCTGGCACTGTCAATGTGTTCTTACTGGTCAAAAGCATGTGTGTGACTGCAGAAATGTGCTCAGAAGAGTCCTTTTATCTCCTCCGTCACAGGATCAAGGTCAATGTCGTAGAAACAGGGTCGCGTAGGCAAGCCTGGCATGGTGCTCATCTGAAAGAAAAATAAACTTTATGATAGCCAATAAATATTTGTATTATGCAAAACATTTTGTGCGCAAATATAACATCACAGCACACAGTAATGGAGTCAGAAAGTGAACTGGAGGTTTGTTGAATTAAATTTGGTACTTAAAGGACTATAACTGATACATAAACAAGTGTTTCAATTAGTCTATTACTATTGTGAAATAAAAATTTAAGATGTCTAAATATTTTAATGTTTTAGAATATTAAACAGAAATTTTAACAGGTCAATGTATATAAGCAATCAATAATCACTCGGTTTTAAAAAGTATGCAGACTTAGGATTGATTTATTGATTAAGGAAAACTTAAAGGTCATTATTTTAATTGGATTCAGTGGTCAAACCAATCGATTATATAAAAGAGAAATGAACAACCTTAAAAATACCACAGATTAAAATCAAGTGACTGGCATACATGTGAGACCCAGGCAAAAGAAATACAATTATCTTAATTAAATTATCATAAAAAATAAAAAAAAAACGGCCCAAGACAAAAAAAGAGACAGAAAACATGTCGTTTATTCAGCAATTTCACCTTGCCCACAGAATGTAAAACTCAAATATAAAGATCCTGCCTTTGTTTTCTGTGGTCACGTGCACTTCTGAGAATGAAAAAAGACATCATTCATCCCAACCTTTTATTGAGACTTCCGTTCCCCATCTTTTCTTAGAAACTTCATCACAGCAACCACAGCTTGAAATATTTTAAGGAAATATTGACAACCCAGGAGCTGTTTAATGTCTTATTGGAATAAATTAAGTACCTTGTAGAAAGATAAAGTCAACCAGTTGAGCAAAATCTGACCAGTTTTTTAGTTTTTCATATTGTTTTGTAATAAAAAAAGAAAAACCAAGTTGGCAAACTGAAAAAAAGTTATGATCCAGAGCATGACATCACCATGCGGCTCAACTAATAGGTAAATCTCCAAAGATTGGATAGATCAATTCCATACGACCCCAAGAATTTCAAACAGGTTTGGGACTTAAATCCAAATGATTCAAATTTGGGGTATTTTCTTACCAATTAGTTGCACTTTCTTCCAATTTGCTTAAGTACCATTATGGCACAGGGTCGAAAATACATAGCAATTTCAACTGTTGTTAAAAGCACACGAGACTGAACACAGATTGGTCAGGTTGAAGCTCCAACTGTCCCCTATCTCTGAGACAGATGCAACACTGTCTCAGCAAATTCACTTAAAAGGTCATCTGCTTGGCTGTGTGGTGTTTAGATGTCTTCTGTGCTAAAAAAAAACATACAAGGGATTCAATAATTGACCAGGATACAAATCTGCACTCATAAAGTGAACTTTCAACAGTTTTTTCCCTTCGGTTAAAGAGTTCACTTTGTGCCGTCATAGGAGCATTGCCATGCAAATAAACAGAAAATCTAGTTGCTATTCTAAATTAAGCCAAGAAATTCCCACAATTATTTCCATACACAATACTCCATTACATAGTCAATGTTCAAGAACAAATGGCAACTTGATTCATTTGAACACTTGGTTCAAATGGGCCATGTTTTCCTAACCACAGACCATTGTGTCGGTTTTATACTTTCTACTGAACATGCTCTTCGCACCAGTCTGCAGTTGACATGTGCTCATGTCAGCATGGTGGTCAGGTTGCCAAAACACCATACGCCTTCCAGCAGTATCATCAGGAATTCATTGTGCAGCTTACAGCAGACACGGATTTGGGCAATAAATTTCCTGAGCTGAATGGAAGCTAATATAGAGTCCCATTGTTCTCTGGCTGACCCCCTCCCTAGCATATCTGGTGCATGACATCAGTTACTTCCTCCTGTAGCCCCCCATGACTGCTTTGTCCCTCGGGGTCTGCCCTTGAAAGAAACGGGCATAATAACACACACCTGTCTTGTAGCCTGAGCCCCACAGTTAACTATGACTGAGAGACAGCAAAGATTCGGTTCATAAAATAATTAAATCTTTTTAGTATCTGGAAAAAAATAAATAAATAAAAACAAGCCCTTTAGAGAAATTTGACCTTTGCTATCATATAATCAATTACAGTTAACCCTTTAGTATAAGGAACCAATTCTCACTATTAACTAGTTGCTTAGCATGCCTATTATTAACATATTGGCTGTTTATTAGTACTTTAATTTAAAAGGCACACAGGTAACACTTTAGAATAAGGTTCCATTAGTTAATGTTAGTTAACTACTTTCATTAACATGAACTAAGCAAGAACAATCCTTCTACAGCATTTATAAGTCTTAGTTCATGTTAATTTCAACATTTACTAATGCATTATTTAAATCAAAAGTTGTGCTTGTTAACATTAGTTAATGCACTGTGAATTACCATGAACTAACAATGAATAACTGTATTTTCATTAACTAACATTAACGAAGATGAATAAATACAGTAATAAATGTATTATTCATTGTTTGTTCATGTTAATTAATACATTAACTAACATTAACTAATGGAACCTTATTCTAAAGTGTTACCGGCACACATTCTACATCCCTAAATCTCCCCAAAATATAAACTTAACAACTACCTTACTAAGTACAGTATTAATAAGCAGCAAAAGTCACAGTTAATGGTTTGTTAATAGTGAAAACTGGAACTTATATTCAAATATATTCAATATAAAAATATATTCGAATAAAAAACAACAAACATTATTTTAAATGTGTAATATTTCACAAATCACAATTACTGTTTACAACATTACTGTTTTTACTGTACCTTTGATCAAATTAATACTGGAGGCTTCTTTAAGAGGCTTCTTTCAAAAGCAATTTAAAAATGGTACCGACCCTGAACATTTAACAAATAGTTCAAAAATAATAACTAAGTATTAATTAATCTCTTTCCAGACTTTATTGCATGGTAACTGATGATCGTAATCTTTTTCCTTAAAACAAAACAGGATGATTTTTCATTTTATTACTTTATGGGCCATGGAATACATTTTCAAAACTTTATATATTTTATTGATATTTTGAAAAAACTGCAGTAAAAAAAAAAATAAAAAAAAATAAAAAACTGCAATATGTTTTAATTGTATAATAACATTGACCTCTGCAATGGTAAACACCACTACCTCCTTAACATCTGACTGTATTACAATCAAGCAAGCAAACGAACTAGATTTGAGGAAAGAAATAAAGAAAACCAGAAGAGCAGATAGAAATGAAGAGATTACACCGAAGTTCAAAGCACTGGCAGTAAACTCTGAGACGGGTTGGAGGTGAGAGGTCATGAGCGCTGGCCGTGTGTCCCGCAGCAGGCCCATGGAGATGAAAGGGGACAGAGCGGTGGTCAGACCGGACGGGCTGGGTCACAGTCACCCATCTCCCAGCATGCCGCACAACAGACACCTCACCCCGACCCTGACCCCACACTGCAGCCAGGACCTCACTCTCAACCCGGAAATGAGCTTCCTTCCCTAAACCTCACCCAGCCAGCAAAACATACAAAAGCCAGAAATACTGGCTTCAATACTTGATCAAACTGGGGCACAAAATCCAGTTAGATGGGATGTGATCAAATCAAAATAATCACATTTAACTTTTTTTAACCCATCAAACCAATAGATTTCAAACTTCAGAGTTCATACATGTTTATAAATGTTTTGAATTGATAGCTTTAAAATGTACAAACAGAACGGGAGAATAAAGAGTCTTGTTTTATATACCCCGATGTGGGAAGTCTGATTGGAATGGCGGTTCCTAAGGTGAACCAGCTGGGTTTAGGAAGAAAGTAGAGAAAACATTGGGGGAAAATCCAGGGACAGAGTATCTTAATGAAAACCAAAAATATGCGCACACTCAGAAAAGCATGGGTCATTCAAAAGTTGACCTCCAAAAAACCACACATGCTCTAAGCTCTGTTTTCTCAGGGCTTAATCAAACTGTCTCACAGACTTAATCATGAATCCAAACTGAGAATCAAGTAGACTTGTCATTAAATGAAAACTACCTTGACCAAACATTTTATATCTTCCTTAGGCCAAGCAATATTGGCTTTTAGAGAGTAAAAAAAGGAAGGCAAAGGAATTTGGCATGAGTGCTGTTTTTAAAAGCCCTAACAAGGTCATAGATCACAGGCTCAACCCTAATCCTGGATCCTATTAGTAACTGAAACATTCACCTACAAGCAAAGGAAATAATAAAAGAAAGTAATATGAAGAGGTAGTGGATGGCTTCAAATAGGTGTAAGCCATCAAATATGTCAGGAAGGAAATTATGTACATGTAGACATGAAGGAAAAGAATGTAATAAGATGATCTTCCATCAGATTTTGAGGATAATTACTTACAGTTCCAACTAAAGGGTAGATAAACCCTGCCCCGATGCTGGCACGAATGTCTCTGATTGGCAGGATAAAACCAGTGGGAACACCTTTTTTCTCCGGCATATGAGAGAGAGACAGGTGGGTCTTAGCCATGCAGATGGGAAGAGCACCAAAACCCTGTGAGAGATTTACAGACTGTTAATATCCACCAGGACAAGCACATCTCTTGACATCCGTTAGCTGTTATGTTGTGAGATGCACTGCTTCACAGGATTCAATTCAAACCCGTTGGGCCAAGATTATCTAACCATTTGATATAATTGAGCACACAGTTCATAAAACACATTTTCTACCAACATCAAACATTAGAAGATGGTGAAACTTAAAACTGGTAAACAAATACAAGCATTAAAATTTGACACTGTTTGATAGAGTTGGTGGATTTCAATGAATCAGTTCAAATCACCAGTTTCAATGAATCCATTCAAAACTATCTTCTTGTATATAAAGATATATAATTTTTTTATGTTATATTGGAGCATGTAAATAAAAAAAGTTTGAAAATATTTACATTACCTTTAAGATTAAAATAAAAAAGCTCAAATATCAAAATTGTACATGCATTTGTTAAGTTCGGTGGCAATGTACAGCCCTTCTCACCTGTTGATTGTAGTAGTCTATCTTAGCTTGAGCCTCAGGTGAAAGCTCAATATCATTAGCACCATAAACCTTCTGTGCAATAGTCCGAATTTTCTCTACAATAGGATCCTGTTAAAAAAATATACAAATAAATAAAAAACACACAGGGCTAACTTAACAAGTCAAGAGAGAAAAAATATGCGGGAAAAAAAAAAAATAAATCATTCAAACAATTTACTTTTTTTTTTTTTTTTGCAGTAAAACTTAAGGTGCGTCCCAAATCACACTGAAAATTCCAAAAATAAAAAGTGCACTTTAAATACCCGGATGATGCACTTCATCAATTAATAGTAGAATATACAGTATTGTTCAAAATAATAGCAGTACAATGTGACTAACCAGAATAATCAAGGTTTTTCGTATATTTTTTTATTGCTACGTGGCAAACAAGTTACCAGTAGGTTCAGTAGATTCTCAGAAAACAAATGAGACCCAGCATTCATGATATGCACGCTCTTAAGGCTGTGCAATTGGGCAATTAGTTGAATTAGTTGAAAGGGGTGTGTTCAGAAAAATAGCAGTGTGGCATTCAATCACTGAGGTCATCAATTTTGTGAAGAAACAGGTGTGAATCAGGTGGCCCCTATTTAAGGATGAAGCCAACACTTGTTGAACATGCATTTGAAAGCTGAGGGAAATGGGTCGTTGAAGACATTGTTCAGAAGAACAGCGTACTTTGATTAAAAAGTTGATTAGAGAGGGGAAAACCTATAAAGAAGTGCAAAAAATGATAGGCTGTTCAGCTAAAATGATCTCCAATGCCTTAAAATGGAGAGCAAAACCAGAGAGACGTGGAAGAAAACGGAAGACAACCATCAAAATGGATAGAAGGCTAACCAGAATGGCAAAGGCTCAGCCAATGATCACCTCCAGGATGATCAAAGACAGTCTGGAGTTACCTGTAAGTACTGTGACAGTTAGAAGACGTCTGTGTGAAGCTAATCTATTTTCAAGAATCCCCCGCAAAGTCCCTCTGTTAAAAAAATGCATGTGCAGAAGAGGTTACAATTTGCCAAAGAACACATCAACTGGCCTAAAGAGAAATGGAGGAACATTTTTGTGGACTGATGAGAGTAAAATTGTTCTTTTTGGGTCCAAGGGCCACAGGCAGTTTGTGAGACGACCCCCAAACTCTGAATTCAAGCCACAGTACACAGTGAAGACAGTGAAGCATGGAGGTGCAAGCATCATGATATGGGCATGTTTCTCCTACTATGGTGTTGGGCCTATTTATCGCATACCAGGGATCATGGATCAGTTTGCATATGTTAAAATACTTGAAGAGGTCATGTTGCCCTATGCTGAAGAGGACATGCCCTTGAAATTGTTGTTTCAACAAGACAATGACCCAAAACACACTAGTAAACGGGCAAAGTCTTGGTTCCAAACCAACAAAATTAATGTTATGGAGTGGCCAGCCCAATCTCCAGACCTTAATCCAATTGAGAACTTGTGGGGTGATATCAAAAATGCTGTTTCTGAAGCAAAACCAAGAAATGTGAATGAATTGTGGAATGTTGTTAAAGAATCATGGAGTGGAATAACAGCTGAGAGGTGCCACAAGTTGGTTGACTCCATGGCACACAGATGTCAAGCAGTTTTAAAAAACTGTGGTCATACAACTAAATATTAGTTTAGTGATTCACAGGATTGCTAAATCCCAGAAAAAAAAAATGTTTGTACAAAATAGTTTTGAGTTTGTACAGTCAAAGGTAGACACTGCTATTTTTTTGAACACACCCCTTTCAACTAATTGCCCAATTGCACAGCCTTAAGAGCGTGCATATCATGAATGCTGGGTCTTGTTTGTTTTCTGACAATCTACTGAACCTACTGGTAACTTGTTTGCCACGTAGCAATAAAAAATATACTAAAAACCTTGATTATTCTGGTTAGTCACATTGTACTGCTATTATTTTGAACAAAACTGTAGGACACTTCATGCACTCAACTGTCACAGCTTCAGTTACGTAAAGAAGGGGGAGGAGCTATCAGACTCCCATAATAAATGACAAAATTACCATATATAACATACACTACATGGATGAGTAAATTGTGCATAAGTAAATAGTATATGAGTGCATAGTGTATAGTGCATCATTTGGGAGGTAGCTTTAGCTTCCACCTATCTGGTGGTCATAAAATCCCCCCAGCCAGTTCTCTGTATAGAGAGCAAGTGTCCAGACCTCTAATAGGATAATAGAGGCAAGCTAGAGCAAAGAGCAGAGATTAAAACACCTTTCATAGCATCAATTAATCAAAGTCACAACCTCTAAGCTTACTTAGGTTAACCCAAACCAGCTGATGACCTTACATCCCCCCCAGCCCCATCTTAACCTGCCATATACACACTAGGAGCAACACTTGTACAGCTCATTGTATAAGATAAAATCATGTTTAAACCATCCATCAGAGACTATTTGCTCTGTCTCAGTAGGGATTCACATGTTACCTAAGTTCAATGTTTGCTTTATTAATATTTAAAGTATTATTTTCACAAATAATTGTGTCTGGCCTCACCTGGAGATTGTACAGGAACTGGAAATGGTTCTTCTGAGATGCAACTTCCTTCACAGCATGTGCCAGCTCCACAGAGCCCCGTCCACCTCTGGACCAATGATGACACTGCACAGCAGCTGAAGCCCCAGAAGCCTCTGCGATGCGACACACCATGTCGATCTCTGCTTGAGTGTCAGTCCTTCACAGAAAGAGAAATGTCACACGGCAAACACAACACTTTGGCTAAATATGGTCATTAATCAAAAAGTAGGGGGGAAAAAATAACTTCCAGACATACTGGAAAGACGCACTTACAAATAAGCTCAATTTGGACACCATCTGTTGGCGTTTTTGATCACACGCTTTCTCACACACTCTTATTACTCTGCTTTACGTCAACCATTGCTATTTATAAATTGTTTAATAAGCCAAAATTTTCAAACCTCATGTTTTGGGAAGAAAATGCATGTTGCAGATAGACCTATTCTTACTTGAAGACATTCAGAGCAACGACCACAGGGACTCCAAAGAGATGAGCGATCTGAATCTGTTTCTTTAGGTTACAACAGCCATCTGCAACCAGCTGCAAATTCTGATAGAAAAAGGTAAACATGGACATTTCAATAATAATAAAAAGTCTCAATTGCAGGCTTGAATGTCATTAATATTTAACAAATACGATTTTAAATAAAAAAACATTCGAGCACCAGCTGAGCTTTCCAGAGGAAAATGATCACACCAGTCTCAGAGAATAGCTATCCAAAGCTTCAGTGCTTTCTGTTCCTCATTACAGAACCGCACAATTAGCTTAATCACTTGAGTTATTTTCTCAGCTGGGGTTGCTTTAGAGAGACTGATGAAAAGCAGGTATGGTATTTCTTAGACAACAACTCCCATTACGCCTCGGTGTCTTTAGCTTCAACAACACAGATTGTATTTACCCTGTTAATTGAATAACACAAACCACATTTGGGAGGAAAACAGGGAACTGGAGGGGGTGGAGATGATGTGCTCTGGGCCTTTGCCTGAGTGAGGTGAGGCAGACACTCATTCATTTACTTCCCTACCTCCTTCCAACCCTCTTTATTTTCATCCTGTCGTTGGGGAGCGAGCAACATCGCCACTTATTGTTGGAGCAGGATAGTACACAAGTGCAAAAAAACATCTTGTTCTTACTAGAATTAAATTAACAAATCATTCACCCTACAAATATGGTAATTTGAAGTAAGACATTGCTTACCTCACTGATATATTCTTTAGGCAGTGGTACACCAGCTGTAACCTAAACAAATATGCAGTATATTCACAAAGTTGAAATGTATTTGGCATATAAATGTCAGGCATGTTAAGAGATTATGTGAGTGTACACACAGCAGCACACACACTTACATTTGGTCCACCTCCATGCATCTTCAGAGCCCGAACTGTGGCTACCAGCACCACAACATCAGGTGTGAGCCCAGACGTCCGACACTTAATGTTGAAGAACTTCTCCATGCCAATGTCAGCACCAAAGCCAGCCTCCGTCACTGAGCAGGGACGGAGAACGAAATTAAGAAATTGTTGAGAACTTTTGCAAATAAGAATCTTCAAATAAAAACTGCTCTTTTGTGCAAGATACAGATGTAAACAAATATTCTGTATCATTCCCTTATTATTATTGCATAGAGCCGGATAAGAGCACATAACACACACATGCTTTCTCACAAGTAAGAATAAAAGCAACCTACAGTTAGACAATAAATCACAACCATATTAAGAGCGAGCATGCAAGTCCTCTCCGTATGTGTTACTGCGGTCATGAATGAGTGATCAATGGAACATTTCACTGTTCAAGTGCTGACAGTGGTGTAGAAAACATGATCATCTCAAACCGTTTTGTTAAGATGTTTTCAATTTCAAGTGTTTTCCTTTCCCCTTCAAGTTTTATTTGTTTTATGAATGAGAGATATCAACTCTTTGTGTTTGAACTAGTCTGTATTAATGTGTGTGTGTCATTGAACAGTAAGCATGTGTGGAGTATTTCCATGTATCCATTTTTCCCAGAACCCTGCGAGCTTCCTGTGCTACTTCCCAGGCTTTTGGAGCAGGAGGTAATGGGAAGGGTAATGTTGTTCTTTCCACCAGAGAGGTCTGGCATATTTTCTGAGGCTCTACATGTTTGTGTGTGTGTGTGTGTGGTGGTCAGGCACTTGGATTTGAATGGAAATAATCTTCTGAAGGTAAGCATTTTGTTCAGTCACACACGCATCAGCTCTTGGTCACTTACAGTTAACTTCATGTAATTCAATTACCATATGATGGAAAGATTTAAGCATTTAGACAGAATTTAAGAAATCGAATGCTTTTGCATTGATAGCATGTCCAGGGTGTCAACATTGGCGCAGCTCTGGAAGAGAAAGGAGACTGATTAGGTTTAGGAAGGAAGCGAGAAAGGAGGGAATTTGTTAAGAGTATGTTTAAGACAGAAGAAAGGAATGATTAGTAAAGAAGGAAGGAAGGAAGGTAGGTTTTGGAAGGAAAGAATATTTAGGAAGGAGAAAAGGAAGGTAGAACTGAATAGACAGGAAAGAGTAAAGGAAAGATCGAATGTTTGGTAGAAATAAAGGCAGGAAGGAAGAAAGGCAAAACTGCAAAGTAAGGAAAGAAGGAAAAGTGAAAGTAAGTGAGTGAAGTGATGTGTGCCCAAGTACGGTGACCCATACTCAGAGTTTGTGCTCTGCATTTAACCCATCCAAGTGCACCCACACAGCAGTGTACACACACACACACACACACACACACACACACACACACATCCGGAGCAGTGGGCAGCCATATTGCTGCATCACCCGGAGAGCAGTTGGGGGTTCAGTGCCTTGCTCAAAGGTCTCATTTCAGTCATGGTATTGAGAGTGGAAGAGAGCACTGTACATTCACTCCACCCACCGACAATTCCTGCCGGACATGACACTCAAACCCACAACCTTCAGGTTTCAACTCTACCCATTAGGCCATGACTGCCCCCGGAAAGTAGAAAGGCAAGTAACAAGGAAAGAGTCCCTAGAAAGGGAAAAAAAAGATAAAGAGGGAATGTTTAGATAGGAAAGAAAGAAAGAAGGAAGGACGAAAGTTTAGGAAGAAAGCAATTAATATTTAGGAAGGAAAGGAAGGAAGCAAGGAAGGTAGGTTTAGAAAGGAAGGAAGACGGTGCAAATTCATCCTATAAATCTGTATAATACTGTATACATTTATTTTAGTAACTAAGAAATCATTTTGTGTCACAGAAGAAACCCCCATTAAAGCACAACACAAGCCTGCTGTTACAGTTATTTCACTTATGCATGTGTGTGAAACAGGCCAAAAACCATGGAATCAGTGTGTTATCCTGGAGGCAGTACTCATGACCTTGAGACGACCAGGTGCTGTAATAAACTGACCCACCCCACCCGTATATGAGTGTACAACACCAGGCCTCGGGTCACCCACACACCAGTCAGGTACAGATTTACAAAGGGAATGTGAGGTGGGGAGTATGTTATTGCCCTTCAGGAACTTTCAGAGAACTATCAGACCATCTATCAGTCTGAGGCTTGTGTGCCGTGGTTCTGTGAAGTGGATCTGTTGTGTATAATCAGCTGATAGCCAGCGTCCTATCTCTCACCCACAGCAAAAACACTACATAACACACATACCTTGGCATCAGGTAATGCATACACGTCGCCCTCCTTCACTAATATTTTGCAAAAATCAGCAACTCCCAGCATTCCTACTGTTAGTTGAGGCTGATACTCCAAGTCTAATATGGACTTCTCTGAATTCAAGAACAAGACCCATCTGCGTGTCTTTCGCAATGTGATAAAACAAACAATTCATTTCATACTGTGCTCCACAGAGGGGCCTCTTGTAAAGTTTATAGGGTTTATAAAAAACCAAAAAAATACAAAAATACAAAAAATAAAATTGTAATAAGACTTAATGGTGATGATAATTAGTAAGACATTCCAATTAGAAACACTACTGTTTTAATATTTCGTTGTAAAAAAAAAAAAAAATCCAGTAAAACATTTAAACAGTAGTGTTTATCAGCACTGAGTTTTTATGTACATCTCAACTCATCATGCATCACATACATTTAATTAAATTGCAGCCTTTGCAATTTGATAATCTCAGTACGCCATATTGTGATTTGGGTTTTATTTAGTTTAACCATGCAGCTCTTCTAGAAGAATTTACTATTTACACACTGGCAGAAACTCAGCCGTAGGAAAAAGCACTGAAATTCTAGAGGCGGTAACTCGACACAGCTTTGCCTGGTTTGGTAGGCAGTGTTTTCATTGGGCTTACACATCTCAGCTTGTCCTTAAATGAGGGGGTGAAGCTTACACCGTTCTTAGTGTGGACCACAGGGCCTCCGCCATTCCCAGCATTCTTTTAGTGTCTGGGGCATGTTGCGGAGCAGGGGAGAGATAGAGAATAGCAAAGGAATGAGTGAGAAATGGAGAGAGGAAGTAATAAAGTGAAGGAGAGATGGGAAGATAGTGTGTGTGTGTGTGTGTGTGTGTGTGTGTGTTCTGCAAGGCACGTATGTTCAGGTGTGTTAAAAACAAATAAACTAAATTGTCACGTTACATAACCAAAGCTATAAATGGTTAAATTAAACCAGCTTTTCCTCCTCCAGAGTTTAGCGAAATAGCAATTCATACCACTAGGCAATTAGCCACTTAGTCCTACCACTTAGTATAACATTTAAGTCTAGAAAATAGCCTGATGCAAGTTGCTACATGTGAGTCAAAACTGGACCCTATTTAAACATTTGGAAAATGTTTATATATTTTTTTAAAGAAATGTTTGATTTTTGAAGGTGAAATAAAATTTCCTCAAAAGATTTATCATGGTTTTCACAAACAAATTAAGTGTTTTCAACACTGATATTATTAAGAAATGTTTCTTGAGCTCCAAATCAACCTATCAAAATTTCTGTAAGATCATGCGACACTGAAGACGGGATTAATGAAGCAGAAAAATTCAGCTTTCATATTACTGTATTGTTCAACTGTTTTGTTAAACCGTTCAACTGTTTTGATCAAATATCAAACATAACTCTTTAAAAACGAAAGAAAAAAATACTTAACAGTAATGTTTTACAAATTCTTTAACATTTTCAATGATATATACACAACTACATAAAAATAAATGCAATTATATTAAATTAAAGGTTTAAAAACAGGACTGCATTGGGTAAAATAAGTTTATAGATGAAATCTAAATTTTAAAAGGCTTTTTTCTAGAACAAGATGTAACAAATGTATTATAAACAGGCATTTTGGGGTTCAAGCATGACAGGATTCTGTGGTAGTGGTGGGGAGGGGTGGTATAAAAATATATTTGTTAACAGGAGTCTTTTTATTTTAACATGGCCTTTGTCTCTGGTCAATGAATGTGTGTGACTATAAAAAGATGCAGGTGTGCGACTGAATGTGTTTGTTTGTTGGTGTGTGTGGATATACTGTATGTGTGTGCACTCACCAACATAACCCTCTTCTCCAACTAGTTTAAGAGCCAACTTGTCTGCCAAGACAGAGGAGTTTCCATGGGCGATGTTTGCGAAAGGTCCAGCATGCACAAACACTGGAGTGCCCTGACATGACAAAGACATAAACAATATCAGTGCACACCACCTGCATTTCAAAATAACACACATTAACAGGTGTGCCTCAAGATTACCTGAAAATACTGTAGAAATGTTTAATTAAGAGCTGGTGACTAATAATACAAGACGTAGGGTTTAAAGATTTAGTTTACCCAAAACTGAAAATTAGCCCAAAAACTACTCGCCCTTATGTCATCCTAGTTGTAGATGACTTTCTTCTTTCAGACGAATCTAGTCAGAGTTACATTAAAAATACTCTTTGATCTTTCAAGCTCACTCAGTGTTGTCTGCATCAGTCCAAAAGAAGTTAAATAAAAAGCACCTACCCTTAATAAAAAGTGTCTCACATCATTTTGATATAAGCCAAGAGGAGACTGGTTTTCCTTTGCTAAAGTAAGGAAACTTTGATTCCTTTGCTCCTGTTAACAAACACTGGTTTTCACGAGACTCACCAGCACATGTGCAACACTGGCCTCATACGTCATCCGCCCGGAGCTGCTTCAGTGTACAACTCTTGGCGCAAACTAGATTCAAGTGATTATTACACTTACAAAAAGGCATTGATTCGCTACAGGAGGCCTTTGTTCACCCCCCTGAGACATGTGGATGGGCACTTTTTTTTTAACTTCGTTTGGACTGATGCACTGCAATCTGGGTGCCATTAAACAGCATGAAAGATCAAGGAGTGTTTTTTGTCTTTTTTGTTTTTTTATAACTGACTGGATTGGTCTGAAAGGAAAAAGTCGTGTACTTTATGGGCTAATTTTAATTTTGGGGTGAACTAACCCTTTTAGTAGTCAATCTACATGCCTGTGTATTTTGCTTAAAACTTTACATGGTTAAGATTTTATATGTTAGGACCATTGTATATTCAACAACAACAAATGTTAAATGGGTCTGGAAAGTCTGTTTCATCATCATAAGCCAGAAAGCATTTAAAGCTCTGTGAATATGAGTTTTGAGCTGATGACCCTGTGGTGCTCTGTAACTTCCTAAACACTGAAAAGTGACACTAGCAGCTTAAGGGACTGGAAGGAGAGAGTGCAGGAAAATGGAAAAGGGACAACATACAAAACAAAGAACGACGTGATGGTGAAGTCATTTAATTTCAGGAAAGGGATGCAAAAAAAAAAAGAGCTCCATGAGTTGGAAAGAGACCACCTTCCTTTATTTATCTAAAATTTTATCACTGCATCCCAGCATCCTATTTTTACTGCCTTTTACAGGTGCTGATATATACTAAATATTCTACATTAACATCACCTTTAAGACTTTAAAGAGCAAAAAAATTAGTGAGAAGTGAAATGAACCAAGCTCATTTTGAGACATGACCTCATTAGCTACACAAGCCTGCCAGAGATTTATTGATCATTTCATTTAATCAAAAAGATTCGTTTGTGTTTTGGTATTTAGTTAGTAATGTAGATTCATGTATAGTCCACATCACTATATTTTTATTTTAAGCTGTTGGACAAAAGAGTAGTAAGTTATGTATTTACTTGACATTTGGTCTAGAGGCCTTATGAACCATCATATGAAAGTGATGAAATCTGATAAACATTAACTGGACACTGATTTTGACAATGTGCTAAATAGGTTTCACAGGTTTAAAATTTCAGAACTAATTAATCAGTTCAGAAGATCATCAAATAACATTCATCTGCAAAATAATTCAATAAATCAATTTACAGCATCAAATCTGCTCACAAAATGGACGTATCTGGCAGCCTGTCAAACAAGCCCAAAAAAAGCACAAGTGATGGTCTTTATGCATGACTGTGGATGGAAAGAAATAAAAAAACTATAATATATATTTAAAAAATTGAATAGGAAAGATTGGAGCCTTTTGCCCTGTAACTGTGGAAAAGAGAAGAGATTTAACATGCCAATGCCGGGAAAGTTAGAAAACAGGAAATACCAAGTGTGCACAGTACATGGCAACAGGGTGCTTATGCTTATTTAATAGGCAAAATGTTCATCTTATTTTGACGTTTGTCCAGGTTATCTAGTTATTGACTCTATTCGACTTCCATTTTTTAACTAGTACATAAGCTACAAATGTATTTGATTATTCTTATTAACAGTTATAATAACTTTATTAATAGATCTGTAAATCTATCACAAAGCCAATACACAGATGTATTAATATGTTTGATCAATACATCTCCTTTTAAAGGCTTTTTTATGCTTACCAAGGGTACATTTATTTGATCAAAAATGTAGCTGTTTTGTAGCTTATGTTTTAAAATGTAATTTTTTTCCTGTGATGACCAAGCTGACTATAACACATTTTAAGGACTCTTTAATTAAATCAAACAAAGAGATTTTATTTGAAAAACAAACTTTATGCAACAATGTAAACGTCTTTACTGTTCCTTTTAATAAATGTAATGCATCATTCCTGAATAAAAGTACTAATGTCTTAAAGAAAACATATACTGACCCGAGGATTTTGATATGGTCAACATATATACAGTTGACTTATTTATTTATTTGTTGCATGACACAAACAAGTGGTTTGCTTGGCCAAGCAAATCCAAATAAGAGTATAGTTTTTTTTATATATATATATATATATATAAAGATTGTGGATATTAAAGACTAACCCTACCCATGAAAGAATACTCTTCACATTTTTATAGAAGTGAAAAGATAACTGCAAAGTCCTTTAATGTCTAAAGGATGGTTTTTATGATCATACGACTTCTGGGGACAATTTGGTCCCTGAATTGCAGCTAACATCATACACACACTGGAGACTTAATTTCTCCTAACACTCTTTACAAATCGTGAGTCTTTATCAAACATGCTTAGATCCATCTGTGAACACATGCATGTCCTCTTGTTCAGACATTCACACAGTTCCTCGCTCATATCCCAATCCCAGCAGGGACATTATAACACCATGCAAACAGAATACAGTTTTCCCACAACCCTTTACTGCCTTGTTCATTCTGATACAATTCCTCCTCACAAGAGAAACAGGAAACCAGACAGGAAAGGTTTCAAAAAGCAATTCTGTGGCCCTCTCTACAAACATGCAACTTCTATGCATCTCACACGCAAAAACATACGCATGTACACACCAAACATCAATCACTAGTCATTAGCATGTTTAAAGTCATAGAGATGAAAGGCATTCCAACAATCAGGCTTTTCACCAGTCAATTTCTCATTTCCAGTTTTCTCGTGGTGTTCAGGGTGTGACAGTGAAAGACAGAGACAAACTCCCACTGAGCCGAAACCAAAACCAGATGTGCATGCGTTACTGTATGAGTGTGTGTTTTTGTTGCCATGCCTCGAATATCCTATCACTTCACCAACGCTGAGAGTATCAAGTTTGGGAGTTTCCATCAAGATAGGACAGTTATGTGTGCATGTGTCGGAGAAAGAATAAGAAAAATAGCACACAAGCGAATGACTGTGTAAAAGATACTGAGTGTTTGCGGTACAGGAACAGGGAAGAGGTCTCACCTCCAGTGTCTGCATCAGTGTGGGTTTGATAGCATCTTTCATGAGGACTGCCAAAGCCCCGGTTACACCCTGAGAAAGAGCAAAGAAATGTCAAAGTATATCGTCCATAGCAGTTGTTGAATCTTTCTATGGTAGGCTTTTGCATAGCCATGACATTTTGACTGGTGATTTGTGATAAATATCATGTTTTTTTCATCACATTGCTTACAGTGTACGTTTAATACACATCATTTACATTTAACTTAGTGTTTTTATTCACGTAATTCTAACCCTATGCAATATATAATTCTATGTTCACAATATTTAAAATATTTAAAATATTTTCAATTTACAATGCTGTTTTTGAAACCTATGAATATTATGATTATATTTTAATTAAACTTAGTAATCATTGTTTATAT
The DNA here is from genome assembly GCF_023724105.1 of Carassius gibelio. Taxonomy (NCBI): domain Eukaryota; kingdom Metazoa; phylum Chordata; class Actinopteri; order Cypriniformes; family Cyprinidae; genus Carassius; species Carassius gibelio. The sequence continues at coordinate 17,318,096 of NC_068390.1, read as the reverse complement.
ACATAGTAAGATTTTTTTTTTTTTGCAATGTTTTTGAAATGAGCAAAACATACAGCAAAAACAGTAATATTATTAACCATTATCAATTTAAAATAATTGTTTTCTATTATAACATTTCAAAATGCAAATTTTTCCTTTGATGGCAAAGTTGATTTTTAAGCAGCGATTGCTAAAATTTTGAGCTGAAAACAGTGGCTCCTGATTTTTTTTTTGTAAACAACACTTTTTTTTTACGACTTTTTGATGAATAGAAATTTCAAAAGAACAGCATTCATTTCTGTGACTTTGTGATCAATTTATAGGTAGTTAATTGTGCTCTCTCTCTCTCTCTCTCACACACACACACACACACACACAAACACACACCAAGTCATCTGCAGTGATCGGCTGGCCGTTTCTGCTGCTGCCCACAACCATACGTCCCAGCCTTGCTCGCATATCAGCCAGTCCATCAGTTAGAGCAAGGATAGCCATGATCTCACTGGCCACCGCAATATCAAACTGGGTCTGTAAGAACGAGAGGGGAAAATCACATATTGACCAGCACACAAACACTTCACACTGATGATTTAGGTGATTTCTTTTAACAAAATAAGACATCATGATAAAGAGAGTGGAGAGATTTGTCAGATACACACGCACGCAACATCTGCCAAGTCTGGTTCTTTAACACATACAGTAAACTGCTACCACATGTGTCAAAGACAACCCCAGCTGGAGTAAAAATGAGCTGTCCTGGTTTAACTCTCAGCTAATAAATACTCCCCCAATAAAACAGCTGGGAGTGGTGGCCAGATGCCCTATGAGGAGAGATGGGCCACTTAATACACACCACTTGTGTCAATATTACTTTCCATTTAACTGCATTTACAGCACCCTAATTGCTGAGATGATACCAAGTCAAGGTTTGCAATGCATGAAGTAACACGCTTAAGTGCTTTTTTAACATTTCAAACACACACACACACACACACACACTCTTACTGTCTTTACAAAATGCACACACTGTATATTATATTGTTCAAGAACACACTACTAGGCTGTAATGGACATTTCAGTGGTTTTGGTACAGTGGGAGGGAGACAAACATAAGCACATGATTGACCAGCTCAAAGGGTTTGCTACAATGTGTGCGCAGGAACACCTTTTATAAAACATTTGATTTTAATGGGACTGTTTCCCATTAAGGTGCACACTGTTATCTGCCTGATTTGGTTTAAAAGTCATTATTTCTGACAGCCGCTGACATACTGCAAGACTTAACAGATTCCAGCTAAGGGAAATAGACAGAAAGGTCAGAGAGGGAATGGAGCAAGAGAGATATATAGTCATCGAGGAAAAGTGACAAAACTTCTACACTTCAAATTTGACTGTTGGTTAACTGAATCAGAAATATGAAGCACATACCTGGCGAGCATGGCCTTTTTCTGTGTTGGCCTGACCAACAGTGATCTTGCGCAGAAATCTGTCGTTGGTATCAACAACTATTTGAAACAGGAAAACAAAGGTTAAGAGTGAAACCAGAATGAAGCCTCTGCTTCTACCTTAGGATAGTTCACCCAAAAATAAATAGTTCTCTTATTTACGCATTCTCATGTCATTCCAAACCCGTTTGACTTTCTTTCTTCCATTAAAACACATAAGGAGAAATTAAGGATGTACTTGTCACTCATTTCCAAACAATTACAACAAATGTGGAAAAAAGCTTTCAAGCGATAAAATTAAATACAGTGAAAGACCCAGAAAAGCAGTCAACATGATTGGTGCACTATATTCCAAGTAGCTTGAACCATTATGATTTGTCTCACTATTCACTGATCATCTTCAATGTACAGAGGACTGAGAGTGACTCTTTAAAATAAGTTATCAGTTTCTCAATTCAAACATAAAAGGGAAATAAATAACATTAAACAGACATTCAAAACTTACATTTTGTCTATTTTCTTTTGTTTTCAAAATATATATTAAAAGAGTAAAATAGTAAATTAATAAATCATTTTAGAAGCACATTTGGCATTTAAATGGCATTTTAAATAAATTTTTTTAAATTCCAGTAGTTTTTCTTTTGCCACTTGCCAATTCCTTTTTTTTTTGTCCATTAGTCAGATGCTTTTATTTTACTGTTAGTCCATCAAAAAAAAAAAAAACGGCTCAGTTATTGGGGAAATTTTGCCTTTATTTTAAGTGTTACTCTCAGTCCTCCATGCAACTACTACATCCAGATCATTACGATGGTAAATTGATCTCTACAACCAGATTAGTATGATTGGTGAACAAATTATCCAGACCTGTTTTGTGAACAAGATCAACAGAGCAATTGAACAGTTTCGACAAAATAATGACAATTCTCATATATGGGGGAATTTTTACTCTAAACTTTCTTAATAATGAAAGAAACAAAGCATTTAAAACCTTTTGTAATTGATAGATTTCAAGATTTTTTTTATTTTTATAAAATCACATTGTTTGGCTTGTTCTATCTGCTCAAGCGTCACAGCGCTGTCTGAAAACAACTTCTGAAGAGAATCCAGTCATGAGGGAACTCAGCTGGATGCTGAATGCTGCAAGCTGGACACATTTTGCAGTCACTGTTAGAAGATGTATGAGGCAATCTAATGAATCCCAAAAACCAATGACCTAAAGAGACCCAGAGGGATGGGTGCCAGGCCAAACCATAACCTTGCAATAAGCATGCATTCCTCTAAGACTTTTAGGATTTTTTTTTCTTGCAGCCAAGCTGAATGTAGGAGGGTGCAGTATGAGACACAAACACAACTCCCTAAGGGCCAAGAAGTTGCAGGGGAAAGAATTCAAACCCTCTGGTATTTTCTCATGGAAAAGCAGAACAATTATTAGAAGTCTCATTTTAAACATGTCACGGGCGCAACAAAAATTACAACAGTGGTTTAGTCTGCTTTCTGGCTGTCTCTCGTATCCCTCTTGTGTATCTGTTTCAATTCATCCATCTGTGACAACACAGCGTACATGAACTACAGCATAACATACGGCACAGCCCAAATGTTTCATCTGAAGAGTGATTAATAAAGTAAAAAAAGACCATGATAATGTAGTCTGAGGATCATTATTCACAATGATATCTTCCCATAATGGACCATGGAAAACCCTAATGGTTAAAACCGTAGATTTATGAATCTCAACTTTTTGTACAGAATTGCCAAACCTTCTCAGACGCACACATACACACACACACTGATTCGCAGCAGGAGAGAGATGTAAAGCTGTTTTTAATATTCCAGGCTCCTCATCTTAATGTGCACTTTTGAACCGACAGAGTAAATATCCCATCAGTTAGTGCAGCACTCTTCTGAATGTAGGGCTAAAGGCAGCAGATGTTCCCAGGTGGCCTTGAGTAAAACGGGAAACACCCCAATCCAGCTGAATCTCGTCCCCCAGTGATCGCAGCTATCAGACAGCACTGCACCATAACCAAAAGCAGAAGGTCTACATTTGGTATCCCTTCCAGGCTCTCATATGTAATGACATGGCTAGTTTATGGTGCTGTCCCGCTAGACATTTTAAAACAGAAGAGTTAAATGTGGCAATAGCATTCCAATGACCACATATAGTGTCATACTTCATGCTTCAGCTCCCTGTCTTATGCATCACATATCCTGTACCACAATCTCTACATTTCTTTCTGTGACTTATCAAGCATTGAGCTTTTTTTTTTAAGAACATGCCATATGCAGAACAGTAAAGCAATCTACATTGCACAAGATCCTACCTCTCTGCCATGTGACCTTCTCAGGGTCAAGGTCAAGACGGACAAACGCCCTGACCTCTTCTGGTGTGAGGTCACTGGGGTCAGATTTGTTTATTCCAAGACGCTGAAAACACAGGTGAGCAAGAGACAGACACAAGTGCAGTGATTATTATTATGAAAACTGGTTCATTCATATTTATGTGGTTCATTCATACTTAAAGCATTTTCATTTCTGCAGTAGGTTTTGGCCTTTAATAGGTACTGTACAGTCTGTTCAGTCTGTACAGTCTGTACAGTCTCTTGTAAATTTACTGACTTTGCCTGTTTCAGCTTATCTGTCACAGTCAACATAACACAACACTTGACTTGTTTACTTTATAAAATATTTTAAAAAAAGAAAGAAAAAAAAGAAGTGAAGGGCTAAACTTGTGAATTCTGAGACTTGCTGTGAATTACAGCTTTATAAGAAAGAATTGTTAGTTTTCGCAGTAGCTGCCTGAGGACCCCTGTTGGTTATCTGATGTACTGCTTCCAAAGTTCTAGTGCAGTTCTTCTCAACATTTGTAACCTCCCCATTGTCCACATTGTCTCTTAAAGTCTTAAGAGGGGAATGTTTTACAGAGTTCCCATTTATCGGGAAAAGGATTAAAGATAGGGATGTCATTTTTCATATATATAGTTTTAACCTGATAAATTAATTTATTTGGCATATTAAATACATATTTAAAATTAGGCTTTTTAAGAACATAGAAGCCCTGGATCTTCAATGGAAAAATTCTTGTATGTGTGTGATAAAAGGGGATGCATTAAAATAAAATGTGACAAAATGACAAAGCATTAAAATACAAGCATTAAAAAAAACTTCTGTGTCAAATGATCAGATGGCATTATAAAAGTTAAAAAGGTCAGAGGTACAAAGATCTTGTCCAGACTCACCTGTAGGCGAGCCATCTGTATAGGAGAGAAGCATCTCACACCGTTAACAGATGGCACTAGTCTGCTGTACAGGGCCTGAAAGACACAAAACAACTTAAAGCTGAATAAAGCATTAGGATGTGATAAATATACAATTACAGACTTGTACAGAACCAGAAACAATTCTCTTTAATGATGCAGCTACTGACTAACTGCTGATGAATCATAATATTAAATCACAGGGAGACTGTCCTGTGTGAAAAGAAAAACATTCTGATTGCAGTTGTTTACCCTGTCTGATTGAGTAGCTTCATGGAGAATGCGGGCATCGATAGCTGCCGCCACTAGATTATTGGCTGCTGTTATAGCGTGGATGTCTCCTGTCAGGTGGAGATTAAACTGAAGGGGGAAAAAATAGTGAGAGTAAGAGTGAGTAAGCTGTTTTCTGAAGCTTCTGATAAAGACAGTATCTGCTCACACACACACACACACAAACACAAACACATTCAGTGTTGTCCAAAAGTATATATTTTTTATAGATATTTACCGGTAATAAAAATAAAACTTAATTCGAAAAATCTATTTTGACTGAGTATTAGACATTGTGCTTTATTTTACTTGGTCTCAACGGCTGTGTGAGTTTCTTTTAAGGGCTGTCATCACTTGTGGCATACTAAGGGAAAGGGCTTTGTGATAACGGGAGACAGGATGTCTGTAGTCACTCACCTCCTCCATAGGAATGACCTGTGCATATCCTCCACCCGCCGCTCCTCCTGCAGGGAGACAAAACACACAGCAATGAAAACACAAGACAATATGTCTGACATAAGCTCTGATCCTAAATCTAGCGAACTGCCCTGCTGTGTACTAAACGGGCAGCAACTTCGAGCGCCACACAAATAGCAGTTTGCACAACAAACTATTGCAATTCATTTAAATTATGTTACTAAGCTAATGACATGATATTCCACATACATATATAAATATGTAGAATTTAATATAAAATTACATCAATTACATTTATTTGATTCAATTTTGAAAATCCCCTTACATTACATTTTTTTTTGTATATTTACAATAAATTCGAATTATATTTTATTTCCATTCATTTAATTTTATTTAGCCATCTTGAATTTATTTTACTGAACTCAATGCAGGGCATTCTGGAATTGCCTACTCTACAAAGGACAAGATACAGTGCCTTAAAATCAGTGCATCTTAAAATGTTGCTTAATTATAAAACCTGCGTTAACAGTGCAACCTTCAGGAAGTGTATCGGTGATACCATGAAATGTTGTTATGGTAGTTACTGTTATCCATGTGCTACGATATCAAACTAAAGTAAAGCAAGCACACAAAAACACACCTTTGACACCAAACGTTGGGCCCTGGGAAGGCTGTCGCAGGCAAGCGAAAGAGTTGAGCTTAAGATGAGCGGAGAGGGCCTGGACAAGACCTATGGTCACTGTACTCTTCCCTTCACCCAGAGGAGTGGGAGTTATACTGAAAAACACAGATCAAAAACATTATCAACACATGCTTTCCCACATTCACAGGGAGAAGGTTGTTACTATACATCTATCTGCCTTCCTCATTTCCGTTTTCCCTCTGATCTCACTACATTAGACTGCTCCATCAGCATCCTCCCTCCCTCTCGCTCAGTCTTTGTGAAGCAGCTCTTTTGGCAGAGCAGCAAAGGCATGCCAGTGGCTGACAGTAATAGGGTAAGCTGGGTGGGGAGGGCAGTGCTGCTTCACAGCATCTGTACGCAGAACAAAGAATGTGACTTAAAGAAGGAGAGTTAAGGGAGAGAGGGGCTGCTGATAAAGCCAGGGGTCTGCGGATTCCCCAAACACATGAAAGAGACCCTGGGCCCCCATTTGGAGCTGACTGAGCCACGCTTCACACACACGGAAAGGGAGGCTCCTGGTGGGCTCAAGAGCCAGTAGTAGATAAGATCCCTGGGCCCACCATTCACTCTCTCTAGGAATTTGGAAGCAGAGTACAAATGTGCACACAGAAGTGAGCGTGAAAACTTGACCTGAAGTTTTCCTTAAATGCTTTTAACCTTTACATTTTTTTCTTATTAAGGTTCTTGCAGTGCTACTATGATGGTCATCAATTCATCTCCCATTGTCTTTTACTGATTAAAACCTGTTTAACAAATTAAGTCAATAGAGTTTTCATTCAATTAAGATTTGTATTATTACTTTGGTACCGATATCTCATTTAATTTCGGTTTAATTTATTCCTGGTTTGTTTAGTGTACACACTGTCACTTTTAACACTGAATCTAAAGATACAAAACAAGACAAGTACAAGATGATAACCTGATTAGACAACTTAGGGAAACTACCAAAACATCCAAAACAACGCTGTGTGTCAGACTGAATGCGCTCGCTCCATGGGTGTACATATGTTGGTCATGTTACCAGCTTATAACTAACTAAGAGCTTATGAAATATCCAAAGGAGTCAAAACAGTGCCAGGAACACCTGTACCGAACTGTAATGGGTAACATAGCTCCAATGACAGGATGAGATTGCTTTTGGTTCGTTTAGATGTGTTGGGGTTGTATTGTGTTTTCTGTCTGCTTGATTGGTGCACACAGAGGTTCGGAAGGCAGTGTTCACATATATCCAAATGAACTGTGTTAACATAAACAATCAGTTTAATCAAACCAAACCTTCCAAGTCTAAACACACCCTTAGATAAATAATATGACATGAATTTAACTTCAATGACAGAATTAAAAACTGATGTCACACCCTGCCACCAGGACATATTTGCCGTTAGGCTGATGTTGGAGGCGGTTGAGAAGGGACAAATGGACTTTGGCTTTGGTGTTTCCATAGGCCTCCAGCTCCTCTGGAAGCAGCCCAATCTCCTGAGCCAGCTGGGATATGGGTTTGGGAGTCTGTGCCCTGGAGATCTCTATATCACTGAGGGTTACAGAAACGAGGAAACAGAAAGACAGAGAGACCAATTAGTTCTGTGCACAAATGAACAAGCAAAGGTCTGAGTGATGCATATTCTAAAAGTAAAAGGCAAAGCTGCTCGTACCTAGGCACAGGTGACAGGGGTTGAAGTTTTAGTGGGCGGAGCCTCCATGGCTGGTACTGCTGTTCTTGTGTCCACCTCCTGCTGCTCCTCACTACATGCTGGCAGATCACAACAGCAGCGATAAACATCACAGTCAACACCTCAAAATGACTTCTTCATTCACTCCATAATTATGAGCAAAAATATATACTAAAAATAAATATACTGCCAATATCTACTGGATTTGGCATAACACTATACCTTTCAAAAGTACATTTATAAAGTTACAAAAGATTTCAATAGAAATTTAAAAAGAACTGCATTTTTTTATACATTTATTGAAAAATCCTGGAATCCTGTTTCCACACAAATATTAAGCATCACAACTGTCTCAATGACAGGAAATTAATGTTTCAATGATGTAAACAAAATTCTAAATTCAGATATTAAGTTGATATAATTATTTATCCTATTTATTTAGACTTTAATAGAAAGAAGAGACAACAGCAGGCCTCTCACCTGCATTCTAAGCGCAGCACTAAGAGACCCAACTCCAGCACTAGATTCAGCTTCAGCTTCAGCTCTGTGCTCCCAACTGTCAGGTTGCTCTAGGAGATAAGATCATTTGTATGAAAAGTTGGCCCGGACGGAGCATCTAAGGAAATACAATTAGCGGTGTCTTTATTATGTTCCCCACACTAATGGAATTTGTGGGTAAAGGAGGAAATAGCATGCGCCTCTATTACCATTAAGGTCTCTTGTAGATGGAAGGTAATGAAAGGTGAAGGAAACTGCATGCCTGACTTAATCAGTTTCAGAGGAATCACATGCTTGTCTTTCACTTCCATGATAATACAATTACAACAGTTCCTTTAATTCTCAGATGACACTTCTCAAGTGAAGAAGTGCTCTATATGTTTTACTTATACTAACAACGTAAAAATCCATTGTTTGAATGTGTCCAAGGCTTAATATCTTTAATTTGAAAACGTACCTTCCATTAGGGCTGAGCTGAGGTTAATGACTGCCATCCCCGGTCTTAACCAAGTGGGTGGCAGGCCTTTGTGGCCAGTTTCTAAGAATACCACCACATCCGAATCCATGATCTGAAAGAAAGAAAGACAATTAGTGTATGCTTCAAATGATTTATCCATAGACTGTATAAAAACAGGATTTAGCCCGATGTCCCTCCCAAAACAAAGCAACATTGCCCTCTGCTGCTGAAAATACCAAACTACACCTAAAAATTGACATGAGTATCTCCCAATGATCAATCATTTACCCGTTTCTGCAAGTGCTTTGAGCTCCACTGGCAGGTCTGCACCATCACACCATTGTTTTGCAGCAAAAACTGAAGCGTTGCCTTCAGGGGTCCCTCGAGACCCAGCAGCACTGCCATCTTTCCAACCAATGGGGCGTCTAAAGGAGAATTACAAAAAGGAAATGCTGTATTTTTAATTTGTCTCTAACCAATTCATCATAACCTTTACCTTTATGCTACAATAAAAAAAAAAAAACATTCTAAAATTTTTAGTCAGTAAGATGTTTTTTGGAGAGAAATTGACACTTATTGAGCAAGCATACAACAGTTTGATCAAAATTGACAGTAAAGAATTTATTTTATACAAAAAAGATCCATATTTTTTGAATAGGGTTGCAAAGGGGCAGAAACTATCCAGTAAATTTCTAGAAACTGTCCATGGTAACTTAATCTAGGGAATTTTGGAAATTTTCCGAGTTGGAAACTTAACAGGAATTTATGCAAATTAATTGGACTTTTGAGGAAATTTACAGAAAGTGTATCATATACAAACATAAATATAAACATTTTGTTTGGTCATAAGCTGGCATGCATGCAAACTAATAGAAGTTTAAAGAATTATACCTAGGCTCATAAATTATCAATGAAATAGTGCCAACTAACTTACATTTTTCATATCTGATTTACTGGCTAGCTAGCTGCTGTATAACAAATTTGGGTATTTGATAATTAAACTCAAATACCATAGAACAAATATATTTACAAAGTAATTTCAAACCTTGAATGGAAGCCTGGAAAATGAGGGGGGGAATTCCCCTTTAGGTGACACGGGGGGATTGTGGGAAGGGGAGGGTCAATTTAAGACATTTTTTTTGTTGTTGTTTGTTTGTTCGTCACTGTATTTGTTTTAACAATGGTATAATTTTGTTGTGCAATAGCTTACACACAGCACAAGAAAGATTTAAACACTAATTTAAGCAATATTTATGTACTCAACAAGATGGACATTTTGACATCATTTTGTGTTCAGTATTCTAGAAATGATCTGTACATGTTATAAAGGAATGAATGCACAGTGCATGTAGGGGATGTGTTCTCAATAGCCCTGCAGTAATTGTTTGCTGTGTGCATGTGACTGAGGAATGTGAAGGGTAGAAATTCAAATGAAATGACGTTAAATCTGGTTGTTTTAACATCCCTGTTCCTGCAATTGTGCAAATTCCCAGTTTATTCCAACAGAAATTTTCCAGCCTTGAAAATTCCCGGAATTTTGCAACCCTATTCTTGAACACCAAAATCGGCACATTAAAATGATTCCTGAAGGATCATGTGACACTAAAGGTTGATGAAAATTCAGCTTTGCCACAACAAGAATAAATAAATCATTTTAAAATATATTAGAAAATTCAGAATTCTGATTCTCTTATTCATATTATTATTTTATAATGTAATAATATTTCCTAATATTAAAGTTTTAACGGTTTTTATTAATCAAATAAATACAGTCTTAATGAGAATGATACTTTTGAAAGGTAACATACATTAATCTTTAGAGGATATATTTAACACATGGACATATTAATACTCTATTCAGTAGAATTAGCAGAGTTTGTGGAACATTTTACCTTTTGAATTCAAATGTAATAACATACGCCAAAATGCATACAGATACACACCATGCCTAGCAAGCATTTCCAGCACAGCTCCAGCTACAGGTGAGGCAAAGCCATCTCTCTGATCCCCCAGCACCACACGGCCAACATTAAGATCAGAGACCCTGCAAACACATGCATATACAAACAGTAGTGGTGGTGGTGGGGGGGGTTATATTAAATAAATATATCTAGAATATATTTAAAGGCATCCTGCAATGAATAGTTTCCAAATAACTGAATTGTCATAAAAATATAATTTTAATAAACTCTTATATAATTTTTTAGTAAAAAAACACACAAACTCTGGCTTACCCATCCACATCTTTCTGTGGCTTGATAGCATTACGGACACTTTTGGAGAGAAAGGACTGAGGAAGGTGCAAAAAAATGCCATGAACACGAGCATCCTCATTTAATCTCAAGATCTCCTCGATCACCTGTAGAACAGAGACAAGAATTCAGGAGGCTGAGATCTGGACAGACCTCTCTAAGGAGTTTCTGTTTAATCAAAAAAGCTAATGATTGCTTTTCAGATTTGCAGCTTCACCGACCTCTTCCTCTCTGCACTGGTGTGAAAGACAAATCTGCATAACATTCAAGCCGATCTGTGTGGACACAAAATAAGGATATATAACACTGCATTAGCTATCAATTTGCATTCCCATTCATCTTTTCGATCGACAGCAAATCCATCTACTAATATTTAAAAATGTGTGTTACTTGAACCAATTTATTTACTGCGTATTGGGCAGAATGGAAGACAATCAGTTATACCTTTCCAGCCATCTTCTTATTCACCTCCAGCAGACGGTCATCTTCACCAGTCTATCGTAAGTACAGACATGCAGCTTTCAGTGTCTGAGATTCATTCACATATCTCTTTTTCTAAACACAAAGTCACACCTGTATGATAGCCAGTGTAGGTTTGAGGCCTGGGTTGGTTTCTCTGATAGCTTCAAGCTCCTCTCTGCTCCTCTGAACAAGGCCACTGTAAATGAGATGGACACAGAGTGCATATATTTAACCAGTCAGCTCACAGCACATTTCATCCAAAGTAACATCACGCATGTTCATTAACTTCTGCTAAAAGAACAGAACTTCTCATTGAATGAGCACAAGACACACATCCAATACAATAAGTACAACATTATTATTATTTAAACTCATCAAGCTTACAAAGCTGATATGCATTTTAAACAACTTGGTTATCTAATCCTGACTGCTCTTTAGACAAAAATCAATGTTGACCATGCATTAAACAGTACTCAATCATTTTGTCTGTTCTTGTCGGAAGCAGACTTTGAACCTCAGAACAAAAAGGAGCAAAAGCTACAAGATTTAGGACAAAATTTTATCATTAATATTAACAAAATAATTGCTAATATGACCAAAGATAACCCCCCCCCCCCATATATTTTTACATACACAGCCAAGTAGATCTTCAAGCTCTCTAAACATTGATAGAAACGTTCTCCCTGTGCATGCTCAGATGAAGTTTAAAAGCTTTATACTGGCATCTCTGCCACACAAATACATTTTATCATAACAACTAGACTGGTGTCCTGTTTCTTACTATGACAGACACAAATAAATGTTTGCTCAGCTGATTATAATAACTTTAAGCAGGTTGGCCAACACATTCTGACTAGCAGCAGATAAAATTATCTTGTGCTCTATTGCATCACTGTAAGCATCTTTTGTAAGGCTGGTTGCAAAGGCATCTTTACTGATTATTTTAACCCTCGGTAGCACATACCTAACCTTTGAATCCATTTACAGACATCAATAAGATACATAAGGGTCACTTTTAGGGTTTGATAGGGAAATGTTCCCCCTGCTTCACACAGTTCCCATCTGTTAAAGACTTTTAGGAGAGACTGTTGTAACACATTTCAGTGACTGTAACTCAGTTTTTTGCAAGCTTTAACATACCCATTAAATTAAAGAAGTGTTCCTGTAAATTCTTTATATTACTATTCAGTTTCTATAGTCTTACGATATATTTCACACTGGAGATGGTCATATAGTACATGCCAATGAATTCACTGGTGTAGCAACACATTTGTAAAATGGTGTTATAAACTCAACCTGTATGACAATACTACCAGGTCTTTTAAAACTGATGTCATTAAGATTCCATGTTTTACATTATACACAATCAGATAACACAAGCCTAGGCTCTATGAATCATTAAAGTCAGTAATGGGAATGCCAACCAGGAGAAAGGGTTAAATGAGGACATTCAGTGTAACACTGACCTACAATGAACGACATACTTTTAACCTTCGTTGATTCAAAAAAATATATAAATAAATAAAAAAACCTTCAAAGGTTATAAGAAAACTTGAACTCATTCAGTAACACAGTGTTGATATGCAGCCCAATTAGCATACAACGCAGTTCATATTAAACCGGGTGTATAGACGGAAGACTAATGGGAAGCAGAAGTTACATCATCTGGCGGCCAAACACCGGTAACGTTAGCACGTGGAACCAAATCAACGCCAAGACAATAGATACTTTAGCCAAGTCGCTATCTATTCAGAACCAACCGGTTACAAGCACACAAACATTCAGTGTGTTTTCGAAAATGTTTAGAGCGTGTGTTTTGTTTTGATCTTACCCAACAGCACTTTCATACAACGGTCCATCGTTTTTTCGTGGATGACTTTTAAAACTCAATACCGTTTCACTCGTACCGCTGGTCGAACTTGCTTCCCGAGCCTGTAGATAAGAAACCGTGCTATTAACAGGTATGAATCTGTTCTCCGAGTTTAAAACTTTGACACCCGCTCCTGATCGTCGTATGCCGGCGTGGCTCCGATGTGCATGGCGAAAAGCGAGCGACAGCCTCATCTTAACACGTCCACCCTGGTCTGAGGTTTCTAAGCAGAGGCTGAGCGGAGTCTTGTCTGACACTCAGGTGATCTCGTGAGTACTAGACTAGTGGACACTGTACAAGCCAAGCGCGTGACAGATAGCGCGACGCGGAACACCCGAGGGAGGAGAAAAGGTGGTTCTCCTTTCCAGTTCAAAGGCGGTTAGCATCCAGCTTATTGGAGCATTATAAGGAGGAAAGGTTGAATGATCTTGGCGTTTCTACAATACTCATTTTCAAGTCTGAACAAGAACAAATGACTCACTTGGCATTGGGCAACATATTTTTCGTAACCTTACATGCTCTCTCTTTACGAATCTGTATGTGTATATATTTAAACCGTAAATAGCATTTAATAAATGTGCAAAAAACAAGAGATCCAGCTTAAGAGTTATAGGTGAGCAAACAAAGTAGACCAACTCACAGTGGTGAAAATTTCAATATCCAGAATGATTAAAGGCAACAGAACAACTTAAGTATGAACAGCATGGGAATTGGTGTCATCAGATCACATTGACTTGTCCAGATCCAGCTGCCACATTCATGTCATGAGCTTTGTGTTTACAAGCATGAGTCTACATTAGCCAATGAATTTTTATTTATATACAATAAAACAGTAGGCATATTGGAAAATGTTACAATTTAAAATACCGGTTTTCTATTCAATATATATATATATCGTTTTCTTCTGTAATGGAGAAACTGAATTTTCAGCAGTCAATACATTAAGTGTAAAATGATTTTTCAGAAATAATTTTAATATGCTAATTTGGCACTTAAAAAACTATTATTATTATCTTATTATTCATGTAAAAAACTAGTTAGAACTACTTATATTTTTTTGATACCTTTTTAAAACGATTCTTTGATAAATAGAAAGTTCACAAGGAAAGCATTTATTTGAAATAAAAATATTTTATAACATTATGTTTACAGTAACTTTTGATTCATTTAATGCATCTTTGCTTAAAGTATTTCTTTCCTTCAAAAAAGAAGTCTTACTGACCCCAAACGTTTTAACGTTAGTGTACGTAGGTGAATCAACAGATTTACAGCACATCTCCCTGTTATAATGCATCGCCATACATAACACAGTTGTCCCCAGGACACAATCTTAAAAAATAATGTACTTTTAACAACTTGCTTTACCATAGTCAGAAAGGTTATTTGTACCTTGGCATGTGTTAGTTTAATAGTTGTAAGTATGGGACATCACATATCACATGAGGTAGGCACATGTGATCTAATTAGTGTAACAAAATTACACTCTAATTTATGACATCTGCTACGAAACTTTGAATGAATGCACACTGAATGAGATACAGCTGATACAGATGTTCACACACATTAAATATTTAGATCTATTACAACTAACCTGTCATCCAGCGCCTCGCTTATTTATCTATAAAATGTAGTTATATTGACAAGATACATTCCACATAAGAATAAACACTTGAAAAGGGCAAACTACAGAAATAAAGGACATCTGAATCTCCAAAGGCACAAAATTAGAAATATTTATAAATCTGATTTATTTCAGCGTGAAGCCTATATTCAAAATTAGTGTGATATGTGTTTGTTTTTCTTCAGATGAATATGCATTTGTCTAAATAACACATAAAACATATAAAAATGTAATACAAACCAAAAAATTCAGATCACTTAATATATATTTATTTGACATTGTGATATCCGTGTCCTTCTCATCGTTTCCAGAAGAACATTTTCTTAAACGGATTGCTCCTATCATGTCTCTTGGCTCGCTCCAGCTTCACAAGGACGTCTCTGACCTCCACCTCAGTTGACTGAACATTGGTGTGAATGTAGTCTATCATTGATCTCTGCTCTTCTACTAACATGGCCACATCCAGAAACACCTCATGAAGGCTCTGAATGCGTCTCTCCAGCTGTAGCAGTTCTGTATGTCGGCTCTCGATCTGGATGAGTGCAGACCGGGCCGTTTTACCTTCTGAAACCA
This sequence comes from Carassius gibelio, assembly GCF_023724105.1. NCBI lineage: Eukaryota > Metazoa > Chordata > Actinopteri > Cypriniformes > Cyprinidae > Carassius > Carassius gibelio. Next base: position 17,302,643 of record NC_068390.1, on the reverse strand, counting down.
TATTCTCACTGAAGACGTTCCAATGACCGCTCTCCAACATCTCTTCGATCTGGTCACCTGTGACCTCTCGCCCCACAATCTCCATCTGCCGCTGAATATATGCCTTGCAGGACTCTCTATGGCTCATCTCAGCCTCATTGTACTCCACCATGGCATCACGGAAACTGTTGCTTATGCTGGCGTACTGTGTTCGGGCGATTCTCGTCACAGGGGAATTGATGCCATACTTTTCCTCTAACTCTTTCCTGTGGGAATCCATCTTGCGAAGGTGCACAAGCATCTCCTGTCCACGAGTTTTGATGTCAGCTGCAATAGCATTGGAGTCATTGGTATTAGAAGCACTAGAGCAAACTGAGCCTGTAAAAATGTGTGTGTTTTGATCACTGAGACGCTTTACTTCCAGGCGAATGTACTGAATCTGACGGCGAGCCTCCAGTGCCTCATCAAAGACAGCTTCCAGGTCAGGGTTGGTGCTGGGGTCCTGAGGAGGGTCATCATAGTCTGTGTTTCCTGATGGAGATAGAGCTTGGGCAGTTTCATGCTCTGCTGCAGGGCCATTAGACAGTGATACTGCCTGGAGATGGCCAAGTCTGTCCCTCATGACTGGAATATTAGACTGAAAAGTTGAAAACATATTTGGTCTTTAAATTTATTACAAAGTGAACACATAAGAACAGCAGCTGGTAAAATATACAGTAGGCTATTTATGGGAGTCAACAACAACAAATAACTCTTGAAAACGGAATATTCGTTGTTAGACGTAACCCACGCGTCAAAACGTCTGTCTTGAGGAAAAGTACACTTGTGTAACTAAAAACCTGTCTGACAAGATAAACTTGTTTGTAGGTCCATGTTTAAAAATATAAACTTTGTTTTACTCATTACGTTTTCAATTTGACTCTGCTCAATCATTATGCAGTGTTTATATATATATATATATATATATATATATATATATATATATATATATATATATATATATATATATATATATATATATATATATTATTTTAAGATAATACACATTTACATTGACAGAAATGCGTATATTTGGGATATAATCTATTATATCCCAAACAGTACAATCTATAGCCTACTTAGTACTACTTATGCAAGTATTTTAAAGACTTTTTAATGGAACCTAACCTTCGTTTAATGTTTGGCAACACAAATACTCTACTTCGAGCATTATCATCATTGTGGCCTACCTCAAATTATGTCCTTCTTTGCGCATTCCTTGAAAATCCCCTTTGCAGGTAACGAAAATCAAGCTGTCTACACAAAAAATTAAAAAGCGCATTTACCTAATTTCACCTCTTCTTCTTGTCCAGCACCGCATGTGAGTGATGACGTAAGTACACAGACCCCGCCCCAACTCAGGTGTGAAGAGGAGAAGAGATCATGATGTCCGGTAGGGGGCAGCACAGAGATGCGACGCTTCAAGTCAACTCAAGTCTGCTTTAATGTCAATTCTTCCACATGTACAGTACATACACACAGAGAATTGAAATCGCGTTACTCTCAGACCCTTGGTGCATACAGATAACCCTAACAGTAGAACATTAAATACAGATTATAAAATATAAAGTACAACTTTACAAATATGTCATGTAAAATGAAAGAAAAAAGTAAAGCAGCACAAGGCACATGGCAGATAAGATTTCAAACCAGTGAAGTAAACAGTGCAGATATAAGAGGCGATGAGTTCTAAGGGAGGTACGTAACACGTGCACTCAATGTTCTGTTTATATCGTAAATAAACCAAAATGTTACATTTTTGTCACCGACATTGGGTGTACATTTTAAGTCTCGTGTTGTTTAACTTTTGAATTGACTTTGCAAACATTTTTTTGCATCCCAGGGTCCCACTAGACTACCACAGTATTGCACAAATGTGTATTAAATGTTTTATATGACATGAAGATGTCATCGTAGGCTACTTGGTCCCATTTCGCAAAACAGGGATTATGTCAAGAGTTACTGAGACTCACGTCTGACATTCTATTCAGCGAACAGGTTTGGCGTCAGAGTTACGCCCTGGAACGCGCATTCCTTTCCCCCAGCCATTAAATGACTTCTGCAGTGCAGTGAGGATGGAGCTGCCGCCTTGAGATGACACATCGACACAAGTGGGCATCATTTTGGACAAAAACAAAACAAAAGGTAGTGTACTTTGTAGTGAATGACAATGAGTTTATTTCTTTCTTTTCATATTTTTTTCAGCTCATCACTTGTATTTTAAGGATTAATTGATCATTATTCCTACAATGAATATAGCCTGTTCGTTAGAATATTGCCTGTGTAAAAATGTAAAATGCTTGAAAATGTAGCCTATACAACATTGTTTTATAATGAAACAAATAGTAAAATGCTGGTTAGAGAAACTTTATTAAATCTTTAAAAGTTTCTTGATTTTTAGAAGTTAGAAGAGACTTCTAATGTTTACACATTTTCTACATTGAAAAGCTTTAGTGGCTTGAATAAAGATTGATGTATTTAAGTATCTTATTTAGAAACAATTCATTGTAAAATAATTGAAGAGAACAGCATTTGTAAAGAAACAAAAGCTGAACAATCAATTCAAACCATTCAAACTTGTTTGGTGAGTGACGCCAGTCAGAAATAGTTTCACAGATAAACTTGTTAGACTTGTGACATTTTCAGTGTTGATAAGGAAGTATTGTCTCCCCCTTTTACAGTCAGATTCAGAAGGTACACAAGGAATGCAAATTACTTTATTCTGGAAAACAAGGACTATATGGGGGATAAATATGAACGTCATCATTTGCTATTTTGTTTTAGATTGTTTAGCCTAGATCACATATTACCCATCACTAAGTGTCATTTTCCATTCATTCTCCCCTCTAGCAATCATGAGGGACAGACTGAATCATCTTCAGTCCATTTCAGAGTCTAACAGCCATCTAGAGGAGCTGGAGTCCGACTCTTTCAGCAATGTTGATCTGGAGGAGGAATTCAGACAGCAGGCCGTCATTTTTGACAACAGTGATGAGATGGAGTCTGTGCTCGATGAGGCTCAGGACACTAGGCGTGAGATTCAGCTCATTCGCCTCGAGGTGAAGCGTCTCAAGGATCAAAATACACGTTTACTTAGTCAACCAACTCGTACAACTCAGGTAAAGCAGGATGCTAATGTCATCGTAGGTGACATCAAGACACGTGGACAGGATGTTCTGGCACGTCTACAAAAAATGGACGCCCACACCAAAGAGCTTGAAGAGGAGCATGGCATCAACTCAGCTGTGGCGAGAATCGCCCGAACACAGTACACCACCCTAAGCAACAACTTCCGAGACGTAATGACAGAGTACAATGATGCTGAGATGGATCACAAAGATTCGTGCAAGCGTCATATTCAAAGGCAAATGGAGATCGTGGGCCGAGAGGTGACAGGTGACCAGATTGACGAGATGCTGGAGAATGGTCAGTGGAACATCTTCAATGATAACGTCATGTCAGAAGGGAAAACGGCTCGTTCTGCACTCAACCAGATTGAGAGCCGACATCGCGACCTGCTGGATTTAGAAAGCCGACTCAAGAGCCTTCATGAAGTTTTCCTGGATGTGGCTATGCTTGTAGAGGAACAGGGACCCATGACAGACTACATCTTAAACAATGTTCAAAAAACCGATGCCAAGCTTGGTGAAGTCCTTATCAAACTGGGACAGGCCAAGAGACATGACAATAACAACCCATTCAAGAAAATGTTCTGTGGATGCTTTCCATGTGCTAAACACTGACTGATTGTGAACAGTGAGGACTTGCACATTGGAGGGCTGCATTATCTACTGATTTTTTTTCAGTTTATCATTTAAAAAATAGGTTGCCATGTAGGGAAAAAGGACCATAGTTTTTCAAAACTAAGCTCTCTCAGCAATCATTAAATACTGAGAGCAAATTAAACAACTGAAACAAATCAAAGAAACAGTCTTCACAACTTCAAAACATATAGTCCTTCCTATTTGCCTTCATGAAAATGCCTTTTCATTTGCAGCTTGATACCTGTAAACATGTACTGGAAATGACATTGAAACCCATTGTTTGAAGTCACAATTAACATGAAAACAAATAAGCTTTTAATTTGATGTTATGATAGAAATTGTGTAGTATTGCAAGATATGCATAGGCTATAATTTATGAACAGTTTACATTATTATATCTTTCACCATTTTAATGTGGATGATATGCACTTTCTAGACCCTTTTAGATTAAATAATCCGGAATATGAAGTATTTGCCATGTTTTGCCATATTTTCATTGCAAATTGATCACTGTTTCTTCAATCAATTCGTTTTTCTGAAGCAATGTTTATTAAATAAAAAAACCCAGCTAATTAAAAGATCTTATATAATTCTTACTTTGTCTTTTTTATTAAATTAATTGCATGTGGCAAAATGTTTGGGTCTTAAGAATTTCAAACAGAATTAGTATGCTGGATTACCAGAAAATATTCTTGTTGATAGACCAACAATACATTACGAGTCTTGAATTATTTTTTAATAAGACTATTCTTTCTTTATGGGTCAAGGGGATTCATGTTTTTGTACACACAGTGGACTTTCTTACATATGAAACAACAGGGAAATTACTGAGATCATGAAGGAAACATTTTCACTGGTTTTAATTTGCCTTAGCTAGAATGAGCAAACAGCGAAAAACAGTCTGGGGTTTTAAGTAATTTAAGCTAAATGTGTTGACATGATTGCTTTGTCACATTGTTGAATTATACATTTTACTTTGCCTGGACATTGACTATTATATAGGTATAATATAACTTGTATATGATATATTTGACTATTACATAGTTATTATATTAATATATATATATATATATATATATATATATATATATATATATATATATATAAATTATTTTCACATAGATTTTAAAACTATTTTGACATTAAACATCACATCAGAAATGTTTCCTTGTTCCTGAAAAATATCATACATGCCACAGATGTGATCTAATGTTTATGGAAAACAATCTTTTATTTACATTTACCATAAATCATTTAGCAGATGCCTTCATCCAAAGTGACTTACAAATGAGGACAATAAAAACAATCAAACCAACAACAGTGTATCAATATGTAAGTGGCGTGACAGGTCCCGGATGGTCTAATGCAGCACACGTAACATAAAATAATAAATATAAAATAAAAGGAATAAAACGTAGTTAGAGGATCAAGTTTTTTATTTTTATTTCAATTAAAATTTAGTTTCTGGCATGTGTAGTGCTTTGGCACATTTACCTTGATTTAGACTTATTTAGCAGCTTATTCACACCAAGAACCGCACACTTAAGACATGATGTGGCCCTCAGATAAATATGACCATGAACATTGAAGAAAACATGCCTCACTGTATGATAAATCTTTCACAATGTTGCATGTAAAATGTGTACTAACATATATAATTAATCACACAAAAATGTAACTGTTTATATTACACTTTAGTTATAAATAGTAATTTTCAGTTCTAAGGATACCATAGCAGTTTTTAAAATATGTTAGCATTATATAAAATATATATATATAAAATATGAAAATGAAAAAAAAAAGTGCCTTGTGATTTCAGGTTTTTTGTTCAATAATAAGGCTCACAACGCTACACAAGGCAGCATGCAATTGTTACATCTCCATTGTTTTCTTTTTTTATCCCCCATCAGTTTCTTAAGCAGCGTCTCCTCCTTTAAGACAACACACACAAAAGAGAAAATTATACATTTTTAAAACCTTAAAATTCTTATACGACCAAGTGTAATCAAAGAAATACCCGAAACGTCTTCAGTTTACTCACAGTGAGGTACCAGATGGCTGTATACTTGCACCGTGACCATTTAAACGACTGACTGAAAGGTGCTAGAACATGGAGGTGCAGGTGCGGAACAGTGATATAAGGAGGCACGTGGAAACCTAGACTGAAATACAGACATATTCTCATTTAATAACTGCTTAATCCAAATAAATGCTTGATTAATATAGTAGTGTTGTCTTCAAACCTGATGTCTTCCAAATTTGTGACATTCTTGGCTTTCAGTACATCTCTTCCCATATCTGCCATCTTCTTCACTGCTCAGGACAATCACATTTAGATTCAAAATATAAAAATCCCATTTAATCACTGAATGTTAATATTGTATCTTATAAAAATAAGAAATGTTTTCTACAAAATCAATTAATTGAAACATCCACTCGGTCATCAATATGGTATTGTCTGTTAAAATCCTCACTATAATCAATATATAGTCAGTCTAATAATGAACAAAACAAACCAAGGCTCAATACTTAATTTGTTCTAATACCTTCTGCTGGGTAGAAATACAAAAACCATTCACGAAACAGTAAAACACAATTTAATAATCAAATGCACATCCAGAAAAGACCATCATCTTACCTAGATTTATATCATCTGCTTGGAGTGACAAACAGCTATGGATATGTTTCTTTGGTATAACCAGGTAGTGATGAGGTGCACCTGGATCAATGTCCTTGAAACAAACAATGTCCTCATCCTGTATATATGTATATTAAAAAAATCACATTACATTTTTATTTACCTTGACATTTGAGGCATATAATAAAAAATTATAATATACAAAATAGACAATGTACAAAATAGCAAAAACATAATATAGACATGCATGTATGTACAGGTATGACTTGCAAATTTGAAATGTAAAAAGTATATAAATAAATATATCTATAATAGTATAATTTAGCCAATAAGAGATGACTTGTGAGGGTGAAATTACTGTCAAAAATGACCACGCCCCTCCAGAGATCATAGCAGAAAATATGACTCAAAAAATTATTTTAAGGCAAACTAGCACAGTTTCATGCAATTTGGCCATTAGAGTCAAGAAACTCAACAAACTATTTTATAATAAACATTAAATTACTATACTTATGTTTTCATATTTGATAATCATATGGTCACAAGATTAGTTAATTAACAGCAGATCCAGTGACCGTATATATGCATTTGTAAGGAACAAACTCTAGTATCTCCAACATTACAGGGTAACTACAGTAAACATTAATAAGAAAGATGATAAGACCTACAGTACATTTATCAGATATATTACACAGTACATAACAAAACTAAAACTCATAACGAAACCATAAGTAACACATTAGACAACAAAAGCAGCAGCATTAAGGTTTACTTTTCTACATAGTGATTTAGATGCTCGTGACAATATCTAGCCCGTCCAATGGAAGTTTTCTCTAGTCATAAGATCATAAAACATCTTTCACAGCAGCGCTCGGCTCCGCGTCTGATCTGACGAGTGCGCGCTTCCGCTGAACAGCGACCCCTACTCACAGTTTTCACTGACTAGACAACAATAATCTTATTCCTGAAGGTTAACGTCAATGTAAAGCTACACTGCCGCTTTGGCTACTTTATAAGTCATTTGACGTCTAAATGATTCATTAAATGATGTCAATATAAAAGTAAATACATCGAGAACAGTTTGTCCGGACTTCGCGGATTAGAGTAAATTCCCGAATCCTCTTTATCATATTTCCTTCCCAGTTAATTTCTTTCTCTATTTGGATGATGACTACAATGGACTCTTGAAGAACTGTCAAATATTTAGGCCCAGTTTCACAATGTTATAATTAGAAAGAGGGGCGAATTTGCTAATCTAATGTACATTTGAAGCAGTTAAGCCACCCAGAGAAGAAACCAAGTCGATAAAGATGAACTTACTTCCGCCAATATCTCAGTGGATGGATCGTCCCTGTTCGCGATTTTACAGAAAACACAAGTTTGTTTAACACAGTCGGCAGAAGAATCTTGATTATCATCAGAGTCACACTTTTCTCCAGACATTCCTGACAGAGTGTTCGGGACAAATGTCTCGAATCCCTGAAGTTGGCTTTGATTATGTCATCTGTTCTTCCGCGTTCAAACGGATTAACGTAACGTTTAATTTAACGCAATTACATGAGCTCATGTGATCACATTCATGTCTCCCAGAATTACCGGAATTATTAAAACAACTGATGAGTTTGTCATAGGAAATTATTTGCGTCTATGATCCGCTTATAATAACGCAGAATTTATGTTGCTGTTGATGAAAATAATAAAATAATTAAGCACTGTATCAATTAATCAGCTGTTTTCTAACAAAGAGAGCGGTCAGTGGTAATAACAAATGATCAAAGCAAACAAACGTGTAAACTACCTTCCTCTGTTGAGGACGCTGCCATTTTCTTTACATTACGTCACTAGGGTCGGAGGTTTCACAGTCTTGAGTTTCAGGTTGTTGTTTTTTTTAACAGCTCATTTAATCCGCCTACTTACTATGTTCAACTACAAGTTTCTTAAAGCACAATAAAATTATAGTATTCATTTGAAAGGAAAAAGTTAAAATTAGACCAGAATTGGCAAGTGGTATGTTGTTATAATGTTTTTGTAACTACTTATTGTAATTATTGTGCTTATTATTTAACATAATGCAATTTTTATTTAATATTATTTAATATTTCCATGAATTAGATGCGCATTTAAAAGATATTCGCTAAATTGTCAAGATAAAATTGTAATCATGATTTAGGTATTTTACATTAATAACGCTTGATAATGTTACCGCAACATCCCCAGTAGGGGGCATCTTACCCCTCATTTAATATTTGACATTTTGTGCAATAACAACTAAATTAGCAAATGTATATTTATTTCCTCATAACGCACTGGCTGATGCATCATCTTACTGCACATGCTAAACTAATATCTAAATATGTTACAGTACCCTATTAACCTTGCTATTTTGCTAAAACATTATGAGGGGTAATTTTTTTTTTCATCTAACAAATACTATATCTATATCTAACTATATGTATTATTATTTTGAATTATAGTTTAAAACATGTAATAACTAATATTTTAGACCTGGATCTAGGAAAAGGGTAGTAGTAGTAGTAGCCTAATAATAATTATAATATTAATAATAATTCAATCTTTTATAAGTCTTTTCAAAAGACGCCATAATAGATGATGAAGGCGTGATAAAATTATTTTGTCTGCTGTTTAACAATTTATCACAGGCTTGCTTGTCTTACTTCAAAATTTAACCGGTTCCCATGATTGATAGCCTAAAATAATATTCATATATATTTCTATATACATTTTTTTTTATTTAGGTAAATTATGATTATTTAGCAAATAGTTCATTTTTCTTTTGGCTAAAATGTTTACAAGTTCCCTCACCTCAATATGCTCAAATAATTTTTATATCTTGATAGACTCAATGAGGGGAAACTTTTATATATCATACGATTTGTGGCAGTATTATGATCAGATTAATTATGAACCAGAAATGAAGCCATCAAACCATGGCCTCCCTATATCACTGAATGAAAATGTCTCGAGTAGGAGGAAAATTCTTCATTTTTAAATTCTGTTGGATGCTGGCTGTCTTTACTGCCCTCTGTTGGCTACAAATAGACACAGATCAGCCTCAATACATGGTTTGAAGCCGTGTAATAACGGCAAAATACACCGCTGAAACACTAGATATGCACGTAAAATGCACTAAACCTCTTGGGGCAAATCATGTTAAGGTTTTTAAAAAGCAATATGTGATGTTTGTTCGTGGTAGGCCTAATGTGGGGCACCCAATAGACTAAAATGTAGGCTAAATCTAAAATGCTTTGATTAAATTAACGGTAATAACATGGTTTATGTGAGAGGCTATACCAAATCAGTACTATGTATTAATGTCATAATTTCATAATTCATAATTTACCGTTTCTGCATCTGTAGTTGCACGGCTGATCAGGTTCTAGCCAAGATTGAACACACACATTACACACCTATTTACAAACAGCTGACATTTCAACGTCAAGGAATTCAAAGAAATTGCAATTCTTTTATTAAACTCCAAAAGTCCCACTTCAGGGTGCGTGGGTTCAATATCAACAGCCCCCGCGCGCTTACGGGACGTCCGTCACATCTCACGCGCGCTGCAGGTGCGTGGAATCCGGTGAGCGTCTGTGGCGAACGCTCCGCCCCTGTCCACGCACACGATTGAAGAAAAGTCGCGGTCGAAAGTTGAACTACGTTAGTGACACATTTCAAAACTCGAAAGCTGTGAAAGAGGGCAGCACGCGCTCCTGTACTTTCTACAGTAGGCTTTTGTCTTTTTCATCTCAAACTTCCCTGAATTGTCAATTATTTGTTTAACTACTAGCGTTAAGCATATTGGTTTTTGCTTTTAATTTGGCAATGAAAACAGCTAAATGACATACGTTTCTGTTTTCAGATGTCTTCAGATGAAGAGCGCTCGATGGCGGGGGGCTCCGGTAACGGAAAGTTGCGTCAGTGGCTGATAGAGCAGGTGGACACCGGAAAATACCCTGGACTCGTGTGGGAGAACGAGGAGAAGAGTATCTTTCGGATTCCGTGGAAGCACGCGGGTAAACAGGACTACAACAGGGACGAGGATGCGGCGCTCTTCAAGGTACAGTCTGTCGGGATGAGAAACAGACACATGTAGCGTCAGTAAAGCATTATTTCTGCTGTCATCTTACTCATCGGCCTATTTCATATTTTGGTATATGCTCTATGTACGTGACGTTCAATTGTGTTAAAAAATACATTCAAGTGCAGTTCTTGGACAGCACATGTTTTACCATATTTCAATTTAAATTGTTTTGGTTTATATATATATAGAATTAAAATGTCATTAAAAGGGTGAAATCATAAAGTAGCGCAGTGTTTGCATAATCACATATATACGTTTTTTTCCCTTCAGGTCAAACTTAATATGCAAGGCTCAAAAATGCAGTTAAAAAAAAAAAACTCAATAAAATATGTTTGAAAACTTTTTTTCAAAGCAACATTTAAGTTGTGTTCTCAAGGTGGAGGGAAGGACAATGGTCACACCTCTCCACATCTGTAAATCTAAAAGCTTAAAACTTATGTTACTTTACTTGGAATTTACCACATGTATTTTAAACTAGATTTCTTTACATATTTCTCCTTGATGTTTTATTGACTGATTTGTTTGCCTCTTGGTTTGCTCACTTTTCTGCAGGCTTGGGCACTATTCAAAGGCAAGTACCGTGAGGGTATCGACAAACCTGACCCACCAACCTGGAAAACACGTCTTCGATGTGCTCTTAACAAGAGCAATGACTTTGAGGAGCTTGTGGAGCGCAGTCAGCTTGACATATCAGACCCATATAAAGTGTATAAGATTGTTCCGGAAGGATCCAAAAAAGGCAAGGGAAGAGAAAAATATCAGATGACATCAAACAGAGCTGAACAGCTGTTTGCTGCCATTTGTCTTATAAATACTCCTTTAGATATCTGATAAGAAGCAATGAAAATATCTAATATTTAAATGTTACAGGATCCAGATCTCTTGAAGATTCACCGTCCAATTCAAGCTCACCCAGTTATCCAGTACACCCACCTTATCCACCAGCATCATCCCAGGTTAGAATCAAGCATCATCTTAGCTTTGGCTGTTCCTATCTTTGCACTCCAGATCACTATTATGTGCTTGTCTTTACAGGTGTGCAACTATCTTTCTCCAGCAGACAGAGGATGGAGGGATTACTCCACCATCTCTGAGATCTCTTACAGCCAGAGCCCCTACTCCTCACGCTGGGACCCAGGTACTTTGTGTTTCTGAGAGAGCAAATACAACTACCGTAAGTTCAGGTAGCATGCAGTTGCACTGACATATTCCTGTATGTGCAGGGTACCAGTTCAGTGGCTCTTTCTACAGTTGCAATGCATCTGATCCACAACTGTCACCCTTCACCCTGGACACCAGCATGAGATCTGCTGAGGCTATGGCCCTCTCAGGTACATAATCAGAAACACACAGAGACAGAGACAGGCTCATTAGGGATGGGTGGATTGATCTTTAAGTATTGCGATATCTGATAATGATTTTAAAGGGTCATCTGGATGATTTCTGTGATCAGATTGAACAGAAATACGTGGTACAGTATTATCTATTGTCAAAATGAAATTCTGATCAATTACAAAAAGCTGATAATTATTTTTATGTGGTGAGGTGATTTTAAAATTATTTACTATTTTGTTTAAATCAATAAAAAATGAATTTATTTGAAATACAAGTTAATTTAGGAATCAAAATATTATGGAGTACAGAATGAAAAATGTGATAATTTGATTAATAAAAACAGCTAACGATTTAAAACCGAAGTAGTGACTCATCTATTCTTCCATATTCCATAAATAATCAAAAATGTAGAACATGGACTTTGTTCTATCCATCAGTTGTTGACTGGATGGAGACAGAATGTGAACTAAAGGTTTGAAAAATGCAGCATACATCACTGGAGAGAAGTTTGTCGTTTCACCAGAAGAATTATGACATTTGAATAAAAAATATGGGGTTAAAAAAGTTTGGGACGTGGGATGAATGGAAATGCAAGCTCATGTGAATTCTGCTGCATCCCAAAGTATAAGTCTGGTCAACACTGACCTGCGAAAGTGAAGACCAATAGAAGAATAATACATCACCGTGTGTCCTTTACATGTGGAGCAGACTGCATAAATAAAAAAAATCTGTTGATTTATGATTTTTAAAAAGATGAATGTATGACATCAAACTACAGCTGTTAAAGTGTCTGTAGAAATTCTGTGTTCAAAGTCTGGAGTGACTGCTGCTTTTAAATTGTGTTTAGAAAGATTCAAACTGAGCATTAGATGGTGGCAGGTAATCTAAGTGTTTATTTCATTTGATCCTTTTCTCTGTTAGATTACCGTTTACATGTGGTGGTGTTTTACCGGGACACTCTGGTGCAAGAGGTAACAGTGAGTAGTCCAGAGGGCTGTCAGCTGGGCCCTAGCAGACAGGGACAGGCCTACGCTTCACCTGGTGCCCCAGAACTGGTTGAACTCCCTCATGCTGAAGGGGCATCTCTGGAGCGGGGCGTTATACTCTGGATGGCCCCTGACGGGCTCTACGCCCGCCGCCGCTGCCCCTGCAGGGTGTACTGGGAGGGAGCTCACGCACCACCTACCGACAAGCCCAACAAACTGGAGAGGGAACAGAACTGCAAACTGCTGGACACTCATCTGTTCATTACAGGTTAGTGCATATTAAAACATTCATGTGTAAGACATTTCAGATTTTGACAAACACATGATATGATGCCATTAATTTGAAAACAAGAAAAAAACTGAAAGGTTGCTTCATCACTCGTCATTTTCAGTAAGCACTGAGAGACATTTATTATAAATCTTTATGCCCGTCTATTAATTTTCTGTTTGTATACATCATATTTGACATCTCCAAGATACACACATTTTGACAGTAAACATAGACACATCAAAAAGCTTTTACAGTAAATAGTGTGTCACATTATCTGTGGTTTGATATTTAGTGACAGTCACAGAGTCAGTCATCTTTGAGTTACAACTCACTCACGCCCACCTTCTGTCCGATTCAATGATTGTTGTGATTCTCACAGAACTTTCCAGCATATGATGAATACAACTCAAATGCCACAGAATTTACATGTGCCACATTAGAGCTAAAGCTCATAGTATGGAAAGAAAATAGAATATTAGAGAAAAAAATGTTTTTGTCTTACAGAAAGAGAAGAGATCATAAACTTTACCCTATGGCTTGAGAAACATGTTCAGTGATTTGCCATTTACAAATAAACACTTTGTAACAAGAATATACATAAATGTTAAAGATTCAGGGTTATTGTATAAGATTTGAGCATTTTGATTGATATTTTATGCAGACGTTCAAAAGTTTGGGGTCAGTACGATATTATTTTTTTTAACAAAATTGACTTTTATTCAGCTAGTATGCATTAAAATAACAGCTAAATAAGACTTTCATAATATTGCAAATGTTTTCTTTTTTTTTTTTAAATGCAGTTTAATGCCTGTAAGATCTTTCAAAAACATAAAACAAAAATCTGATGTATTTCTAATGATCTGGATTAAAATGTGTCTTCTGTAGAGTTGCAGAGCTATGCCTTGCACACTCGTCCTGCGCCATGCTCCCAAGTGCTGCTGTTCTTTGAGGATGAGAGCACCGATACTCAAAGACCAAGAAGGACCTTCACAGTGCAGGTACATTTGTTTGGCTTCTTATAATACAGATGAACTTATGAACAAAACTTTAATGATATTCATATCATCTTGACTGGCTGTTGTCGTCATGTCACAGGTTGAGCCACTGTTTGCCCGCCAGCTTCTTTTCCTCACCCACCCTGGCAGCATGAACTACATCCGCAGCCATGAGCTTTCACACCTGCCCCCTGAACACACCCTCTCCCCGACCCAAGACTACCACAGAGTCATCACGCATCACCATAACAATGGCCCTCAAAACTGACCTTGGCAGCTCGTCACGCCACTTTTAATCCTGGATTAACATCTTGTTTAACCCAGCTTTAAAGCACGTTTTTATACTGGGTTAAAGGGATAGTTAACAAAAATAAATAAAATAAAGTTTTTGTCATCATTTACTCACCCTCATGTTTTTCCAAACCTGTATGACTTACTTTCTTCTGTGGAAAATAAAATAAGGTATTCTGAAGAACACCAAATAACCCAGTGACTTCCATTGCATGTTGAAAAAATAAATATTATGCTTTTATGTTCCACAGAAAAAAGAAAGCCAACCAGGTTTACCATTAGTAAATGATGACAGACTTTTCATTTTTGGGTTAAGCTACTTTCACACTTGTAATTTTAGAAGGGGGTTAGCACCACTTCTGACCCAGGGTTACAAAGCCTTGCTTATGAACAGATGATGGACAAGTTCACCAAATGCCATACTTGTCCAATCAATATGCAAACAGGAATGTCAACCCAGGCTTTAAATATGTACAGTGAAAAATCTCAAAAACCCAGGACTAAGCAATAACCCAAGGTGAAGTTTAAACCGGGCTGTTAACCCTGGGTTAACTGTAAAAACCACACAAGTCTTGTAAGCTAAAGTGTAAAAGGTGAATGTTGGAATTCTACTGTGCACATAGAGTTGAGCAGAATCCCACCAGGATAATCTAGAATGATAACAGACGACATCAAATGCAAGACTGTTGTCCTGTTTAATACTGAGAATGATGCAAATCTGTGTGCAACAAAAGAATGTAAAGTGTTAATATTAGCTGACTGCTTCTTGCTACATTTGATTGAGCTGCATTCAGAATGTAAAAATACAAAGAATTTAGTATGTATATATGCTGTGCATTTAGGGAAAAAGTACTAACCGGTCAGTTTTTTCGAATTGCAGTTGTTTTATAAAATTTTTTTTGTAAAACTCTGACAAAATGGTCTACTTTTGCTTTTTTGTTGTTGTTGTTGTTGTTACTGAGATGCTCAAAATGTCTTTGGTTTTAATAAAAAAGTGGAAAAAACTGAGTGTATGTGCTCTTGATTCCTGACCTGTACTGGGTAAAAATTACATATAAATTATTAATCAGCAAAACTTTTAAAAAGTTAACTTTAAGAAATTTTTCTTCAACACCAAACCAATGTAATAATTTCTGAAAGATCATGCAAGACTGAGAACTGGAGTAATGGCTGAAAATTGCCATCACAAGAATAAATTACATTTTAAAAACATATTCAAATAGAAAACAATTATACTAAATTGTTATAATATTTCACAATAATTAAAGTTTTTACTATATTTTGGGTCAATTAAGTGCAATCTTGGTGAACAAAAGAGACTTCTTTCAAATACAATAAAAAAAATCTTGGCGACCTTGATCTTTTGTACAGTAGTCAGTCTCAAAATTATAGCGCTCCTTTGCTCTCTTTCCCTTAATTTTGCTTTGAAGTAAATTTTCACTTCTACTGGAGAGAACTATCTCTAAAAAGACAGAAGTGGAGTCTCCATCACTGGTGGGCTTACTGCGGTCAACTAAGCTAAGCCTTTTTAAAATGCGAGAGTGCCCCCACTCTTAACACTGTGTGTGGATCTGCTGAGACATCAAGCCTTTGTTTACCTTGAACAGAAGCACTGTGTTATCTGCAGAGAATATAAGACAGGGCGTGTAAGCAAATAGCAGCACACACACACACACACATACACACACACAGGATGGTGTTTGTGGTTTGGAGACAGGATGGTGCTTGGTGACATCACAGAGGAAGAGGTAGACTGACAGAAGTATTATTTCTTCTTTCTTCTCAATGAAATCAGCCAGAATATCTGATTGGTGCCCTGAAAGCTATAACGATCAATGTTGTGTACTACGTAAAATTCTGATCGGCCTTTTTTTTTTAAAAGTAACTAATTCGGTCAGAAGGTTTTGAAACTATGCAATAGTATGGGATTGTTCGCTTTGGGACACCCTGAGAATTTTTTTTTATACAAACAAAATTTCTTCGAGTTTTCCACTGTCTTTGGACTCACGGCTCTACATTAGCACATAAACATGTTTTGGATCATTTTCCGCTGCCTACAGAGCGGAAAGGTGCAATCATTAAAAACTTCCCTTAAGCTGTAGAGCCTGAGATCACTACACCCACTCTTTCACCTGGTGCCGCACGCGGCTTTGACGCTCTTCTGTCAAATTGCTTCCCTTAAATGAGTGGGTGTTAAGCGTTCTTAATTTAGAAGAATAGAAATCAACAAACAACACTCTGAGTGTTGGGAAAAAGCTATGCTTGCATCACTTCGCAGCACCTTTTCAGGTTTACACAAATAACGGAATATGTTATGATAGGACAAAAGTAGAAACAAATATTCAGTTGTGGAGAGTTTCTGAAGGCATATTGGGAGCCTGCGAGAACTTTCCACTCATCTTGTTTTCTAGTCAGTTATATCTTAAACTCCTAAACCACGTGCCAATGCTTGGTCACACAGCACTTAATAGCAGTTTACAGTAAAGGACACCTCCCAATACTGAACACTTCCTCCTGGGACAGGTAAAATTACCCTTGCACTGCTGAGGAGGGGCAGGGTGTGAATCTTTCTGTCTGACACTAGACAGGGTGTGTGCATGAATCGCTGATCGTGTGGTCATAATAGACTTCAACACAAAACGACTCTCTTGATAAAAAGAGTCATTTCAGAACTCAACAGTTCCATCTGCTAAGAGCAAAACTCACTCTCTCACACACAAAAACACATATCTTGCAATTACTCTAGCAACATTAACATTTGCAGAAAACCCAATGTGCAAGAGAAAATCATTTTATTTTGGCTTTTAATGTACAATTGGACAAAGAGACTTTTCAGATTATTTATTAACAGGCCACTACATGCTTACAAGAAAACAAGCGGAAATCAGCAAGTACAAAAGGGAATGTTAGTGGCACTAAATTGACTTTTAATGGTTTTTAAAACTGAAATGGTGTCTTAGTGTTACAACTCAGAGGCGCTGTTGAAATTTTGGATTTGTGAAGGTTTATCGCTTCACAGGCTGGAAAGAGGCAGACTTGAAGCAATTAAGCTGGAGCTTCATACTACTCTTAAACTTATTCAGTAGCTCCTCCAAGAGTCTGAGAAAAGAGAGAGAGATAGAGATAAACTATAAAACAAGCCAAATTTACCCTCAATAAACAAAATTATCACTAAACATCTGTACTTATTTTAAATATGTCTGATATCTTTACTTATTGCACTATTGTGTCAGGACAATCCGTTCAATTCCTTTTTTGGGGGGGTTGTTTTTTTGATGGTAGTATTAATGGTAGTACAATGTATAAAAGTATAAATGTATTTTGAAAAAATAAACACAGTACTTGGTTATCACAAGAAAGACGTTCAACGACCAAGGCAATGCAAGTATCGTACATTTAACTAAATGAAACAAGAGGTTTAGTATAAGTTGTAGACCTCATTGCAAAATTGATGGTTTCTGCTCAGGTGGTTAAGTGACCCATTTTCCATAACGGCACTTTCTGGTTTCTCAAATGGTTTCATTCATCCACTTTAACTCCCGTGTGTATGTATTTGTGAGTTTTTGATTCTGTCACTGCATGCAGAACAATTTCACTTCATTGATTCCTGATTTTGCTACATGCTCTACTGCATTAGTACTGTAAGAAAGTTAAATAAAAATAAAATTTCTTAGAGCTGATATGAAATTACACTGAATGTTCGCTGGACAAACAGATTAGTTGTTTGTAATATCAATTCAGCTACAGTTACTACTGTCAGCTGATATAAATAGTTATAATCAAACTGAATAAATTGTAATTATTTATCAAAATTTCCCTTTAGAGCTAATTTGCTACATGACTGAACCAAACAATGTCACTTGGACATGTCATGTCATGCTCTAATTATCATCATCTCTGATGACTAATATTTTTTGAGTTTTTCAGGGTGAAGTATAACATTCGGTATGTATTTGACTGAAACTTCCAAATGTTACTGTGATAACTTACTTCTTGTCAGCTCCACTCTGTAGCTGTGGGAGAACTTCCAATGCCTGCTTAAAACTAGTGCTGAGACACAGAGGAGACATATGAGTCAACATTACACACCCACATTATCATACTAACACGTTTAGGTTTTAATTGTATTAAAACATCTGTTGTTGAGTGTGTTTATGTCTTACAGGCTCTCTGATGTGAGGTAGGGCTCTATGGCGTCTCGCAGTGCACAGATTTCCAGACGTGCCTAGAAAGAGAAATATTTATGATGGAGAAAAACGATGATTTTGACTTTCAATATCTTAAGATCAAATGTTAACTGTCCCAATAAGTGACTTGTACCTGCAGTGCACCGTTTTTACTAAAGGAGGACACACACTGCATCAGGCGGCTCATTTCTTCAGCTACAGCCTCAATGATCTTTGATATTACACGCGAAACCAGCTCCTTGGAAACTGTGAAAACCTAAAAAAAAAAAAAACAGATATTCTTTGGGACGGTCTATTCAGCTTTGCAATCACAGAAAGAAATTACATTTTAAATATTGCAATTATTAATTTTGAAATGGTAATAACTGGATGGATGCACTTTTTGGGCTTTAAGATATCCACCACTATTCACTGCTGTTATAAAGCTTGGAAGAGCCAGGACAATTTTCAATATAACTCTGATTGCATTCGTCTGAACGAAGAAAGTCATCTACACATAGGATGGCTTGAGGACAAGTAAATCATGGGGTGGCTTTCATTTTTAGGTGAACTATCCCTTTAAGAAATGGTCATTAAAAATTGTAACCAACCCCTCAAATAGCAGTGTATGTTTACAGTTGATTGTACATTTCGTCAAATTAATATTTTTATTTTTTCCAATAACTTGTCAAATTGAATTCTGGAATTGTCTTATCCGCAAAGAAAACATGTGATGCGGTCTTAGAATTTGGCTAAAACAAGATAACTTATAATCAAACACATTGTTGCTGCTTACTTTTTAGAATTGAAAGTGTAAACATAACGCTTTTAAATCCTGTCTATGTAAGTAGCTCACAAGGTTTTGGAACAGAAAAGGTGATAAAAGGTGATAAAAGGCCTGTTCACACCACAATTTATCACTATAGCTGCGGTTTGGACTCTGCTATTCCTTAATATTGAGAACGATATTTAGAACTATATTGTTATCTTTATAGTTATCATGTCTAACAGGGTATTTTTAAAGCAGATGAGCGATTTGTCGAACTGAAGGTTTGAGCATCTCACCTCAGCATGAACAGAGATGATGCTGACCAAAGCCTCCTTCAAATAGCTCCTCACACCTGGGTCAGAAAGAGAGAAAGGGAATGAGGAAAGGTAGATCAAGCTACGAGAGAAGTAATTTTGTATTCTTTGCAAACAAAAGCTATTCTCATAACTTCATACAAGTAGGGTTGAACCACTCTGGTACATGTACTATGTTAACGATGTCCTTATTACATTTCTGTGCCTTGAATGTTTCAGTTGCATTGCAGTCTATGCAGGGTCAGAAAGCTCTCGGATTTCATCAAAAATATCTTCATTTGTGTTCTGAAGATGGATGAAGGTCTTGCGGGTTTGGAATGACATGATGCTGAGTAACTAATGACAGATTTTTCATTTTTGGGTTTACTATTCCTTTAATAAAAGTATATATATACTAAAAAAAATACATATTTATCCCAAACTTTTGAATGGAAGTGTACATTCATGTCTAATAATGTTGGTTTGTCTATTTTGGGAGCTAATTCAGAGCAGTTGTGGAGAAAAGTAGGTTTTACACAGTTCAACAAGTTCTTCTTATAACATCTCAGAAGCAGGAAGCATTCTTGTAAGTTCACAAATGATTCACATAAACCATTGCATTTAGTAAAGTATGCACCAACACACCCGATCAATACACACACACACACACATACATTACCATAACTGAAACTGACATAAAAACAATGACGGCAAACTGAAACTGCAGATATAAGACTAGCAAAAGTGTGTGTGGATATTTCTCTATTAGTACCATCTCCAGGGTGATGGTGTTTCAAATAGACAAAGTCTTCTAGAAACGTCCACAGAGGGTTTTCAACATTACATTATTGAGGTGTGTAATACCTGTAGGTGGAAGGCAGTCCTTCCAGTCAAAGTATCCGGCATAGATGCCAGGCTCCAGAGAGCCGACAATAGGATCCGTTTTTTTCTCGATGTACGTCTCAAACAGATATTCATCCAGCTGTCTCAATGCGTCTATGCTGACCTGAAGAACAAGAGCATGCTTTCAGTTCAATTACAAACCACTGATCATACAAGATTATCTCCTGAAGTACATGTGACCTTAAGAAACCATTTACATCACACACTTCTTGCAGAATGAGTAGGGAACACTCATGCATGTCCATCATTTTGATGTGTGTTGAATTTAGGGAAGTCCTCAAAAACCAGAATGGAAATCACCATCTCAAAAGGGAACAAAATCTGCGGGAACTCTGTGTCACACCAGAGATGGACATCTGTCCTGACAGATGTGTGTCAGTCTTCTCTGAGAAGCAGTCCAATTGTTGTTAATTGTTAACAAGTAAATGGTTTGTTCAAATCCTTCATCACAATTAACAAAAGTAATAGAGATGCAGCTCTAAATCATTCTGAATACCACTATAACACAAGATCAATAATCAATTATTATTTCTTGTCTGTACTAAGATAAATATGTCAGAGATACTTTATCACCATGTAATAAACCTCTTCTGTGGGCTCTCCAAGCTCTTATTCAGAGTTCAATTTCTCTGAAAGGTGCAATGCAGAGTATTTTCATCATATTTTATTGATTTACACAAACCCGTTGAGCCCAACACACTCTTTCACTAAAACCATCTGCATTTACTGGAAAGGCCAACCATAACCTTTCACGAGGGCATGACCCCTCACCCATCACCATCTTGAGTGAGTTGTAATGCCACCATGAAAAACCCTCAAGCTTCTCCTCAATCTACATGAGTCATTCTCACTTCACTAAAATACACAGAAATGATCACACTTGGAAACACATCTGTTATCACTGAGACAAAAGAAAAGAAAATGTCAACTTTGGACTGGAGTAAAAGGGAAGTGTGCATGTGTTTGTGTACCCTGATGATCTTCTCTGCAGTGGTGAAGCCGTTCTTCTCCAGGTGCTCAGCCAGATTGAGAAACGTGTGCCTCTCCAGATACTGACAGTTACTTAGGATGATGAGGAGAAGTTGCTCCTACATGAGCCAGAATAAACAAACACATAGCAACTGAATCAGTTACAATGAACATATAGATATCTAGAGAAAGATTTTGAATGACTTCTGAAGGATCACGTGACACCTAAGACTTGAGCTTTACATACAGCAATAATTTTTTTTTTTTTTATAATATGTTCAAAAAGAAAAGTCCTTTTAAATTGTAATAACATTTCATATAATGACTGTTTTAACTGTATATCTGATCAAATAAATGCAGCCTTGGTGAGCATAAGAGACCTAGTAACCCCAAACTTGTTCATTTATATGCATACAGTTGAACGACAGTTTGTGGAGCAGTACTATAACAGATATGATTGGGTATGTTTGTGCCTCTACTTAACCATAAACCAGTCTGTGAAGGAGAGAGAGAGAGAGAGAGAGAGAGAGAGAGAGAGAGAGAGAGAAAGTGAGAGAGACAGAGGGGAAACCTGCAGCTCTTCCACTGCAGGCTTGGGGAAACCCCATGTGCTCTCTGAAGAAAAAGCTGCTATTTTTCACAACACATGACTCCTGTGCATGATATTCAAATGTTTGCTGTGTTGCAGATGGAAACTGTGACAAAAGCATCCACAACGGAACACAGGATGTTTTCTTGGGAAAAGGTTTCTTAACAAACTAATAAATAACACACACACACACAAAGACAGTGGGATTTTACTAAAAATAGTATTTTACTGTTTGTTTGTTTTTGCACTATTTTACAAAAAAATAAATAAATAATTGCATTTATTTGATATACTGTGCAAATATTTTAACTAAGATGTCACGTTTCAAATTACAAACCAACATCATTTGTGACCCTGGACCACAGGGGTATATTTGTAGCAATAGCCAAAAATACATTGTCAGAATTATTGATTTTTATTTTATGGCAAAAATAATTAGTATATTAAGTAAAGATCATGTTCTATGAAGATATTTTGTAAATTTCCTACTGTAAATATATCAAAACTTAATTTCTGAATAGTAATATATGCATTGCTAGGAAATTCATTTGGACAACTTTAAAGGCAATTTTCTCAATATTATTATAATTTTTATTTTTTATTTCTCAGATTCTAGATTTTCAAATAGTTGTATCTAGTTATATCTTATCCTAACAAACCATACATCAACGAAAAAGCTTATTTATTCAGCTTTCAGATGATGTATAAATCTCAATTTTGAAAAATTGACCATTATGACTGGTTTTGTAGTTCATGGTCACATATGTATAGTTTAAAATTGGCACAAAAAGTATTTGCATATTTTCTGGTTGTCAAATGTTACTGGAACATGTCCATAAGTTGATGTTATGAACTATACCCGTGGCTGCTCTGCTAGGACACTTAAACTTAAAGGAACTTACTTCTTATGGACACTAAAAATCCCCCTTGCATGACTAGATAGTTGTAAGGCTGGGCAAAAATAGATATTTCGATTAATGTTTTTTTTTAAATGCAATGTTACAACAGAAAGCTTGTCATTCATTCAGTGCTTATTATGGCAGAGATACTGTTGACAAGAACAAACCATGATTTGCAATACTCTACAAATCTGTGGAAGCATTTGACATTACACGTAAAGGCACCATAATTTAATCAATGAATGAATGAATGGATGAATGAATGAATGGCGTTTTGTTTACGCCAGCACGGATGACGCTCGTGGTGTTTTCAACCTCGGTCTTCTCACTACAATGATATGAATATACAAATTTCATCCCTAGCTGCTCTGATAGCTCATATAAATATTTCATATGGCCCTATTCTTGTTTAAAAAAAGGACCCTATACAAAAATAGAAAAATAAAAAAAAGTTATTAAATATGAAAATACCAATCAAGAGCTTGTGAATCAAAATCAAATCTGGACATCTGAATCAATACCCAGCCCATAATTGCAAATATATATAAAGAAATGCCTCAAAAAAAGTTTTTTTAAAAGGAGGGTTTAATAGAGGGAGGAAGCACTCAAGGTTAGTTGAGGTCTCTGAATATCTTTAATCAACAAGGTTTCGATTTGATCATTTTTAAACTCTCTCTCTCTCTCTCTTTTTCTCAGTCTATCATGTTTTCAGTTTTTAGTAATACACTGACACTGTGGTTCAGATAAACATCAACAGTGTTATTTGGATTTCAGTCAGAGAGAAATCATTTAAAATAAAGTGAGAAGCAGAGCATGTCAGAGTAGCATGAAGGCAGCTGTTATCTAAACTCACTTCCTATTCTCCGTACTCAAATATCCTGTCACATAGTGACATCCACCTCTGCAGTTTACTGTGAATAAATACCACATAGGGCTACTTGATGTAGTAATCAGCTAACCAGTCTACACATACTGCAGTTTATTTATGTGGCCATTTTTGACATTTTATTGACAGGGAAAGTGGATATACAAAAAAAGTGAAGAGTGAGGAATGTAATGAGTATCCAACGCATGTCAGATTCAAACCCTTATCTCCCATATGAGCACCACAGCTTGATGTGCTAACTGCTAGGCCACAATTTATATTTTTAATATGAATAATAAAACTCTCTGTATGTGTTTTATAGCACAGTACTCTTTTAAATATGCATTATTCATGTAAATAGAGAGAAAGAACATGGACAAAGCTGGAAATCAGGAGGGGAGGGGGAAATGGCCTTACTGGTTTTGAAACAAAGTCTTCTTGGATGCTTCCAAAAAGATCAGGCGAGGCCAAGTCCACAGACAAACTGAAAGAGAAAACCTTGATATCATACTCCCACTGTAAACTTAAACATTCAGACTAAACAATATATATATATATGTATATATATATATATATATATATATATATATATATATATATATATATATATATATATATATATATATATATATATATATATGTCTCAGTGACACAAAGCTGTTCAGACTTGCCTGAAAAAAATTTGCAGCACAACAATGAAAAATGCAATACTTAAAAAATATTAATTTTATGAAATATATTTTTTACAGAACTTTACACCATTTGCTATTTTTAGAGTCATTAAATCAAAATTACTGTTGAAAAGGTATATATAATATATTACATAATAAACTTAATATACAATAAAACTCACTGAGAGGTGCCAGTTTCTCCATCAGTCTTGGTGCTGAGATGCTCAAGGCACTTAATAAAGACCTGTACCAAGCAGAGACATACATATTATTTTTATTCAGCATGGATTACATTTACAAATCCCAACATACACAGAAACGAGAACACAGTACCTTCATTATAGAAACACACTGCTCACAAGCTTTGTCTTGAACCACATCCAGATTAAAGATCTGAGAACGAAAAGACAGAAACACATGACACTAATCACTCTCCATATAATCTGCAGTAGAAGGGCAGAGGACGAGTGTCGTGTGAATATTTGTACATTGATCTCTCCGGGTTTACATTCCATGGGCTCCTTCAGAGACTGCAGCATCTGAACCATACACTGCTCAAACTGTGCCGGCTGAAACAGACACACCATTCATCCTCAAGGTTTGGATTTTCACATTTTTAGAATGAAATGAACTAGATCAAATATACTAAAAGCTAAAGATTTACCAGTGACGTGATTCCTTCATTGTCCACAACCCAGTCTTCTTTTTCTGCAAGTCTCTTAACGTCTAAATAACACAAAGTATAATCAATATTAAATAATCAATAACATTGAAAACTCACTTCCCCCATTCTCTCATCCTCTGTATTAAGGAAACTACTTTAATTGGGGAAGCTAGTTTTTTTAAAAAGTATTTGGCTATTAGTTATAACAAAAAAGTACATATTTACAGTAAAATCGAACTAAACATCCTCAGAATCAAAATCCTAGTGATAGACAGTAGAATTTAAGCCGTAATTTAGAAATTAGTAGTATTTTGCAAAAGAGAAGATGCAGGGGTTTTTGTGCAATTTTGTGAGGTTTTGAAATGACTAAAAAATTAGTTTATACTGCTCCAGATGTTGACAAGCTAGTGTTCACCAATTTATCTATGGTTCATTCTGTGAATAAAACTTTAGTTCACTACACCTGTCTTCATAAAATCCTAAAATGACTAATAAGTTGTTTATTCTAAACTTGAATGCAAATATATTTAGTTGAGAGCTCTAGAGCTCCCTCTATTGTTTGCATCTGGAGCAATCTACATCAGTGATAGACTGATATTTCGGTCAGTCCATCTTGAGATTATCAGTGTTGACCAATAACCTTATCTGCAAGGCATTTTAAGAAAATACTCTGTAGAATAGTTCAGCAATCTCATGCCATTGTTTGTCTGAAATATAAGACATTTACAAAAGCTGAGTGTATGTGTAGTTTTACCCTCTTCAGCGTGCTGTAGTGTGGTCAGCAGACAGTGCACACGCAGGTCCTGAAGTAAATCCTGAATCACCTGCAGCAAGTCATTAGGAATCTCTAAAGCTGACAGAGCTTCCAGACTTAACCTAAGAGATTAAATCAAATGAGTTTTGTGTGAAAACACAAGCAGAGGATGAACAAGGATGTACTGAAATTTCTGCAAACTGAATGGGGGGAAAAAAGGCTGAAAATGCCAACAGAAACCTGTACTTAAACATTTAAAAACAGCATCTGTGACATAAAAAACAGCAGCCCGCATCTGCAATGATCCTAGTTTAGCTGGATATAATGTAACATTTGAATGATCATGATGACTGAAAAAAAAAAAAGGTTTTATGTTTCACATTAACCACAAAACAACACACTTGCTTAAAGGGATAGTTTACCCAAAAATAAAATTGTGCCATCATTTACTTAACCCTTAATGACTGACTTTCTTTTGTGCAATATAATTTTTTTTTTTTTTTTTTATAATGTTGGTTATCAGACAATTTTGGCCATGACTGACATCCACTGTATGCACAAAAAACACACACACGGAGACTTCACAAATTTTTTTCTTTTGTTTTTCATGGAATGACATGATGGTAACTATTAAGGACAGAGTTTTCATTTCTGGGTGAACGGTCCCTTTACGTCGACAGAAGAGTATGCAATCAGCAAATTAGTTTTTGGCTATGAATTTTCATTTTGACCGATTACTAATTGCTACATTTCTACTCCAACCTCCCTCACATACCTGACGGTGTGGATGACCTGAGTGAGCCAGGCTCCACTGAGAGGGGTTTTGGTGTCCCAGCCTCCATACTGCCTCAGCTGCTGCTCAGTAAGAGAGGAGGGTAACAGAGCCCCTCGAACCAGCTGCACCAGACGACAGGTCACCTCCTCGATCATGCCCTAAACACAATCAATTGTGCCAAACCCATCAAGGTTTTTCAAAAATAATTGTAATTTAATAATCAACACTCAGATAAAAGCTAAAAGAGTTGTATATAAACAATTAAATTGCACAAAAGGCGATGTTTTTATCATCTTTGTAATTATATAATTCTGTTTCTGCTATAATTATTGTTGAAATCTAAAGATTTAAATGGTTACTGTATAAATTGTCTTTTAAGACAACAGGTTGAGTAAATATAAATATTGTGCCTTTCAACATATCTACTGATGTTCATGATATTCATGCTTATTCTGATTTTGGTTCATCAATATGACATGTTCACTATATCAAAATGCGCTATGGAAGAAACGGAGATTAAACAACAGTTTCCGTTAATGATTTAGCCCTCTAAACAGTTTCAGATGAAACTGAAAATTCATTTTTGGGCCAAATATTTTCAGTTTCATAAATTTTGGTGCATCACTACTCTTGAACCTTAGTGGCTCATGCACACACTCTTAATTTCAGGACCACAAGCTCAAAACCATTCCAGCTGCTTTACTGACCTTAAAGTCATTCTGTCTTTGCCGGGCGTTCTTCTTTAACTTCTCCACCTGACCAGACTTCTCTCCCGTCTGTCCAAGACAACACAGTCAACAAGATTATCAAAGCATGATTACATTAACCTTTGTTTCGAACACGTCTGAGTCTATTTGTCCATGCATCTACCTCACTGAACAGACTGCCGTTGACGTAAGAGATCCACAGTTTCCAGAAGTTGGGCAGCTGACTGATGACCACGTCTGAGAGCTTCTCCACAAACCTCACCTGCTGAGGACTCTTATAGAGCCTCGCTGAGAAAATATGTATGATATAATGTTATGAAGACAGCAGCATTCGGTTTCTGAAATTAAAGTGACTGACGATGAGCTTTCTGTGACTTTCACAACTCATGCTAACTAGGTGCAGTTTCAAATTAGCCGAAAATCATACATTACTATATACCTGTATATAATATGTGTACGATTTTTTTTATTGTCTTTGAAAGAAGTATATTATCCTCAACAAGCTAAAAGCAGTAAAAACTATTATATTGTGGAATATTATAACAAATTAAAATAACGGTTTTCTATTTTATTATAACTGAAAACAATTTTATGCCTTTGGCGGCAGAGCTGAATTTGTCAGCAGCACACGATCCTTCAGAAATCATATGTTAATCATTCTGATGTTGTACTCACAGTCATCTTTAGGTGTCTGGAAGCTGCCTCCTCTCTTCACTGGAGCTGAGAGGCTGATCCTGTTCAGGGCTGAGGAGCGATCCAGCTCTAAACCGACACCACCCACTGACACAGAGAGACACGATGAATCCTTATCTACACACGTCAGCATTTAACAATGAATCATGTTTATAAAATAAAGGGTTTCGGTTAACCCCACACACTCAGTTAAGAGTGCCAATTCATGCTCCACTCATGGACGGATGTAGATGAAGGCATATTTTGAGCCTTGCTCATGGGGAAATAGGTCTAGATGATGCTGCACTCTTTCAATCTGTGTTTTTTTTCTTTCTTTTTTTCCCAGTGATTTGAGCGCAAATAATGAGGCAAATGCTTTTATGCAAAGTGACTTTGTGCGCTTTGCTCAGAAACCAAACCAGCTCTAGCCTAATAATAAACTAAGATACATATACATGTTCTACTGCTTGATATGTTATTAAAATATTTTAAACTTGGTATGATAGGCTACATGTCTTAATCTCTCTCAGAGATGGCATTTATGCAGGTACTAAATTTTTACAGATTTACATTTATATGCACAGTAAAAAGTTTTATTTTTTATATTTTTCAACCTCAAAGTTTTTTAATCTGCTAGTTATAGAGTCAGCCTCCTCTTATTTGAGGCTGTGGTTTCACCTGAGATTACTCAGTACACAGAGTTAAATATATTCCTCTTATTTTACTTTTATTAACATCTATTACTACTGTTTTAATTAAAACATTTTAATCAGGACAGGTCCCTGAGCTTGGATTCAAACTCGGTCACCTGAAGCCCAACCGTACTACACCTCAAAGGACTGTCTATATGAGGCTTTCAAATCAGACAGTCAGAAGATATTTAAATGTTATTATCATAATGAAAAATATTATTTTATCAGTTATACAAGGAATATTTTTTTTATGATAACTATAAAGAAAAAATATAGGCTGTAAATTCATTGAAATAACGGTTTTCAGTAATTGTGTGAACATCTGGGTAAAGCCCCGCCCACTTCCGGATTTTATCCTGATACAGATCATTTTGAAATTGTTACAGATAGAGATATTGGCTCCTCTGCACACCCCTCATGCAGCAGCTCTTCTCTGACAGTAGATGGCACTAAAGATCTTTCTGGGACTCTTCCTAAGTCTTGATTAAATTGTTGATATAATCTGAAACATTCAATATGTCCACATGGTGTACACATGTCATGTTTCTTTCTCACAGATAAAGATGTATACCATTCAGCCACTTGGATATTTACTCTTTCTTTTGATAAAAAAAAATGCTGGTGTTGATCCAGGTTTCCAATCATCTCCTGCGTTTATCTATGCTCCTCTCTCTCCTTGTATTCCCCGATGTCTGTCTCTCTCTACAGCAACCCCCCCCCCCCCACCCACTCTGCCACACTATAGCGCTCTGTGGACTTCCTGTTCTCTATAAGGTCATGACCAGACCACACACGGGCTGCTCTCTATCTAAACAAACACACACAGGGCAGAACACACACACTGCTTTCACTCGTCGGAGTTGTAGAGGACCCATCAATTTATTTCAAACTATCTGCATGAGTGTGTGTACCTTTCTGCTCTTTGATATAATCTTCTTTACAGTTTTGCATCAGCTGCAGGATCCACTTATGTTGAGCGACTATACATTGCCATGCTGGGTCACCTGGAGCATGTAGATCCGACAGGTATCTTGAGTAAAAAAAGAGAGAGAATCATTAGAGCTATATAATGATGTCCTTTTTCAGGACCCCTTAAACCCCTCTCACAATGACAAGTCATGTAAGTCAGGGAATGTAATTACTTAAAATAAATAATTAAATATCAAATATTTTCACTACCACTCATAAGCTTGGGGTAAGTAAGAAATGAATACTTTTATTCAGGAATGATACATTAAGTTGATCAAAAGTGACAGGAAAGATTGAAAATTCTATTGATTTCTCACACAGTATGTTTTTAATATTTCCCTGGCATCAAAAAGCATGAAAACCCCGGTCACAGGTGATGAATAACGTGAGCTTTAACACACCTGATATAGCGTTTCTGATCATGTAGAGTGGATGGCGTCTCCAGAAGTTTATCCAAAAGCAGTTTCCTCAGGGTTTCCACCCGCGTCTCCACCTCCGAATACACTACAAATAGATATGCAGAGAATCTTTTTTAACATTTACACAGTACTACAGGTAATGTGAATATATGCGTCTCATATTAATATATGTTATAAATGATTATCAGTGAAGATCAGATCACCTTTCTTAAAGACAGGGACCTCTGTGTTCCCAAAAAGAGATTTGGCTTTCTCATAATCATTTATAACAACGTCGTAATCGCCCTGGAAGGAAACCATACACATACATACAGTCAGTTTAGCATTCAGAGATCATTATTATTTCTCACAAAGTATACGATTTCGGGTGGTACGATTTTGCAGTGTTTTTAAAAGAAGTCACTTCTGCTGCAGTTTTTTTGATACATTTTTATATACAAAAATATTTTATAATAATTATGAGATATTGTCATAATACTATTATATATATATATATATATATATATATATATATATATATATATATATATTTTTTTTTTTTTTTTTTTTTTCTTTTTAATTAAAATTATTATTATCTTCAGCAGCCATTACGTCAGTCTTCAGTGTCACATTTTTCAGAAATCATTCAAATATGCTGAATTTAGTATTCAAGAAACAAACTTTTTTTTTATTATAAGCAATATTGAAAACAGTTGTGCAGCTTAATATTTTTGTGGAAACTGTTAAACATTTATTCTTTGATAATCAGAAGTATCAAAAGAACTACATTTATTAGAAATCTTTTTATTTATTTATTTATTTATTAATTTTCTTTACAACATAAGTCTTTACTGTCCCTTTTGATCAGTTTAATGTGTCCTTGCTGAATAAATATATATATAATAAATAAATATTCCAAATATCCCTGTACCCAAACTGTACAGCATGTATGCATGTATGAATGAATGGGGGATGCCACCTTCTGGATGTTGCGTTCAATGTTGAGTGGCAGATTAAACAGAAATTTGAATCTCTGGAGGACATTGAGAGCACTGCGTGTGGAGTCGGCCTTGTCCTTTCTGCCCAACACTTCTTGAAACAGGGTGTCAGCAGTTTCACTTGCTCCTGAGAAGAATGAGCAAATGGAAAGAGATGAGATAAGGGTGTAGAAGGACAACAGCTGATGAAAAAATGGTTTAATCATCCTTATTCGGTTCGAAATAATTTCAAGATCTCTTACGCTCCCTCTTCTTGGGTGGTCGGCTATTCTGGAATCCTTTGGTCAGATTTAATAAGAACCAGCCCCATGACCACTATAAAAGTCCCACCAGCCTTTTTTCCACTATTGTGCCCCTTTGTGATTGGCTGAGAGTCAAAGGCAGTAAGTGGCTTTGGTAAGAACATAGATCTAAATGTACTTGTAAAGATGGGTGGCGAGGAGGATAAGGAGGGGCTTGCGATGAAAGCACGTCAGTGTGTGACTGGTTTATTTGTGCGGCTCGGAGGAAACGAGCATGTTTATTGACCTTCCGTCACATGAGAGAATTGATATGGAGATATGATTGGGATACGAGTGGTCTCGAACACACGCAGACGCACTCACAGAAACACGCCGAGGTCTGCGTGAAATGTGTGGCTTTGATGGTCTAAAGAGAATGCATATGCAACTCTGATCTTAAATTAAGCTGCTTTGTGTAATCGTGTGTGATTTTGAGCATGTGTCTGGGTTTATGTCTTACTGTTAAGGACGTTCTCTAGTCTCTGCGTCATAGAGCCCTCCACCTTCTCAGTGCCATCCGATTCAAGCTTCTGATGGATAGCTAGACAAAGACAGTGAGAGAGCGAGAGAGAATGAGAAAAAAAGTCATGTTTGAGAGCATTTCCACTACCGTTTAAAAGTTTGGGGTCAGAAATGAATACTTTCATTCAGCAATGATGCAATGAATTGATCAAAGGTGATAGTAAAGACATTTATAATGTTACAAACGCTTTATATTTCAAATAAAAGCTTTTGAGTTTTAATTATAAACAATCCCAAAATATAATCTTCTTTTGAATTGTCTGTGCATTACAATTACAACTTGCAAATAAAATATGAACTCTTACAACCACCTACACAACATTTTACAATATAAACGCCATAATGTAAACGCTGTCATAATTCATCAACAGTAGACCATATACAATCACTTGGCATAAATGTGTGCTATTCACTGATTGCGAACTGCTCTGAAACCGCGAGCCTGTAGAACGTGCAACAATGCTGTGTATTGACTTTCAATGTGTTGAAAATGTGTTCCTCACATTTATTTAATCACAGCCTTTTGATGTTTAATAATCACAATAGACCGTATCGTAATTCCTGTTTTTCTGACCCAAATTTAAGATCTTTTAAATGATAATTACGACTTGTGTTATACCATTTAAGATATTTAAGACTTTTTATGACCTTAATTTAGACAAATCTGAATCTGAGACATTATAAGACTTTTTAAGGCCATACACACACACATTATATATTATATATATATATATATATATATATATATATATATATATATATATATATATATATATATATATATATATATATATATATATATGCTATAGAGTGGCTAAATACGAAGATAAACCATTGCACAAAAAAACTAAATGAAGTCTCTTTTCTGTCTCCACATCTGGATTTGGGAAACTTCTGTACACAATGACGTCATGGCTAACCTCCGGCTCCCCCCGGGGTCCGGAATGCTATGTGGTACACTTCCTCTGTCTCTGAGGTATGTTTTGACTTCTGCCTGGTAAGTTTTTGGGAGTCTTCTCTGGGAATCCGTGCAGCTTCCGTCTGCTGCTCTCTCGTTTCCTCTCAGCACAATGACAACCTTATTACAACCTCGTCTAAACATTATGACAACCACGCCTTGTTATCCGTCCTCATGCATGTCAATCACATGGAAACGCAGTGCTAAGAATAGTTCTTCTGTTTGACTCCAGACAAGTGACCCAAGAAAAGTCTAACACACACACAGACAGATTTGGAAAATAGAATCTGCACAGTGCCATTGACCTCTGATGACAGCAGTCTGAATAGAGACACATACACCTGTGTACAATGAAGATGCAAAAAAAAAAAAAAAAAAAAAAGAACTTGATTAAAAGTCCAATGCAACTATATGAGTCTATTTGAGCTTTACTTTTAAAGCTTAATATAGAAGCCAACCCATTGAAAAAAAGCTTAACAATTCTTCATCAGAAGTCCACAGAATATATCCAAAAAGTCAAAAAAAAAAAAAAAACTATACTATACAGTCTATATTCACAAATGAAACTGATTATAATCAATTGCAATGTGCTTCCAGTCTTTAATTCAAATTGACTCAAAAAGCCAGAACTCAAAAGAAATACTGAGCTTTCCAATGGTCATTACAACATTGTATTCACAGGATGAGTAATTTCAACACAATCATTCCAACATGACCTAAACGCAATAAAATCCTCATGGACACAATCCAGTCCCACCCTATATTACTTCCCCCACAAAATTCTGTTTCACTAAAATATGCTTCTGTTCCCTTCAGTCAACTGCAAGAACTGAATTACTTACGGTTGTATTTATATGTTTTAACGTACACACCAAGCACACATACCTGCAAGAGCATCCTGAGCCTCAAAGAAAGTGCTGAGACCTCCTTTCACGTAGGCCAGACTGCCCTCATTCTTCTTACAGGCCTGTTTCTTAAGATTTCCCACAGCTGCACGCAGTTGCTCAAAGCTAAAACAGCAACAAACATAACACACATCACACAAAAATCTATTTTGGCAGATTAACAAATGCACAGATGGATGGTATATAGACCGACCTGGTTAAAGAATGGTTCTCGATGAGGTACCAGGTGGCAGAGAAATTCTCACTAGTGAAGTCTCCGCTCATTCTAGGGAACATGTTCTCTAGATCCTTCAGAGGAACCGTCCCTCTGAAAAACAGAAGACAGACACCCACACAGCTGGTCTATAAAGACTCATCACGAAAACACCACAGATCATAGACCATCTGATCTACCACAGTCCAGACTATAGAGAAAACAAGACCAGATCTGTCCTCATATAAACAGCACTGCATAAGCCAACCCACAGTGTCTTTTGATGTGTCACAGAATAGACTGATGAAATACATAAGACTCACATACCGCTGAAAAAGTTTGAGATTTATTTTTTGAAAGAAATAGAAAATCAACATGTTAGAAACACTTCTGAAGAATCATGTGCCACTGAAGAATGGAGTAATGGCTGTGGAAAATTCAGCTTTGCCATCACAGGAACAAATATTATTAAAAAAATATTATTAATAGATTTCTTAAATTACCATTTTTACTATATTTTAAATGCAGGCTTGGTTAGCATAAGATAAAAAAAAATTAAAAATAAAACATTACAAAATGTTACCCACCCCAAACATTTGAACTGTAGTGTATCTATAGATATGCATTGACTGAATATATAGATATGCATTAATAAATAGTTAAAGATGCTGCAGAGGTCAGGGAAAGGAAGAGATTCACTTCCTATCTAAGGAAATGGTGTACCAATGACTTCATCCAGGTAGAAGATATACACACAATGGGGCTGTTTCTACTTTCTGTTGAACCTCCTTCCTTATAAACACAGCAGTCCACTCTTATAAACACAGGGCAGTGCTTCTTGGGTGAAGTGTGTGAGGAAATGCATTTGTTATGGTCTATGTGAGTGTGTGTTTTAATCAGAAAGTCAGAAATGAAGCACATATGTGCATGTGTGTGTGAGTGTGTGTTGAGTAGAGAAATACATGTGATTAGTTGTAGGTGTAAATGTCTTACTTTCTAAGTTCATAAGAGGACAACACAAACTCAATTGTGAATGTTTCTTTACTTGTCTATTTCGATGCCCAAAGGGTTGGCCGGCCTCAACGAGAGAGGAGAGATTCCTTTGTTGCGATCGGTCCTCATGTCATAGTAATTCAACTCATCAACCCAGACCGCAGATTGATCCAGAATGCCTAAACACAAAAAAACATGCACATACTCATTGGTTGAGTGCTCAAAATCCATTGCCGTCTTCAAAGAGCATCTGTGTACATTCAAGGAGTGTGTATCTATCAAACCGAAATGATGATTTTGCCTTTAACAGACACTGTGTGTGTTAACATGCACAACAATATGCTGACAATGCAAAAATAAAAACTCTTATGTGAGATCCGAAATCATCGTTGTAAGATTGAGCATTGTAAACATGCACGAAGTGTGTGTACATGAGTTAAGAGGGCACTGTGAGTGTGTGTCTCACCGATCCTCTCGGGTTTGAGCAGTTTGAAGGAGACCGTGGACGTCCCTCGGCCTCCGCTCTTGGTGGTCACAATGATCTCGCCCTTGTCATCTTTAGCTGGACCCACTCGACACACTATCTTACTAGCTAACATCCATTCTGCTGTCAGCAAGCAGTTATGACCACAGATAGACAGACCTGACAGACAGAGACAGACAAAGACCAAGAGAAAAGGAAGTTAATGCCAAAACCGATGTATTTATTTCCCCCCCAGATTTAATAGACTGATAATTTCTCTATGAAGACATTCATATTAACAGTGGGATGTATGCGTTTTCCTTTCTTATCCCTTTGCTAAATCAGAAGAAAATGGGTGAAAATTAGAAAATGTCTGAATTTTAGTGTTCAGATGTGTGGGGACAATAAGACTTTATTTTCATGTTTTTGCAAAAAGTCTCCTGTGCTCACATAGACTGCCCTTATCTAATCCAAAAATGTTTTAAAATATTATTACAATTTATAAATAGTATTTACTTCTATTATTATCACTATTACTTATTATTATCAATACTGAAAATCATTATCCTGCTTAATATTTTTAATAATAAACCGTGATCTAAAAGTTGAAAATAACATTTATTTGAAATAGATTTTTTTGTCAAATCTTCACTGTCACTTATAATCAATTGAATGCGCCCTTGCGGAATAAAAACATTAATTTCTTAAAATAAAGCTTAATTGCCCCAAACCTTTGAACTCTAGTGTATGTTTGTTCAAACGGAGGGTGTTTATCTGTAATGCAATGGCTATATACATGTTTATTACCTATGAGATCATTGGGTCCAGTCCCCAGGTTCTCTCCACGAATAGTGACTTTGGTCCACGGCGCGCCCTCGTTGGGTGAGATGCCAGTCACCAAGGGAGGCTGGCGCGCACGAGACATCCTTTACACACCTAGACTAGACACAGGTAAACACTAAGTGTTTTGTTTAGGCTCAGGAGGCATTCTTAAAAAAAGGCATTCTCTGCTGAAAGCCACACATTAAAAGATTCAGCACGTTCAGTGCATTTAAAAAACTGTTAGACATGAACAAATAAATCTACCCAACCAGCTTACACTGAGCAAGCGTGTTACTGTTCGGAGAGACACAGATGCTACACTATAGTATATACACTATACTAGTTCAGAAATCAGGGCATTTTTCCCGTGCAACAGTCACAAAAGCTCTCTCTCGTATACAAACACCCACACGGAGCACAAGACTGACAGCTCCAGGGCGGTCTGTGTGGTCTGGTAGGGTGTGTTTCTGTGTCTGTGTGGTCTCTGGCATGGACCAGAGAGAGAGATAAAGGGGGACCGGGTGATGGTTGAGTTCTACAGCAGACCTTCAGAGTCCACAGTGCAGCTTCAGAAGAAGTCTTGCCATGTCTAGCAGTAATATAAACTAACTGTCTGACATGTATATTCACTGCTGAATTATGATGATGATACCAATTTCTTGGTAAATAGTAAAATTGTCTTTATAGATTACATAGGTCAATGGTGCCCTGTGTTATTATTATTTTTTTTTTTTGTCTGGGTGTGCACTAAAATGCAATTCATGCATACTATGATTTAAATACACCTCTTTTATGATGAGCACGTTTTCATTCAAAACTTAAAAGTGTGGCAAAAATGTCAAAGTGACAACAATAATTGTGAAAATAAATAAAGATGAAAATGGGGAAAAGTCTATTAAGTGGCTTGGCATTTTTTGACAAAACAAAAATAAAAAAAATGAGGGGTAAAACAAATCACATTAAAAAAAATCAATTAAAAGGATTACATTTTAAAAAAACGTAAAAAAATGCCTACTGCTCTGTTACAGCAAAGTCTGATAGAAGCGAAAATGGTAAAGTCAAACACACACACACTTCTGTGAGGCAACATTTGGGAATGATTGACTGCTTAGATGACTGACACCTGAGAGTCTCTATGGAATAAGGGGCTTGTCTCAGACAAATTACTAAGCGCCATCCTATCAACACTCAGTCCCCTTTATAAACACAGTGACCCCCCACCTACAGCACACACTCTCTCAGCAGGAGAAATTAACACTCCAGATGTAATAGTAGGAGCTTGAACAAAATATTTAACACGACACCATAATACTGCTGACTGCATATAATTTGTCAACATTTACAAAATGACTACTTAGTGCTTTTATTAGACACAAAAGTATAAATTCTAAATATTGGCCATGATATAAATAATTAAAACCTTATTTTATTGGCTAGAATTTTATTAATTGCTGCAAGTTTATGTTTAAAACCTTATTTTATCGGCTAGAATTGTATTAATTGCTGCAAGTTTATGTTTGCAAGACAAATAGATTTAAATAGATTTGCAGTGTGTTCACTGATCTATAATATATCTATAATATAGCTCAGTGAGTGTGTTACTTCTATCTCTAAAAGCTGTAGCCAGTAAACACCAAAAAGAAAAAATAGAAAACATGCATTCAAAAATCAACACATTAAAAAATATATAATTAAGTATCATTATCAATTTAGCTATAATCTGGTTTCAATGTGCATAATGATTTCAGCTATAATAATACATCAGACAAAAACCGAGCTCTTGCAAAGCATCATGAGCCCTGGGCTGCATTTTAAGCTGCTGCTATTAAGATGAGACGGAAGAAACATGATCCCAAAACAAAACAAGATGTTAGATCTCTCCTTGAAATGAAACAAAACAGATACTTAAGTCAAATTTGATTTATACGCTTACTTTGCTAAAATTATTATGCATTCAAACTGAGTTTGTAATTACTGACAAAGTAATGAACTGACGGAGACTGTTATCCTCTTTGATTAGAACAAACATGAATTTTCACAAAGATAAAATACACAACTAATTCACATATATTATGGTGAGGTTGTCAAACAAAACATGGACATAAACAGCAGCTCTGACAGATGACAATAGCTGACTGGCTAATGCTAAAAACAAGCCGACAGAATTGACAAGCCGACGACAACGAAATCATTGAAAACACAGTTTTTCCACATAATAAGAACCCTGCTTAATCATCTGCAAAGCAAGGTAAAATAAAACATTGCGATTACTTACACAGATAAAGGCAGGAGAAAGTTTCTGAAAAACAGTTCCGGTTGAGACGCTGAGGCCCCGCCCACACGACGAATCACGTGACAGACACACGACCAATGCATCACATTGAGCCACATAGTGTAGATGTAAACTGTAATGTAATTTTAAGGAATTTGGTATTTATTTTTTAATTATGCCTACAAATGACAGTGCAGTGAAAAAGAAGACTGATGATCTGAAATTTTGCTATTTGCTAAATGCTCATGTTTCTGGAGAATGAATGAAAGAAGGCTACATCTAGCACTTTTAATTTTGATCGTCATAAAAATACAAATAGGCCTATACTTGGTAAATCGCAAGAATATGTTGTAGGTTTGTCGAATAATATTTCAAAATAAAACAAAAGACTGTAAAATCCTGAACACTCGAACTTGCTTGGGAACTAGATAACTTTAATAGAAAACTTTTTGGTAGATGTCTCCTGACTGAATCAAAGTTGTTTAGTATTAGTTAAGGATTTATCATTCCTTGGTTTATTTTGAACTTTAATCATCATTAAATATGAATGTAAACAAGAGACAGATAGATTTCAATTCAGATTGAATTTTTGTGTATAATATATAAATTAAATTTATATAATTTATAAATTGTGTATAAAAGTTATTAATCATTTCATAAAACATATAACATCACGCTCCAGGTTTTGTGTTTCATGCTGTGATGCAACACTCAGTTTAACTAATTGTATTTCAATTATACAATGTTCAACATCAAAGTCATCCTGTGAGGTCACATGTAGATTATGAACCATTTTCACAATGCATATGGCGTTACTTCCACTTGTTCTGGGAAAGCGCCGCACCATAACACCACACAACACAGACCACCCAAGTACCATGTGCCATTATGCCCTCTCTTATCTCCCTAAATAGTGCACGGCAAAGATACTTTCCCTCAGATAAGGCCTTTTGGGCTCTTGGGAATGTCATTTTTTCAATCATTCTGAACTAATCTGAAGAATCAAATCCAATTTGACTTTCTTGCGGCCTCAACGCACTGTGTTGCGTGTGACGGCACCACAAGGGATGTTCAACAGTGTAAACACGTCATGTAGCCTCGGCTATTTTCTCAAGAGGGCCACCGACAAAGAGCCATCCAGCTAATTAACAGAGAAAATGTTAGTAAAATAAGATAACTCAATTAAGATCTTCACTGTTTGTTTGTTCAGCTCACCCACTGCTGATGATTGTTCCACATTCCTGATACGAAAGTGGCAATTACTACACCATGGGTCACAACACAGCAATAAGACTTAAATGACCAGAAACATCAGTACTCTGTTACAGAGTGAGAGTGGAACAGACACATAATACAGAATGAATAACAGGGAATTACATTTTTTTTTTTTTTTTCAGATTATGAATTAGCACTGATTCATGTTACTTCTGATTAAAAGTTTATTATTATTATTATTATTATTCACTTTTACACTTGGATGGCACTGTGTGCACATGATGGGGGCAGAAGAATGATATTTCTCTACATTATTGTTCTGCTTGAATGTGTTCCTCAATGTGTTCCCATGGGTCCTGGGCCAGCACAGGAAATACTGTGAATAGGCTTCCTATTACACACAGACACACACACACACACACACACACACACACACACACACCTAAAAATCACTCTCACAGAGCACTGTTACTGTAATAAAAAAATTCTGAGCTCTTGATGTCTTGAAGAACTACATGGATCAGTGAATTGAACAAGTTGCATTGATATGTTCACAAGAAGATACGCTCTTAGAGCACTAAAAACTGTTTTAAAAAATTTAATAGGGATTTTATTTAGAGCTTCCAGGTCTCTTTCTGTTCAAGCCAACAGGTACTTCAAAAGTTATAAAGGTTATTCAGTTTGGTTCTCATTTGAAAAGTTCTCTATTTCTCTTCAGTTATTCGTAATTTATATGTATTAGTGAATTGTGTTTTATTCGCAAAGGTAATTTATTTGTAAAGATTGTGAAAAAATTCATTATAATTTGTAAGACAACTCCAACAGGAGACATTTGTGGTTTATTATGGTATATTATATTTTGATCTTCTTTTTGACATTGTGTTAACACCCACTAATCACTGAATTATTTATTTTTATTAAAAAAAATATTGTATTATTATATGTTACGTAAATATTGTTTCAGTTATAATAGATATTAAAAGTGGCACATATACTACACATAATTTCTGGGTAGCGGTGAAAGAGTAGAAAAAAGTTATATGTACTCTACAACTGAAATATGTCCATTTACAAGTATTTTATGAAACTGTATGTGCCAAACTTGACCAGTTGAGGGCGCTACAAAAGCAGAGATTGCTGAGCAGTTATTCCAAATGCGTACAGTCATAAAAATTACTGCTTTCAGAAGAGGTGTATATTCACTTAAAATGCATAAAATATGAGTGATTGTTTTGGTATCTGTCAGACAGCGAAATACCACACGGAAATAGGCCTATACGTTGAAGAATTGTTAACAAGGTTATATACAGTCTTATATTTACACAAGCAGAGCTAACCTGTTTACAGTCGATGCACTGAATTCATGAGCCAGAGGAAGTTTAGCGTAAGTAGGGTGTTTGAATTTGGCAGGACATCCATCTGAATGTATAAGCTTAATGTAAGTGTGTGCATGAGTAATGAGCTAAGCATTAAAAAAGGAAATAGGGCTCATTTCCACAATGTGGATAAAAGGGGTATCTGGCCCAGG
Source organism: Carassius gibelio (assembly GCF_023724105.1). Lineage (NCBI taxonomy): Eukaryota > Metazoa > Chordata > Actinopteri > Cypriniformes > Cyprinidae > Carassius > Carassius gibelio. The sequence continues at coordinate 17,261,341 of NC_068390.1, read as the reverse complement.
AAACTACATGTGTGAGAGAGAAAAATGCACTGGGGTCAGTTTTAACGGGCTTTTGATCCTCTTGGAAAGGGTGGATGAAAGACATCCTGTAGGCTACTGCAGAGAAAGAGAAGAGGAGGGGTCACCATTCAGCTCTATCATGCTTTAACAAACTCTCTTCTTTATTTCAAGCTCTCTTATCATGTAACTAAGCTATACACTGTACTTTCTGTTAGATTAGCCTTAAATACATTTTAAATTTTGTTTTTAAAATATATATATATAGTTTTATAAAATCTAAAATATAAGATATACTAAATTGTTTTCTGTGAATTATTATTGTTAATATATGTTGTTGTTATATATATATATATATATATATATATATATATATATATATATATATATATATATATATATGTATATACATATATACACACACACACACACATATAGCACTAATAATTTATTGCTAAATAATCTCTAAATAATCTAAATTAGAATCTAAACATAAACTGTTTATAATCTAAACTATATAATCTAAGATATTTATTTACATGGCATAATGTAGTTACTGATTTTTATTTTTTTATTCTATAGGATATGGTTAGCAAAGCACTTGATAATTATTTCTTTACCTGCTACATTGTCTGTACATGTGGCAATTTCTCTCTCTCTCTCTCTCTCTCTTTTCTCTTGTCAGACTGAGATTTTATCTCCACCTACTTTGTGTAAATCGCTTAGTATTTTAATGCCAATATAAACCTGACAGATGTGTCAACCCACTCATACCTCTCTCACCTTCTGCACATTCACTTGAGCAGAGACAACCTTTGATTGACCTGCAGGCTGTCACATCGCAACATGCACAACACACAGCTGAAACATGACATAAATAAAAGACACTCCACTGTCCACGCATACAGTATACAGTATACAGAGGATGGAAATGACGTAATATCAAAGAGGCCTATGGTGCAGGTTATGAGAACATACGGCAGGACATGGAAATGCTTATGACACATTGTTCTCCAACTTTGTGTGTGTGACCTGAGAGAGAACAGATAGGAACACTACTGAGAGGAGCTGGTGACAGCGGCATAAACGGCTGGATGCAAATCGAGTCAAATGTAAAATGATGTTGGTTATGTTGAGATCATTTAGTAAAACCTTTATGCTGAATTTTCTAAACATCCTTGAAACCCCGTTTATCACAACAAAACCCTGCTTTATATCAAATAAAATTAGGAGGTAAAAATTAGAAGAAAATCCAAAAATGTAATATTTCATATTTCTTCATTTGAACAAATAGGCCTTATTGCACCACTTTCAAGATAGTATTAATGCAAGATGGTCAGGGTTTATAAATGTGGTGTATGTTTATGCTGAACAGGGTATATACAGTATGTGTATGTGTGTGTTTTGAGTTCTGCCAGTGGGATGAAATAAAGGACAATAAGGGACTATGCAAATCGAAAATCAATCTTCTCCATTCCTTTAATTACATTTAAGTCCTTAACTCCCTGTCTAACAGGAAATTAAACAGTGGAAATTTGCAATACTTTTCATAACCACAGTATGTAGACGATTGCTGGAGTAATGGAGTTCCTGTATATACATTAGTCACAGTAATGATTACCAAAAAATACCTAAACCATAACTCACACAATCATATGCTTACATGCCTGTCTAAATGAGTACATACCATAGGCTTCAATAGTTTCATATAATGCAAATGATAATTACAGATTAAACCAAACCCCACCCACAAAAGAAAACAGTTAGCATTTTTACAATTTATTTGATTTTATACTTATTTTAGCATTTTAAAATAAAATACAAATAAAAAAGAAATGAGACAGTGACTCATTGCAGTTTCTTTTTTATTTTCTAGTATTTATACTCACACAAACACACACATTTTGTCTTTAATTATTTATTTAGTTTCATATTTTTAATTCATAAATTAATGAAGAAATATGTGTGGTAACACTTTACAACAAGGTTCCAATGTTAGCATACATTATAAACTAACAGATGTTAGTAAATACCTCCCATGTCTTAATAATAGACTTCACCATGCTTCTAGGCATTGATAAAGCCTTAATGTTTTTTTTTTTTGTATCATTCTCCTGACTTGTGCCTGTCCACAACTTTATCCTGGAGATCTATTGACAATGTCTTGCCACCCACAGTTTATTGTTTGCTTCAGTTGCACTACCAAGGACAGAAAAAATGCTTCTGGAAAGCTCTTTTCATGCTGAGCTAATGAAAAAGACCACATCTTTTCTCTCTCTCTCTCTCTCTCTCTCTCTCTCTATATATATATATATATTAGGGGTGTAACGATACGCGTATTCGTATTGAACCGTTCGGTACGACGCTTTCGGTTCGGTACGCGGTACGCATTATGCATACCGAACGGTTCGTTGGACTAATTAATTATATTTGGAAAAAAAAAAAGAGAAATATAATGATATGCGTTCAACAAGGTAGCCCAATAACCCAAACGACGTAACAGGCAACGCTCCTGACACTCCCGAAGAAGAAAAAAACACCAACTTATGTTTATGTTAGGCTACTCAGCAGGCGCTCGCTCACTCAGTACGCGCTGAAGGCTCGTTGCAAAATGGCCAATGCGTTTAACAGACTAGAAAAAGAAGATGACTCTCAAACATATTGTTTGAGATGCATGATTCCATCTATGAGCTGCTCGATCAGAGTGACATGAGAGCCCCTCCTTAGAACATTATTTGTAAATCCATGTTATGGTAAGTGTGCACGTGAAGTCTTTGCACACTTTCTGAAATCCACACTGTGGTAAGTTTGCACACTACACTAGTGCTCTGCATTCTTTCTAAAATCCTATATAGTGAGGGCTTCGCGCGGTTGCTTCATTGCTTTAAAAAAAAAAAAACACCAGCGTGAATACTTGAAACATGTCAACTCATTTACGCCGACATCACCTTATTGTGTCAGTATCTGGGAAAAGACGAAAAAAAGGAGAAACATGCACGCAACAAACTATGCCTGCAGCATTTAGACACCAGTATTATAGCTTACAGGGAATCCAAAGTGCACCCAAACACCAGACCTGTTGGTTATTTTAGGATCTTATATTTCTGGTCTGTTAAATGCATTAGACATTTTGCAACGAGCCTTCAGCGCGTGCTGAGTGAGCGAGCGCCTTAGGGTCCGTTCACATATCGCTCCTAAAAACGCATGGAAAACGCTAAGCGCGTCTTTCTCCTCCTTTCCAAAGCGCTTGGGCAGAAGCGCTCATGAGGCGTCTGTCTTTGCTAAGCATCAATGACGTGCTCTCTCCATGAGACGCGGAAATTTCAGCGAAGGATAAATGGATTTGCAGCTCTAAAAATCGCTTGCAGTAGCTCTGCTACTAAATTTATTTCAAAATTGCAATCCATATACAACTATGATCAGCTGTTCCTTCATCTTGGCTGAGTTTTCAACGTTGTTATGGGAAAGGATGAAGCTGATTGGTTAGTTCTTGTCACATGACCCGCGGTGCGCTTGCGGCATTCTGAAAAGTTGAGATGTTTTTGCATTTTGCTGTATCTAAAACGTATCGAACCGAACCGAACCGAACCGTGACATCAGTGTATCGTATCGAACCGAACCGTGAATTTTGTGAACCGTTACACCCCTAATATATATATATTTTTTTTTTTAATGATTTGTTGGTGTTATATCTTTCACTTGAATGTTATAAGATGCACTGAGCAAATACAGCTGGATAAAACAAAAACCTTGTCCATCTTCATTTCAGGCTGCAAAGCAACAGAATGTTATTATTTTAAGGGGGATTTAAATATATTTTTCTATGCCCACAGAATGTTTTAACATTTTTAGAGGATATGTTTTTTTTTTTTTTTTTGTCTTTGTAAATTCTTGTTTTCATCTGTTATGCACTGCTTTCATATCTGTGTTTATGTGGTAATGTGTGTGTGTTTGTGTGTGGTCTGGTTGCTCTCCTACTATAAGTTTGTTTACAAAGGTTCACATAGATGGCTGTACAGAGCCTACGGCCCACATTCCAACACTGTGTGTCATACACGCAACACAGCCTCTCGCTCTCGGTCTCTTAAATGCACTTTAATTCACTCCCTCAGAATGCACGTCAGTTCAATTCAGTGCCACTTACTTCAAGTCTGTTCCATGTCATGAGCAGCTGCGGCATAACAAGCATCTCTAGTCTTATTCAAACTAAAATTATTCATGGATTTGTGAAAGTTGTTTGCTCTTTCTCACCCCATTCATTCAATCTCTTGCTTTCCCTCTTTCTTTTTTCCAACATTTTGTCTATAATTACAGGGAGTATGGGCAGCTAGCGTGTCTTAAAATGAGTTGTTACTCATGAAACGCACATTTGAATGCAGAGATAAGATGTCTCTAACTGATATAAAGCTCCCACCCTTTGTTAGAGGTGTTTGTGTCTCATTCCATCTCTGTCCCGGATTAACTGTCAAATTGAATGGCAGGATTTAAATGACATGTCTGTTGTTCCAGACACTGTCCCCTGTTAGTGCATGTAAATATTTTTACATTTTTATAACATTACCTAACTGTTTCTTCAGGCAGTGCTTTAGAAATATTTGTTATTATATATTACTTCTGCAGTCTGTGCCATCTGTGTATTTTGTAGAAAAAAATGGAAACTAATTTCTTTTAAATATTATATTATCCATTTGCACTTTTGAAAAAGTGATTTTTTTGCATGCCATATAACGACAATTTTGGTTCCCCAACGAACATTTATCCTTTGTAAAATAAATAAATAAATAAATAAATGTTTTTGTACATTTGTGAAAGTTTCTATTGATTTTAAAGCTTCATCATGGTACTACAGATGTCCATAAAGAACTTTTATTTTTAGGAGTATGGACTATTAGTTAAAGGCCCCTAGTGTTTCTAAATCTAAATGTAACTTTACCTCAAGTGTCCGAAGTGTTTTCCCTGATGTCTGACATATTTCCTTACATGACTTTTGATAAAAGTGATTGCTGATAATGTACAGCAGTGAAAGTGGTGTTTTTGAAGTAATACCAATATCATATTATAATTATACAAATATAAAGTAGAACCTATTTAAGGTAATTACAAAATACACAGTATTGTAAGAATTTATATTAATTAATATTAACATATAACAGGACCTTAATTTCAAACTGTAATATTACCTTTCAACCACAAACGATAATGCATATCAAATGACAAAGAAACATCATTTGCATGCAGTCTATCATTTCTTTTGTGCTTTTTAAAAGATACCAGTAAATACATGGAAAGTAGTGGATTAAGCAGCAGTTCGGCCTAATCCTGAAGTGTCTGTGTTCGAGAAAAGGCTTGAGAAGAGAGAGAGAAAGAGAGTGGGGGGAGAGTGAATGTTTGTGTGCGTTCTCCGACTGCTCCACAGAGTCACCTGCCTTCAGGATTACACAGTAAGTTATTACCTAAACAGGAACCGATCCCAGATACACAAAAAGAAATAGATGTAGCGACAATAAACTTCCTGTGAATTTCTGCATGTAAGCAAAAACATACACATTAAGCCACCCTGCCACCCAGTTCCATAAACATGTACCCACCAAATCAAACTGCACCAGACTTATATATATATATAATCATAACTAAACAATCATAACTAAATTAACACATTTCTGTGAAAAAAATCATGGATGCTCTCTTTGTTGTCCGATGTCAGATGTTTTTAACTGTTACAAATAATTAGAGTTGGAGGAGGTCGAATTCAGCATGAACTAAACAGAAACCCTCTGGGGTTAAGAGATCAATCTGGTTGAAGGTGAAAAAGGCCATTCACAACCTTTGGGTTTAGATAGAAGTGTGACCTTTAGAATGCAGAACAGGTTAATGTGGCTGTGTTTACAGCGGTGGAAATATTAAGTGCACAATTAATCAACTAATAAAATAATTAATCTGACAAAAGTGCACAGAAGAAGAGAAATAACACAAAAACACACCCACTGTCAGTCATGTGAATGTCTGCGAAGAGAAAGCCAAATACAACTGGAGTATTAACCTAGAAGGATTGAAAATGACTTTTAAGAATGTGTTTTTGTTGTTTTTTTAGAAAATTGTTTTTTTTAAGAACAGGTTTATTTGTCTGGTCTTTGGTAATAAATACATAAATCATGCATAGAAATCAAAATCAATTCAACACCCATATCCTTATCTCTCATTACCCTAATCAGCATGTTTATATAACTTTACGAGCGCACTGCTATACTCTTTGTGTTTATCTTTCCCTCTGATTAGCTGCATTTATACAGGACTTTGAATAATAATGACTGACTTCATGCTGAAGCTTTATGCACTGCAAATGAATGACAACCAGTGGCCAGCTGACTGATAATAAAACCAGCCAAGGCTTGTGTCTGTCAGGCCATGTTTGCCTAGTGATGTGTGCGTATGGCGTAGGTGTCTATTTCAGGAAAGCTTTGTGTATTAGGGATCTATTTTTCACAATCGTTCAATAATCTTCATGATTCATGTTCCTCACTGGCCTTGAACTTACACAACTTAAAACACACATGCATGTACACACACCCACTACAAAACTGTATAACAAAAATGTTAGATATGAAAATTAACCAATATATTTATTTTTATTTCAGATAATTTATTTTATTTAATATTTATTTGTTTTTTAATAAATAATGGCAAACTATACTTGCAACAACTGAAAAAAAAATACATTCATACATAAATACATGCCATCATTGGTTTGAAGCACGGTGGTGGATAAAGTATTCTAATAAACAATGATAATCATAAATCACCAATAATCAGACAACAAATGTCCTTTTCCTAAAGTACATGTCATAAACTCCTGTATTTTATCATATCTGATAACTGTTGTGTAAGTGCTGGAATATGTTTCATGACCATATCTTATGTCTTATGTGAAATTTAGCATTTCATGTCTTTGCTAACACAGAAAAATACTTCTAAATCATAATACAACATAATACTGCTACAACATATAATAATGCATCTTGCAATTTTTATTATATTTTTATTTTCATTTAATTAACATCAAAGAGCTGACTTCAGAATAAATGTTTTGCAACATGACAATAACACTCAAAACAACTGTGCGATTTAAAAAGATTTGGCAACCCTCCTTCAAACATTGATGTTATCAATAATTAGCTTGAAGAGCTTAAACAGAAAGAAGTGATTGAAAACTTTTCTCTTTAATACTCTTATGTAATCCTTTAAAAGACGACAAGCAAGAATGAAGTGTTAAATGATAGCTTTGTAAATGCTCAAGGTTTGTTCACCATCCCTGTTTCAAGTGCTGCCAGCAAATTTACACAAACAGCGATTATAATAATGAGAAAAGCACTCTACGAGGAAAAGGACTAAGGGATGGCGTTTGAGATGTAAAAAGACCATAACAGCCAGGGATATTATTTATTTGGAAGTGCCAAAATGGCTTATGAAATGCTGTCAAGAAGACCTAATGTGGGCGAACTAATGGTTAAAAGTCTAGTTGACAAAATCCCACCAAATCTGAGAGACTGCATAGCCTTACCCTAAAAAAAAAACACATTTTAGTTATTTCACACTTACATTATACAGTATATTTACAGTACAAGCACTTTGTTTAAACTTTAAAAAGTTAGTTTTCATGCTTCCTTTAAATTTTAAGTTTAGTCAAATTGAAATGTCGAGTGACAGCTTGGATATTTTAGTTGACTAAACAATTTTAAGGCTGCACGATCACTTTTTTTTTTTTTAAGTGAGGGGACTGCTATATTAATAAAACTGAGTCCCAGAATGGGTTGGCGTTCCTGTAACTGGAGTGGCAGGATCATGAGGCCGTTATCTGATAATCTGTATAACTTTGCACAGGTGTGTTATTAACCAAATATACTCCCTCTCATCATCCTCTCACTGACTGATACAGTAATGAAATGGTAAGATTTTGAAACGTGTGTGTGTGTGTGTGCTCTTGTTTTTGTGACATATCAGGACACAACTCTGTATAATGACATGGGTATGACACAGGTATTACAAGGAGAGGGTGACTTATGAGGACATAACCCATGTCCCCATTTTTCAAAACGCTTATAAATCATACAGAATGAGTTTTTTTTTTTTTGAGAAAGTAAAAATGCACAAAGTTTCTTGTGAGTTTCTACACGTTTTCACAAAAACAAACATGTGTGTGTGTTGTCTATTAACAGCCTTATCATCAGAAGTGTTTCAATGTCAATGTGTCTCTAATTAATCACAGTTAAACAAATGAACTGTCTCACACACAAATACACCCACGTGCACATAGCGCAAAGGCACTATTTAAAATCACATCGGGCTGTCAGAGCCTTCCTTCAAAGGTAATAAACAGACTGCTGCCATGGCAACACAGTAATGTTGTATTAAACATTATGGCAAAGTTGATATTTTACGTTATCGAGTTACATTTAACCACATTCCTTTGCACTCACAGGGCACACACCTACACACATCAACAGGGCCCAAAAAAAAAAAAAAAAAAACTATGAGTGAGTGGAGAAATGAAGGAACGAGAGAAAAGAAATGTTTGCAGGTGGATAGCCTCTGTGAAAGCTCTCAGTCAGAATACAACCTCAAAACAGCATCTATTTATGACTCCATGCTGTTTGATGTAGGTGTGTAAGTCTTTTTGAATAGAGTGGAGCAAAGAAAAGAGAAGCAAATGAAAGAGAGAGACAGCGATATACAGCAAAGAAAGGTGCAGGGCAATGTTCAAGAGCTCATATCATCTGTTAACCTGTGCTAACAATGAGAGGTTTACACTGCCGAGGAATTCAAAGAACTTTTGGCAGAGAAAGAACAAGACAATAGCAGTCCTGGCGAGAGGGAGACTCACTCTGAATCTGCCACATTGTGTTTCTGGCTCTGATCTCTTCAAACTTGCCTGCATGTGTAAGGTTTTTCTCTTTAAATACATTAAGACCTCAGATGCAGTTGGGGTATTTGCCCAAAGATTAGTTTACTTAAAAACAGAGAGACAGAAACCGCCTGAGTCAAAGAGCCGAAGAGAACGGCTAATCTGCCATTCAGAACGCTATCGCTGCATTACAAGAAGACAGTGTGTGTATGTGCACATGTGTGTGTGTGCATGTCTATGGTAAAACATCAGGTTCAAAGGACTTGGGCTCATAAAGCAGTCAAGGCCTTTTGTGTAGATACTTTATTCTGTAACAGCATTTGATCCAGGAGTTGCAAAAATATACAAATGTAACAATTTGGAGTTAAGCTTGACAAGAAAGAAATGCATGAGTGCACGCGTGGCGTGGATGTGTAGAGGTTTACGTTACTGGAAATAAGCTAGTACTTTCTCAAAACATATTTAGAACAATTTAGCATAAAAAAAGAACATTTAACCTGATTAACCTGACAACAAACGCCAAACATCAACATAACTTTCAAAATGTGAATGGAAAAAAAAGCTTCAAGTGAATTATCATACAAAGACACACTAAAAGAAAGTTAGTCTACTGCCCTTTAAATCTTAAATCTCCTCCCACCTCACAATCTATATGCCATGTAATTTCACATTCAGCATCATTTCAGCAACGGATTTGTTCAAATGTCTGATTTCAGTCAGACTAAATCAATACTCCAAGCTTCAGACACACTCACCACACTGCAGCGCAGACACACACATCCAAGAATCTGAGGAATCTCAGCAGACATGTTGTATTCTCAAGATGATGAAGAATGTTAAAATAATCAAATAAAGAGTTTATTACACAATTTTTTTATTTTTTTTGGCATGAAATACAATTGTTTGTTACATTCTGTATGTCCGCATACTGTATGCTACAGGTAAGGGAGGCCAGCAGGTGTATCTACTTGGAAAGGAAGCAAATGTTCTTCTCACCACTTTATCAGTTTCACAACTTCCACGTGGATAAATACTTGTTTTCACAGTTAAAGAAATTTTGAGTTCTAAAAAAGACATTGTGTTTTTTATTGTATGATCTGTACACTCTTACCTCAAAAGAATATTTGATATCGTTCTTTTAACTTATCAAATCCATAAAAAGACAATCCAGATACACTGTAAAAAATTTCTTGTTGTTTTTACAAAAACTTTTTGGCAGCTGTGGTTGCCAGAATAATTTTGTAAAAATACAGAAAACTGTAAACACATTTACGTCAAAAACTGTTAATTTTACAATATAAAGCTGTAATTTACAAACAAGAAAATGTGAATATAAACCAGTAAATTCAACAACACACAAAATTAAATCTGTTTTGTACCTTGAAAATACTGACAACCACCATAATAATAAAGATGGTACTGTATAAGAGAAAGCCACATGAAGTATCAAAGCTCATCACAAGTAGCTTCACCACAAGCAGAAGTGTATATTAACATATAGAAGGTGCACATTTATGGAAACACAAAACACCATCATGGTAACACACATGATACTTAAATAATGCAAAAAACTTTCATTAAGCAACAGAAGATGTAACATAAAGCTCAAATGTACATAACTGATAACAAGAACTATTTAAAAACATGATTATTTAAACAAAATACTTTCAAACGTGGAGTGTCACGCAGGGAATTCTGGGAATATCAGTTTACAGTTTTAGACTGTAAATTATACATTGATTTGTTCTTTTTTTACTTCTAAAAGCTGTATAATTAACAGAATTTTACTGTAAATTTACATTAAATGCTTTGTTAGATCTTTTACAGTTTTTCCCTGTATATAGTACGGGAACTTACTGTTAACCTATTATCAGTTTTTTTCCGTAGCGTTTTTAAAAAATTTTACAGTTAAAATTACACTTATTTTTTACAGTGTATTTTATAGGACCTCAGATGGGGTGTATCGCTTTGATTATGCATAAAAAATTGTGCACACTGTGAACACTGTGGCAGTTAAATGCAAACAACGTTTAAACCTTTTCACACAAATTATAATTAAAAGGCAGATTACTGATAAATAAAGACTCATTTTCGCGCAGTTCTTTGCACAATACATGATGTGTAGAAACAAGGTCATACCATACGGTTTCTTCAGCAATTTTTATTTATTTTTTTATTAACATTATGCAGTACAATTTTAGCACCACTAACCAAACTGAACTGAGATATATGCATTCAATGTAATAAAACATTGGTACAGTCATGGTTATCTGTTTCGGAGAAAACCGAACACACTTTTAGTGCCTCTCATTAGAGATTTCACTACAGTGAAACATGCAAGAAGCAATGTAATATACATAATACTGGACAGAGTAAACCAGAGTTTGCCATCACTTATACAGCTACAGTAAATCAGGACATCAAGTCCGGAGCTTTGAGATTACAATCACTGTGTTGTATGTTTTTAAATAAGTTTGTATATAAAGATATCTGACAACAATAAAATGTATTCTTTTCATTAATATTTTCAAAAAGCATAGTGTTTAATTTCTAAGGCCATGCAAAACAAGTTGCTGATGTTTTGGTTTTATAGTGACATTTGATGGCATAGCAGGATAATTCTTCCACAAATGTAAAATGTATTTCCATTCATTTAAACAGTAGCTGTAATTAATCTCATTCAGCAATCACTTGTATAAAAACAGATACTGTCATAGATAAGACACAAAACTTATACACTTTAAATATATGACTTAAAAAAAAAGACATACAATTATTTTATGGTAGACATTGCATCAACCAAAATCAACAGACTTTCTATCTGAAAGAAGGAACAATGAGCTAGAAGACTTTACTTTAGGCTTGGTCTCTTTATAAATGAAGAATGCTATACTTTAGACCTGATGAGAAGAGCATCTCATGTTTTTTTTTGGTCTATATCTGAGCCTTTTGTATATGAGCAAATGTTGTTCAATCTGCAGAACCTCCAGGCCACCTAGGAGTTCTGTTTATGGTAGCACGCGGCAGGGCTGCCGGAACTCAGTGTGAGCCCTGCTTGAATTTGTTTAGATGAAGAGGGAAAAGGAGTGCCTTGTAAGAGGGGTCTGAGAAGGAAAGGGATAACATTTAAAACATAATTCACTGACACAGTGTGCAAGTACTTGTACATTTTTAAAAAAAAAAGCACGCAAAAAGAACTATTTCAAGTTAAAAGAAAGTGCATGACTGGGGTGTTATTGTTTTTTTAGGTCTGCCCGAATATCTCGAGCATGAAATGTTTGGAAATTCTGGAGAAAAATGAATCATGGTTTGATTGCTTGATCAACAAAGCTACTATAAACCATTGTGACTTCTCTGAGGGTTTCGTGCGACGCCCTTTTGTTCATCCCTGTGCGCTGTGAAGTGTGTTTGTAAAACAACCTAAATAGTTCTCGCGCAACCACAGAGATTTCAATCTTGCTCCAGGCGTGAGGGTTCTCCTGAGCGGCTCCTCCTGAGCAGGATGGCTTTTCTCCTCTGAAAAAGTCAGCATGTCTTGATTGGAAAACCGACCCACTCTGGAGAGGCAAGCCAGGTCTAGATATAGTGCTATTGCTACTCATTCTCCAACAAAATTTTATAGATCATTGTGTGTGGTTAAATAAAAGGTTCAATTAAGTAGGGCTTGTCCTGACTTGGTGTGTATCTGTGTATGTGTGTATTTATGAGAGAGAGTGAATGAATGAAAGAACAACAGTTAGAGAACAAAAGAAAGACAGTGAGAGAGGTGTTTCAACAGGTGTAACTGCCTGGTAACCATCGTCTTTACTCATAACATTATTCTAAAAAAGTCTTAAAAGGCCTTATACCACAGGGATATCCATTAATTAAGTTACTGGGCTACTAAATTTTTTCCTCATAAATAACAGAAAGTTATACACCACAGTTCAAAAGTTTGGGCACACTTTCTTATTCAAAGAGTTTCATGACTATGAAAATTGTAGATTCACACTGAAGGCATCAAAACTATGAATTAACACATGTGGAGTTATATATGGAATTATATACATAAAAAAGTGTGAAACAACTGAAAATATGTCATATTCTAGGTTCTTCAAAGTAGCCACCTTTTGCTTTGATTACTGCGTTGCACACTCTTGGCATTCTCTTGATGAGCTTCAAGAGGTAGTCACCTGAAATGGTCTTCCAACAGTCTTGAAGGAGTTCCCCGAGAGATGCTTAGCACTGGTTGGCCCTTTTGCCTTCAGTCTGCGGTCCAGCTCACCCCTAAACCATCTCGATTGGGTTCAGGTCCGGTGAACGTGGAGGCCAGGTCATCTGGTGCAGCACCCCATCACTCTCCTTCTTGGTCAAATAGCCCTTGATGCCTTCAGTGTGACTCTACAATTTTCATAGTCATGAAAATAAAGAAAACTCTTTGAATGAGAAGGTGTGTCCAAACGTTTGGACTGTACTGTACACAGCATAACAAGGCTCACAAGGATCCTGGTTTGAGTCTGGCCTGGGTCATGATCTCATTCACCCTTTCGAGTCTCCACTCCAATATCCTACACATGCAAAATGCCAAAAAATTAAAAAAGAGTGTTAAAAAAACACCTCAGTTTCACATCACAGAGATTTGCTGTATATACCCTCCCTTCCACTCAGGTAGGCCTGACTAGCAGGACTACACTAAAACAATGGTTCTTTATTGGCATCTATGGTTCCATGGCGAACCTTTGATATCCCTAGAACCTTTCTGTTCTACAAAATGTTCTTTATAGATTATTATTAGAATGTTCTTCACATTTAGAAAAACAATGTGGTCCTTAAAGCACTTTATGGTTCTTAAAACACTTCTGGTAGAACTTGTACTTTAGACAAAAGTAAAGTGTACACAAAAGCTATTGAAAACATTATTAATAAAAAGTATTACTCTTGAGCTTACTTTATCCTCCACAGTGATTACCTTTAGCCAGGCACAGATGTGTCCATGGGTGTGTGTGTGTTAATGGATCAATGTTGAATCACCCTGTTCTCTTTATAATCTGCATCTGAAGATCCATTTGTTCCAGTGTAGCTTCCCCTGATTAATAACCTAGACAAATATAAATGAGTAACACTGGATCAATACAGGACTATACTGACCAACAATAGCATCTGCCACTCAGTCAATTTCTCCATTGAACATTACTTGATTGAGTGTAGTTAAAAGGAGAGTAAAAAAAAAAAAACAATTTATATATATCATTTACTCACCTTCATGTCACTCTTATTTTATTTGACTTTATTCTGTAAAACATAAAAGATGATATTTTGAACTTTTTAGAAAATATTCAGAACTTTTTTAGAAAGTCAGTGAATTCCAAAACAACAGTGGATTCCATTGACTACTATTGTATTTGTGAAAAAAAAATTACTATTGAAAGAAAATGTTCATGTGTTTTAGAGAAAAAGTTGATTAGTGTGATTTTTATCACAATAAGGACAGTTTATCATTTAAGCACAGATTATTTTGTACCACTTAAGTAAATTATGCACAGCTGTGCTCCAAAACAGATTTAAACCACAGAACAAAATATGAATATCAAACACACACTCTAATTTCTTTTACAGTAAATCACGGCAGCAGTAAAGTGAGGGCGGGGTGTGTCGTGCGAAGCACAGTGCGTGAGGAGGGCGAGTGAGTGTTTGGATCCCCTTTCAAGTTTAGACAAAGACAGCAGAACGGCTTCGCTCGCCAGGTAAACACAGTTCCACCAGCAGACCATAAGGGTGGAGGGTGGGGGGAGCTTGTTGCTTACATTTCTCTTAAAAATGCCTCCTGCACAGCATAGAGTGCAGTTAAAGCTGTCAGCACATGGCATAGAGTGCAACTCATATCAGATAATCCATATCAGATTTTATTTTTTTAAAGAAAATACCTTTTGTAATGTTTTCTCCGGGCTGCATGTGAGCAGAGCTGCCGTAGCATGTGAGGAGCAGCGATAAAGAACTAAATCAGCATGCGACATAGATTGTTGAAACATGATGTTCTCTTCTATATCCTAAACTTGTCATCCCCTGCCTTGATACACAAACTAGTGGATTTAGACCCACAACGCTTTGGTTCAGTCCTCTTAGCCTTGCTGATGTATAACCGCAAAGACATTAACAGATTTTTTGTTAACTCTCACGCACATACACATCACCTCTGAATAACCTCGGTGTAATAACAGTGCTTGCCTACCTCTGTATATTTGTTTATTTTTCTTTTACTGGTTTGGCAAGGTAACATCACCTCAGGTGAAAGCCCTCCATGAGCGTCTGTGAGTTTTAAAAAGTGCAAAGAAAGGACACACATGCACACACACACACACACACATAAACAGTGAGCAGACAATGAGGGCAGACGTTTCGCTGTTAAACACAAGGCTACTCTCAGCAGAGTTTACATGTTTCAGATTCCTCTAACATTAATGTGCACCCACATGCAAACAAGCTCATTACACACAAGTGAGAAATCAGACCCCGTCAGGACTGTTCAGGACATTGTATATATATATATATATATATATATATATATACAATGTCCTGAACAGTCCTGACGTGGTCTGAATATATTTAAACAGGTGAGGAGTAACCACCTCGTACCAGCTCAGATGAAAAAGCATTTCTGCAGGGACAAAACCCCAAATTGTTTAAATCAAATATTCACTTCAATCCTTTACAGACTTTCAAGCTCCTTTAAGCTCTGAAAATAAACTGCTTTATGCCATCTCACTTCACACATGAACTGAAATAAACCGTCTGTGTTTTATTGTCAGAGACTCAAAACCACATCCAGAGACCAGCTTCTAACATGACACCATGCACCTGCAATCACTGCAACTTTGTCACGCCAAATATACACACACACAGTTTACTAAACGTTATACATTTTGCTGTCACGCAAAGAGTTAACAACACACTTCACAACAGAGTTAGGTTTCACACTTCATAGTGATAAAATGCTTTTCGCACTTGCAGATGTAAACACACATCCACTCAACGACAAACACTCAACTGCTCATTGTATCCAATTGCACACTTGGAACAAAGATAACAAAAACAAACCTAAGTGGGAGGAAGGAGAAATTTTAAAGGATTCATTAAGAGAAAAAGAGAGGGAAACGCTCGTTCCAGAGTATAGGATGAACCAAGCAAAGCATAAAACAGGTGCGTGTTTTCTCATGATAGCTCTGTAAAATTGTGTCTTTGGGATGTAATCAAATATGAAATACTTCTCACACACACAGAAACACCGGTGCTGCTATACGAGCCAAAGCCTCTGTGATAATGAGAGCGTAGACTCGACTGCTGTATCATTTCTCTCGGCTGTTAGCTCAGCGGTGCGCTAACATCTCACCATCATTTTATGTGCCAAAGCTAAAATGGTATAGTAATCATAGCATCTGGTGGTGGATAGAGATCTGGGCTGGTAATCCAAACTATAAAAGTGACCATTTATCAGCTGGAGAGTGGTGTCAAACACTGACATGACCTTTGTGAACTCTCTGACCTTGTAGGCACTCAGTCTTGTTTATCAACAGTAATGTAAGTGGTAAATATGCTGTATGGCACTTTGGAAACAGCTAAATAACCAAATCTTAACTTAAACACTAACAAATCCATAACCAATAAATGGCCAGTAATTGAATTCTATACTATTTTGTGTAAATACATTTTAAAATAATACATTAAAATCACTTATATTTAAAGTGAATTTAGGCATTGCATCATTATAATGTGCAGTTTAAAAAATGTATATTTATATGCTACATTACGTTTAAGAGTGTTATTAAACTATAAAAGTTTAACTTTAGTAAAGGTATTACAAAAAGAGAAGCCCTGAGATACACAATTAAATTCAATAAAAATTATATTAAATTCAAAATCGAAAAATTTTATAAATCTCTAAATGTCAATATGGGTATACAGTGCATGATTTTAAACATTATTTAAATGTTTAACAAATTTTTTTTTTTTTATCTATTTCATTTTAACATCAAAATGTTTTGTTGGCTAAATAAAACCCAGACGCCCAAGCAAATTCTTGAAATACTTGATGGCTTTGTTGGTATGTAAAGCTAACAAGATAAGCACCATGTTGATCAAGTGCTGGATCCTATCTGAACACTAGACAGATGATGAATAGATGACTTTGAACTTCTTGTGTAGAGAAAAAGATCATGACACCTGCATTTAAAAAAAAAGATAAACCACATGCACACCTGTGCACACACACACTGCATCGGAAACAGAAGGCCTGAACTTAAAGTTATCAGATGGCCGCTGGGGCTAAACATGAGGAGAACGATCATTTCAGCTGTCACAAAGAGAGAGCGGTGGTGACTTTTGCAGGCCCACGAATCAAACTGCCAACCATTTAATATGGTCTCTTTCTATTAGTGTTCGGTTACACTTCTAAAAAGGAGAAAGCTTGGTTGACATGCCCTTTAAATGTCAGTTTTAGGCCTGCTCAAGTGTTCAGCCTGCTGGAAATCATTTTGTCTTGGAATGGTAAGGGAAATGAGTAAGCACAGGGCCGAAACTCTATCTGACTGCAGCGGTTTGGAGCCGCAGACAGTGCCAAACTGCTAAATTCATATTTATTTGAGTTCAGATTGTTGAAGCAGTCAAGGTTTTTGAATGTATCCAGGGATATTCCAATTTTTGGTCTCTTTATAAAATGTGGCCAGCATCATACATCAGGACATAATTTATTATTTAAGACAATTCAACAAAGTAAAAGGTCTCGTTGTTTGAAAATGGAGCAGATCTGTGTTTCTTGTGTGGTTTATGTGAGTGGATTTAGTAAGACCTTTAAGTTTTAAAATGGATGATTTTACAAAAGTATGGTTTACATATGACAACACCAGGCCTGCGACAATGGTGGTCTGTAATCTTTTCAATGCATGAATAAGTTTAGCAGTGTAATGTATGGATATTTTATTGTGCAGATGAATATGTAAAGTCAGTTGGGTCCAATGTTGTTTTGAACTCCCATATTCTTCAAAATATATTATTTGTTGTGGAAATTTAAGTTATGGTTACCGAGAACCCAACAGTAACACATGCTCAGACGGTCTCCATGGAAGACTATATAATCATTTGTGTATGTATGTGTATTTGTGTGCGTGTGTTTATAGGCACACACCACAAGTTGCACAGGCTTGCTTGCCTGCCCCATGAACCCAGAAAATTACACACACCATCGGTGCACAAGAGAATGTTTGGATTCACTCAAAGAAAAAATATCCCAAAGGCTTTATGTAGGTGTGGTTCAAAAGACAGTTAAATGATTATCACTCACCTTAGGGCACGTTAGGAACTTATGAAACTTCATGACCTTTCACTGTGCCTTCACCTCTGCGGAGAGAATAAAAGAGAATTGCTAAGCTGGATTTTTTAAGATAGGAGTTATCTATTTTTTTTTCTTCATCTACTCTTTGACCTGTTTGTGATCTCTGTGGTGTTTCTCGTCCCTGTTCTTACCGTTTTAGGTATATGGCCCACATCCAAGTTCATCATAAATGCAGTAAACTTCCCCATTCTTTCAAAAGTCAGCAACTGCCATAAGCAAATGTTTCATTAAACATGTAAACTCAGTTTAAAAAAAGGGTGATCGTGAGTGACAAGTTGATGTCAGGTATTGGGTGCGTCAGAATCAGGTGTCACATTCCACATACCGTGGCGAGTTCACCTGCCCAATTACACAGTCCAAATGAATTAGCAGGGATATTCTCTTTGTCAAGCATTATATTTAAGTCTGTATACAATGAACAGAATGGGGAAATCCACTATAGCGACAACTGCTTCTCATATACATTAAAGACATATACATTTTTCTGATGATATAATCAAAGCCCATGATAAATCAAGATGTTGCCATCAACATCTTTCACTATTTGTGAGAGCGTTTTAAAAAATGTCTCTCACAAGTACAGCCAAACGTGTTCATTCACATTTATTTTTCTATCATGCTGAGGATTTTTTTTTTTTTTATACAGACATCTTCTGTTTTATACTAATGAACTAGAAACATTTTTGATACATTGAATGGTGCTCAAAATATAGGTGATTTCTATCTTAGATTAACGTTGAGTTATTTAAATGTCACATACAAATATATCATTAACTGAGAACCTTCAAATACAAATCATTTTTGATGACACATCTCCTCAAATTTGACCATAAATGTACACACACACAATGGTTTCACATTATTTTAGAGATTCAAACATGCAATAGTTTTTATGACTTTTCATTTACATGTTCATGATGTTGGCTACAAGGACCCACTTGAATTTTAACCTCACACAAACCTGTTGACATTATTCAATTTAAAGCACAACAATACTTATTACATACGTATAACACTTCAAAATAAACAGAATTCAATCGGTCCTTACGACTCCAAACCACTCACACACAATCCGTACAGTTACGGGGACAGGTGAGCATCTCTAAACCTAACTCGCGTGAATGCGTCTGTGATTGATAGGTCTAGCCACTAAGCCCCGCCCTCGTGGGCCGTCCTCGCCGAGCGATTATATTAACGCCCGCCGATGCTGTCCGTTCTCCCATGAGGACTTTCCAACCAATAGGAAGTGATCATTCTTGTTTCTTTAATAGAACTTAACATAAACTAAGACTGAGCACTCCCAAAATCGTTGATCAAAACAAGTAGTCTTTTTATAAAAGCTACTCAGTTTGAAGTGACAGAGGCGCCTTACAATGAAGTTGGAGGTTTTCTCTGCGAGTCGCCTTGCGGGCAAGCCACTGGACCTGTGCAATGACATGGATGAGAACATGGCTTCACCGCTGTCCACGGAGGAGGAATTGGGCTCGGATGGAGACTGTTCAGCCAACAGCCCAGGACCAAGTATCTCCGTATCGGACAGGAAGGCGAAACCCTATACGCGTAGACCCAAACCACCATACTCCTACATCGCGCTCATTGCTATGGCCATACGCGATTCTAACACCGGCCGCCTCACACTTGCTGAAATAAACGAGTACTTAATGAAAAAATTCACGTTTTTTCGGGGCAGCTACACGGGGTGGCGCAACTCCGTACGGCATAACTTGTCATTGAACGACTGCTTTTTAAAAGTGCTGCGAGATCCCTCGCGTCCGTGGGGAAAAGACAACTACTGGATGTTGAACCCACAAAGTGAATACACTTTCGCAGACGGGGTTTTTCGCAGGAGGAGGAAGCGCATCAGTAAGAAGATCCTGAGCACTTCTCAATCTCAAGAGCGCGCGCCTGCGGATGAAAGCCGGATCCCAGCGCGCGATGAAAAGTCAAGGTTTTCCAGTTCTTTCACCATAGACAGCATCCTCAGCAAACCGTTTATAAGGAGGGAGCAAAGCACAGAGGATACGTGTTTTGGTACCAGGCTAATGTTGTCAGCGGTTCCGCACTTTCTGCCTGTAGTCATGGGCTATCCGCCGTCCGCCGTGGCTCAGGCGCCGCTGAACGGATTCCAGGTCAGTCCTGAGGTGTCGAATGCCTTTCCAATCTACAGGTGTAACACGGCGGACATTACTAGCATCAGTCGAATTCCGGACATACCGAATTCCCTTCCGGGTTTGGCACATTCCCACATTACTGTACAAGAGACTGAATATCATCCCTTCAGAATAGACTCTCTGCTGTCATGAAATGAAAAGTGATTAAGCCAGTTTGCAGACATTCACAGGCTTAAACGCAATTTCGTTGGTGTTTGACACACCAGTTATGTGCACTTTCTTCTGTCAAGTGGTGTGTTTAAGGGTTATGTGTGGTTAACCCATGCACAATTCTTATACTGCAGTGCTGCATGTTTGCTGTTCAGATGTCTTCTTAGACTAATCAGTGCGCGCCAATGTACAGTGTTTTCCATTTTCATTTCTTGAAAACGATGGCATAACCATGCCAGTAATTATGGACATAATGTGATGTAGTCTTGTATTGGGTTATGTCTGTGTAAATATGATGGTTTGTTTAGAGCTGTGCTCAGTCAGTTGAACAACATATGCAGTTGTACTTTCGTTAATAAAATAAAATATATGAGATAATAACATTTCTCGTTCATTATTCTAAGTGCCACTTGGACCACCGTTAGATTTGTCACTAGATTCATATTTTCTTCACTATGTTTTACTTGCAATGATTCTGACTTGGACTCTAGCTGATATCTGTGTTGCCAAATACACAAACACTGAAAATGTTGACTGATTTACAATTTCTAAGCATTAAACAGTAACAAAAATACATAGTAGCCCTAACCAAATGACAAATGTGACCTGTCGGTGAAATCCAGGCTAAAATCTCAAAATCTAAATAGGCTATGAGATAACAAGAATAAAAATGTTATTCCAACCATTAATTTCACTATGATTTCAGTCTTTGACATGGCCTCACTCAGTCGATATTAAAGACATTAAGATTACATTTTCACAGAATGTTCTTTACCTTATGAAGTATTAATTTATTTAGAAAAAGAAAGATGATTTTAGCTGGGTTTTCACAGCGAGGGTCACAAATATAACAGCGAACAGAAATCGCAGTCGCCGGAGATGGTAACCATGGCAACCGTACGACACTCGAGTATTTTCCGTTAGGATAAATATCACACCACAGTTCAGGCTACAGACAAAACATAGTCTAATTATTATCATTATGCATTCCTTTATTACTGACTCACAAAAATGTTTATTTAACACCATGTCTTGGAGATTGACGCACTGTTAATTCGGCTACCTGTTCAAATTCCTTTACATTTTTTATATTTTACTTAAAAAGAAAAAAAAAAGAAATGAAAAAAAGAAAATTACATTTTCCATTTACGTATCAACAGACCACGTTTTAGAATCCTAAACAGTTTCTCTTCAAATGATGCAGACAATTCAACTGCATGAGTCACTGAAGCTGAAGCAACGCATGCACTCACTGATCTATTCTCAATGGCACTCATAGAATAAAAGTCGAATGTTGTCAAAGTTGGAATTAATGGAAACGACACTTCCTAGCAATCTCGTAAGCTCAGTCTAATGAAGCAGTCAAATTCATAAAAACAACAACAAAAAACTAGCCTATGTCCAGTTTATCCAGAAATATTTATATATTTCACTTCATATTTACATTACGTTATGTTTATCATTCATTAATATCGCTAATAGCCTACAATATAATAAATTAATCTATCTATCTATCTGACCGTTGACAGAAATTAATTAATCGGCAAATATATCTACAATGTTAGCAGATGAATTGATATCCACTTGAAATTACACAAATACATAAACCACACATGTTCGGTTAAACTCCAGCAATCTCACACCTGGCTGGAGTCCACGACATACACTCTAAAAACTGCTGGGTTGAAAACAACCCAATTTGGGTTATTTTGACAACCCAGCGCTGGGTCAAAAAGGGACGAACCCAGCGCTGGGTTGTTTTAACCCAACCAGTTGGGTTATCATATTTAACCCAGCCTGCTGGGTTGCCTTTTTTATGGTTTAAAATGACTATATTGCAGG
The DNA here is from genome assembly GCF_023724105.1 of Carassius gibelio. Classification (NCBI taxonomy): domain Eukaryota; kingdom Metazoa; phylum Chordata; class Actinopteri; order Cypriniformes; family Cyprinidae; genus Carassius; species Carassius gibelio. Next base: position 17,238,918 of record NC_068390.1, on the reverse strand, counting down.
GTTTAAAAAAAACAGAGCGGGTGTTTTTTTATCACTGTATTTCAGAAGGAAAACTACTGTATTTAGAAAATGTTCGATATCATTTCGCATGTGCTTGATAAGGCAGCGTTTGTGAGCTCAGCACCGCTCTGCAGCCGTTACCGGAGAAACCTACCTCTCCCGCTCTTAGCGCCTCCTGCTGGCAGAAAATAAACTCGCAGAGTGCAGCCATGTGGGGAAACAATGCATTTCTACGTTAAAATTAACCCAAATTGAGCTAGGCATTAAACCTACAAATGTTATTCATTTTAAATATCACTTTTACACACAAATAATAATTACCAAAAGGAAAATATTTATTAAAAACAAGAGAAAAGTCAAAAAGTAACATGTTAGAAGAAATGCAGAAAAGGATGGCATTAACAGCTACAGAGTTCATAAAGCATTGAACATTTGATGAATATAACTTAAGATCAAATTGGACTTTGTTCATTTGTATATATTGTATAAAAATATATGAAAACACATACAATAAATTTACCAACTATTCTTGCATGACAGTACACAAATAAATCACAACATTAACTTTGATATAACATTTAACAGACGCGTGTGTGTGTGTGTGTGTGAAAGAATGTGAGCAGGTGTATGAATGACAGAGTGTAAATTCTTCTACTAAACAACACAGAAAAAGCATTTAACTTTTTTTTTTTAACAAATTATACACTTACAGTTTGTTTCATAGTCCATGAATACAGATCATGCATCACAGTCAATTTTCATGATCTCTTTGTGACATCTTCTACATCATCCAGGGCAGCGTCCTCCTTTAAAACCACCGCTGTTTAGGGGAAAGAAGATTCTCCTCTCTGACCAGCATTCATCCCAGTCACCGCCTGTTCTTCATCAGTGGCCTAAGAGAAACACATTTGAAAAAATTAAACATTTAATTAAACTATCCATTTTCAGGTAGAGGTGTATTCACATCCGTAAGGATAGGTAAATAATCGGTTTTAAAGTTTCAACACTTTGTGTGGTTGTTTAATGTCTCAGTCCACCACAGCACTCCAGGAGGCTATAATGACAGCACTAGTGTGAGGACATGCGATATTGTTTGAATAAATATTGCTTTCAGAAAGCTTCTTTACTGAAACATTAAAACAGATATGACATTCACATACCTCACAATATTCACGTACATGGAGGGCTGCTCTTCAAACCGTTAGTTCACCAAATAATTAAAATGTTTATAATTTACTCTCCTCATGTTTTTCCAGACTCATACAAAATCTGCTAATTTTTTGGAAAACGTATGAATATATTTAATATTCTCTTTTTGGGTCCTCCATTGCTGGTCTGGGAGACCAGTATTTTATTTTGAACATACATGTTTGCTATCATATAATTTAAGATGTATTCATATATAAATATCAAAATTTACTTCTACAATAACTCTATATTTATGAAGCTTGAAAATACTGATTATCTAAACTATAAATGGATTAACAAATATTATGAGAAAACTAAAAGTATATTAATTTATGTTGTAAAGACAGACAAAAGTCTTATAGGTTTGGAATGACTTGAGGGCAAGTAAATTATTTTTTGTGTGAACTTTACCTCTAAGAGCGAAGAACCAGAATAATGACTCTCCAAATCAGACAACTCCAAAGTTGGTTTGAGTTCTGCAATAAAAAACACAGACATCAATGGTCTTAATGAAATGAGCACGTAATCACACTGTTGTTGCATCAAAATGTGAAGTAAACTGGCAGGAGACAACAGAAAAATTTATTTTCTAAAAACAACTTACATAAAATCTCAAAGGAATGATGCTCTCCCATGTCTCTTACTTTTAACATCTACAAAAACAAAAAACAAACATTATTTTACTCTTAGTAAAAAAACAACAACTGATAACATGAAATATGAAGTTTACTTGCCTTAAACGATATTTCCCTCTCTTCAGAAGAAGCTGAGAAAACCACCTCCTCACACAAGCAGACGTCTGTGTCCTTAACTCCAGTTAGTTTGAGTTCTGCAAAGAAGGGGCATCAATGGTTTCAATAAAATATTAACATATACATACATACATATATATATAAAATCACACTGTTTTTGCATCAAAATGTGAAGTTAACAGGCAGGACACAACAGAAACATTAATTTTCTAAAAAAATAATAATAATAATTTATAATAATAAATAATAATAATAATTTAACTTACATCAGTCTCAAAAGAATGAAGTTATCTTGTCTCTGGATTTCAACATCTAAAAAAAAAACACACATTATTTTAGTCTTAGTAAAAATAAAGATAACTTGATGTTATTCTGAAGTTTACTCTCCTTAAACCGTCTGTCCCTCTCTTCAGAAGAACACCTCCTCCTCATCCTCACACAGGTCTGTGACTCCTCACACAAACAGCTTCTGTGTCTTTAACTCTCAGCGCGAGGACAATGAAGACACAAGCTTGACAAGTCTGAAATATTACATGTAAAACATACTTTTAACAGTCACCACTTCAACAGCCTCAAAATAATTATGCTAGTCTTTACTACACAATGCAGTTTCCTTTAGGAGACAAACATACATTCAGTTTAACCGCGAAAAAAAAGACAAATTCACATGAGAGTAACCGTGAACACAATCGTCTGTTAACGCCTCAAAGAGAACAGATAATGTAAAATCTTATGTAAATATGACAAAATACATTCACAGACGTTATATTAAAAGTACATCCTCCGTTCAATAACGTTACATGAGGCAGTTAAGACCTCCGTGTCCGAGGCGAAAACCGCGTCCGTTTTTTTTTTATATATATATATAACGTTAAGCTCCTTTGTTTCCGCCTTTCATAAAACCTTCCGCCTTTCATACAACCGGGTAAACAATAAAAGATAACTTTACATTTTGAATATTTAACGTTACTTACCATAGTCTTTCACTCGCTTCTCGCTTCTATCACGCTGAGAAAATGGCGGCTGCTCGCACTGGAGACGTACGATTTTGACGTGACGTGCGTGCTCTCCTTCACGTCCGCGTCCTCAACCCACCCCGCTGGGTTAAAAAAAAATAGTTATTTTCAACCCAAACTTGGGTTAAAACATCCCAAAGTCCTATCCAACGGCCTCAACCCAGCAGTTGGGTTGAAAAAACAACCCAGCGTTTTTTAGAGTGTAAGGACAACCACTTGGATAACCGTGGCAAAATATGAATCATTAAACAGAATATAACGATATCTAAATGGTTTTTACATTTCTTATTAATATACATTTTATTTTGTAAATTGTGGGTATTTTTATTTTTGTATAATGACAATAATGCTATTTATTTACTTTGTCTCAAACACGAACATATTTTGCGCTGTCCGCGGTACTGAAGTAGGACCATCGTGTTCTTCTCGATTTTAGTCTTTAGTCACACCATCTCTTTGGGCTGACAGCTCTCTAATTTTCAGGGCAGGGAACGAGCCTAATTAAGAGAAGACCAATGGTCCGAGGACTTGTCTTGCTACACTCATATGGTATTTTTAGCCTACCCCCTATAGTTAGTGAATGAATGAATGAATGAACGAACGATTTATTTATTTAACTAGCTAACTAACTAACTAAGATAATGTTTTGTTGAACAAAGCACCAAAGCAAATCCACAATCGGCAAAAATAGAAAGTGATAAAAGTTGAGAGAATTTGATGCACTTGTGGATGTCGCACGTTATTGCACTATAATAGTTATAGGCCAATACAGCTCACATTTTTATGTAGGTTACTTCTGTGGTTATGGCACGTAAAAACACCAAATAATGCATTGTCTGGCTTTAAACCTTTTAATGCTTTCTTTTTTAAAATGCTTGCCATTAAAGTGCGATGCTGCAACCTGCAGGTGAACTCGCGGAATAGCACACCTGTATATAGGTACAAGAACCGTTAGCTGATAATTCAAGTCTGTCACTCAGGATCACTTCAGATGCAAAGAAGCGCTCATTCGTATTGGCTATAAATATACTTATCTGGAAACCACGTTAAATAAACATAGGCCAGTAGAGGGGTTATCTAGAGGAAAAACTAAAACAGCAATTTTTAAACCAAAATAATTAGCCTACACAGGACTATATACGAAACGAAATATTGATATTAACCAAGTAAAATAGCCTACTTTTATTCTGGTGTCACTAATTTCCAGTGCAAGCACTGACATCGAAACGAAATTAACGTACAGTAAAATTTGCTTTTAAACAAGCATTTTGTAGACATCGATTTAACACCAAAAAACAGCGAGCTTCAAATAAGTTTACAAATTTCGTGGGTTGATTTTTTTCAGTGTGAAAAGCTAAAGGCTTAAATAATAGGCCTGTCATTCTTCCAAAGAGCAATATGTCTGAACATGCTAACTATAGGTTACAATAATTATAAATACATGAAACATAAAGCATCAACGGATAAAATATAATTGCTACACCTTTATTTATATAGTGATTTAAACAAAATACATTGCGTCAAATTGATTGATTGATTGATACACCGTTATAAGCTCTAAAAATTTGTCTATTAATATTATCACTGGCTTTATTTTGTCTTTCAAAATCTTTTAAATTGTTAGCGCCCTCTTTCTCTAACAATTTAAAGTACACTAAAATATTTATGTTTATTGTGTCTGTATCAGCTTTAAGTGTACTTTCTTTAAATTATATTTTTCTTACACTTCACATCAGGCAAAAAAATGATCTCAGACCAAGGTTTGACTGGAGCCTTTGATGCGTATGCGTTTGGCAATGAATAAAGTCATAGGTCTACATTTTGTTTACAGTAGCTCAATGAGGTCTGGAATGAAAACAGATCATTGAGTGTGTGTGCGTAAGGGAGCGCGACGCTTTCTTACGCACAAACACTCATAGCGATCGTCCGTGTTCAAAGTCTCGCGAAGAGCTCGGTTTCCTCTAGAGCAGCCGCGGTATCCGGGACTCGGCGGGGGTCAGGCGCTCAGCGGGCGGGGGAAACCCGGCGAAATACTGCTTATATAGCGCGGGAACATGTTTTTATCCACATCCTCGCGGAATTCGCTTTGTTAAAAACATGGCGATTAAAAAGGAAGGGGTAAAAAGAGCGCGAGAGATAACATATCCCGTGCCATTTATGTAAAAAATGAAATAAAATAAATAAATAATAATAATAAATAGTTAAAAAATAATAAAAGGCCCCCAGGACCCATAATGCTGTATTTTCTTGTCTAGCTATTGCCTAAATACAATGCTGTTTATAATAGCTACCATTAAACCGTAAACAAGTATAGGCCTACTATTAATTTAATAATTATACTAATAATAGTGCAGAGGCGGATCTCACTCTTCGATTAAAAATATTCTGCTGATCGACTCTAATGTACAAAGTCCGACAGTAAAATAAAATATGCATTTGTTTCCCTCTTTTTTTATTCTTTTGCCAAAACAGCTATAGCTTAAAGCCTATGGCGTAGCCTATATGTGTGTGTGTGTGTGTGTGTGTATGTATATATATATATATATATATATATATATATATATATATATATATATATATATATATATGTTTGTATATATGTAGGCTATATATGCAGAGCTGGGTAGATTACTTGACAATTGTAATTTGTTACTGATTCAAAATTAAATGACAAAAATTGTGGTAGATATAAAAATTGGTACAGATAGATAGATATATAGATAGCTAGTATTCGAGTTCTTTTAGTTAAAGGGTCAAATTAAAGATGGAAGAGATGTGTTTTAAGCCGATTCTTAAAGATGGCTAAGGAGTCAGCTGCTCATACTGAGGTCATTCCACCAGGAGGGAACATTTAATTTAAAAGTCCCTGAAAGTGACTTTGTGCTTGGTACAATCAAGCGATGTTTAATTGCAGAACGCAAACTTCTAAAGGGCACATAAGTCTGAAGTAATGAATTTAGTTAAAGGGGTGCAGAGCCAGTGCGGTTTTGTAGGCAAACATCAATGCCTTATATCTATCGTTGACAGTAAGAAGCAATGCAACTTTCTGTTTTATGTTGCTTTTAACTTTATAACATTTTTTAAAAAGCAGTGACAATCGATTTACGCGCATAAACAATTCGAATTAGACTAAAAAGGTAGGCCTACCTTTATGTTTAAACATTTAACAAATGTAAGGAAATGGGCCTATATGTTCACGTCTGTATAAATAAATTTATATTTATACTGGTCTATGAAGACTGCTGTGACCCTTCTTATGGCGGAAGCTGTCGACGTCCAAATGGCTAATTGGCTTTTTCTTTTGCTAATGAACTCTGGACTCGGGGGATATGCTGTAGCCCCGGGCCCGTAAGCTGATACTGGAGCGCTGTGTGTGGTATCCAAACCTCTCGACGGAGACAGCCTGCTTCCACTCCAGCCAGAGTCATTCCTCTCTCTCCCCTGTCTATGTCTGTCTCTCGCTGATCACTGTCTCCCTCATTTTATGGGATGGTTTATTTATTTTAGTCCAGCTAGGTTTGTTAAGGCCTCTCACGCTCACTGAGTGTTTGTTCATATTGACAGCCCTCCAAGTCCATTAAGCTAGATGAACCCATTTGATTAGGATTCCAGTTGCACATGCGAATTTCACAAAGTAAACAAGATTAGCCTTCAGCTACCTCGATAAAAGGAGATAATCTTTATTCAAAATCATAATTCTGTTAGGCTATAGCCTACCTTTATCCTCATAAAACGTGCAACGCTGACTGACTCACTCAGCAGAAACGGCCAAATCATATTTTATAGATAAAAGAATAAGCAAACTTAAGCCAAAAAGATGATGATAATGATGAGAGACGCGATGTTTGTGGTCGCATATAGCGATAGATTGGGGGTCAGTTGATTTTGGTGGACAGCGTGCATGAGGTTCTGGAAAGAGTGACAGAGTTGAGTTTGTGGAGGTCTAGGGGTTGGAGGGGGTGGGTGAGGCGGAAAAGGAGGAGCAATTAGAGCAGAGAAAGCCCGGAGAGAGTTATTGAATGATTGGCTGTCGAGTTTTGTTTAGTTGAGGCGCTACACGAACTCAGTGTTTCCATTTCTTCCTCAAAAAGGGACTAAAGCCACCAGGATCAGTACTGAGCTCGTGGCAGAAAAATAACCGTTTCGAAACGCTGATAACGACTACGAATAGGCATATTGCTTGGATATTTTCTCTTTCATAAAGCAGGATATTGGTCATAACGTTAAAGCCTGAAAAAGAAGACCGTTCAGTTTACATAGGATGCTTGGTTAAGTTAGAAATCTTTGGGGTTTTGCTTAACCATTTTCTTCTGTCAACGTCAACGTCTCTCTTACCAGCTGTGTTCGTACGTCAGCGCGGGACAGATGACGACTGAGAGCTCCCACGGACCCCCGCAGTCGACGCCCCCGATGAGGACCAGTCCAGCGTCCACCGCGCTGCATCCAGGACTGGTAAACTCTACAGGTAGCTCGGAGGACCATGGCGCAGTGTCCAAGACTAAAAAGACTAACTCAGGACTGCGACGCCCGGAGAAGCCGCCCTACTCTTACATTGCACTCATTGTGATGGCAATTCAGAGCGCACCGACAAAGCGACTCACACTTAGTGAGATTTACCAGTTCTTACAAACACGCTTCGCTTTTTTCCGAGGCTCTTACCAGGGCTGGAAGAACTCTGTTCGGCACAACTTGTCTCTGAACGAGTGCTTCATTAAACTACCTAAAGGACTTGGGCGGCCGGGTAAAGGACATTACTGGACCATAGACCCCACCAGTGAGTTTATGTTTGAGGAAGGGTCATTTCGGCGAAGACCACGAGGATTCAGGAGAAAATGTCAGGCCATGAAACCGATGTACAGAATGATGAACGGCCTCGGGTTCGGTTCCGCCATTTTACCCCAGAGCTTTGATTACCAACCTCCCACCGGCGCACTTGCGTGCCACAGCACTGGCTATAACCTGGACCTGTCTGGTAATGGTTATGAGTCAATAAGCAGTGGACACCATGGTCACATATCCCCCAGCTCCAGACATGGTTATATGGCTAGCTGTCCAGTGCCCGGGAACGGAGACTATGGCGCGGAGAGCAACACCAGCCCAGTCCCGTCTGCCCCTGCAATAGCGGGCGCGTTTGAGGGTCACTCGCCGTATTCAGAAGGAACAGCTCTATGGGCTTCTTCAAATTCTCCATACCTTAAACAGCCGAATGCAGTCTCGAGCAACTCGCCGTCCACAGGGCAGCATCCCGGCATCTTCACCTACTCTCTGGAACAGGGTTACATACAGCAAAGCGCGAGAGACAACACAGACATGTCAGGTAACAAATAACGCAGGCTACATATAATCTCTGACACATTTAGATGCCATTATATTTGCTTTGAAATATGTGTTATTACGTTGGAAAATATTTTTGTAATAGGCTACATTATTTTATAGCTAAAATTACGCGCAGTGTCAAAACTATTATGAAATTCTAAAGCACGATAAAAATATTTAAAATAAAGAGCTCTCCGAATGCCAAAAGTTCAACGTATAAGGTTTAAAATGACTATAAACTACAAAACGTTTTAAATTGATAGGTGTTAAATTCATCTTAAGGTTTGTGCGCATGGCTCTAAAGTGTTGAAATCTGTTCCATTTGGGAGGATTTTTTAATGTAGCGTCGACCACGGTTTTTTGTTTTGTTTTGTTTTGTTTTGTTCGAACAGTTTGGGTACAAAACAACAAAATGCTTTTATAATATGGTATAATAATAATAATAATAATAATAATAATAACAACAACAACAATAATAATTACCATTTTGATAGGGGTTAAGAATTATTATTTTTATCTAAACGTAATTTCTTTTTAAGAAAAATGTATGAAACTCATAAGCAATTAAGGAAATAAAAAACAGTACAATCGAAAAATATATAATTTATATTTAATATTGTTGAAAACATAATTTGTATGCTTACAAATAAAATGTTAAAAAAATGGTTTTGTTGCAAAACATTTAATTTTACTCTCAAGCGTGGGCCTAAAAGCTTGCATGGGGTAAAAATGTATACCCTTGAACTGGTAATTAAAAACAAAATAAACTACTTTTTTTTTTCGTACTGGTCAACATGTGTATATTTATCTCAGTGCATTTATCTGTCTCCAGTGGGTATATCGCGCTATCAGACGCATTCTTCCCCAGTCGGAGAACGGAAGGACTTCATGTTGAATTTGAACGGAATTACCTCTTTCCATCCGTCTGCTGGTGGATATTATCATCACCATCACCACCATCAGAGTATGCATCAAGACGTCAAACCTTGCGTGATGTAGTCCGCTTGTAGCGGAGCATGTTGCACAGATAAGCCCTCGGATAACTGTGAGGTAAAGACAGTTCATGAAGGATTAATAATTGTTCACTCACTACATTTTTGGAAATGTATTTTTGAAAACCAGCGTAAAGCATCTGGCGACATGATTTGACCTCACCGATCCAAGCGCAAATGAAACAGTCAAACTCATGAAGTCATGGACTGGCCATTTTATGCCTGCTGGTTATATTTCTATAGAGTTTGAATTTACCACATATAAGTATATTTCACTTAATCTGTACAGTGCAATGTGATATGGAAGCTAGCAATAAAACATTTCAAGGAAAGTAGTGTGTTTTCCCCTGACCGATAGGCCTAAACCCTATCTATCTATCTATCTATCTATCTATCTATCTATCTATCTATCTATCTATCTATCTATCTATCTATCTATCTATCTATCTATCTATCTATCTATCTATCTATCTTTTGAGTCAAATGTCCAAATGTGTTTTTCCCCATCGGTTTTTTTATGTTGATTACAAACACATAATTTAATTTAAATAATTTGTGTGAATTTTGCCTTCAAAACTTTAATTCCTACATCATATGTGTGTAACGTTGTGTAAACAAGTGAACAATATAAACAAGCCGGTGTGTGTGTGTGTGTGTGTGTGTGTGTTTATATATATATATATATATATATATATATATATATATATATATATATATATATATATATATATATATATATATATATATATATATTTATTTTAAACCCCGGTTTTAAAAAAAGAATGATAACATAAAACCGGGGTTTGGAGATATTTTTTCACTCGTCAGGTTGCTGCAAATTGTCACAGTTTTAATCACAACATTACTATTATTTATTAATATAACTTTCAGACATACATTTTTTCAGTTTCATTAATTGTTTTGTGTTTCATAATTTCAAAACATCCATAGAGGCTAACTCCCCATTTAGTGACAACATGCTCTCAGTCTAACAGTCAACATATGCTTGGAAATTTTCAATAACAATATTGTTGTCGAAACTTACATTTACAGAAACTGACATTTAAAATGATAATAAATATTTTGCCCTGTGAAATATTCACCGGCGTAAAAGGTGTTACGACTAGCCTCGGTCTTTCTCGTGTAAGTTGTAAAAAAGAATGCAAATGCGCAGGAAAAAATACAATTAAATACTGCTACGTAATGTAAAAGGAAGTAAAATATTTAATTCTATAGGCCTATTCTACAATTGGAAACAGAGAGTTTACATTTAGCCAATAAAACTTTTATAATTAAATATAATCATAATATATATATATATATATATATATATATATATATAGGCCTATATATATATATATATATATATATATATATATATATATATATATATATATATATATATATATATATATATATATATATATATTAATCGACAGTTAGGCCAATATTCTAAATTACAGGTTTTATATTATTTTAACTCTTAAAATTATAATATAATTTAAATCAGTTTACTCTTTCTACTTCGTTTACTTAATTTAGGAGGAACTTGACCCATTCAAATGGATAACGAAAGACAAACCGAACAGATTCAGTTTTTTTTTTCAAAAGCAAAAGGACACGTGTATCACGGTAAGCATAAAAAAAAGAAAAAAAAAAGTAATCTTATTTTAGAAACTATTAGCGTGATTTTTGGTGGCGCAGGCAGTCGAAGCTTTTAGACGGTCATCTCCCGCCATCTATCGGTCAATCAATGCATCTTCACGCGACGCCTGTGAAAGAGGCATTTACAGCTACAGCCTATCTGCATCAAACGCACCCGTCTTGAAAACAGTTATCTTCCAAAAAATACAAAGCCTTATTATTAAAACATGATGGAGGGATTTATTTGGACCAGTAAAATCACCTGGAAATTACAACAGAGTTCGGAAACTAGGCTAATAAAACAAAGAATCACAAGAGGTTTTCAATACATATGAAAAAGATACTGACAGAGACAGCACATACAGGTGCCACTTAGAACAACAATATCATGCAAGATCAAATGGGAAAAACTTCCGAATCAAATGGATGTTACATTATTTTTGTATCTCAGAGTTTCATGCTCTCCTTCAGGGCCGTGCACAGAGGGTGGCCCAGATACTCCTAATCAGACTACAGTTTGTTTTGTTATGGATTACATGAATACATATTATTAATAAAATAACAATAAATTATTCATAATTTATAAATTTGCCTAATTCCTCTTTTTCATCTTTTAAATATTTCTTTCTAAAATTTCTTACCGCTTATACACCCTCAGAAAGTCTTCCAGTTGTGTGGATATTCACAGAAAGACCAGTCATTAGTCAGGAGGCTACACAGCCTCAGTGTTTCAACACTGCATCAACTACTGATGAACACATCAATATTTATCTGATCATTATCACCCAGTAGGTTATTTAATCATCTGTTTCAATGTCTTTGGTAGGCTTTTGTCTTTCAAACACATTAAAATGCACAAATTCACATTATTTCTTATTTACATGTAGCCTAATGCAGGCATTGCCAAACTTTTGCCAATTTTTGTTTTTGTTGTGTTGTTTAAGATTAAGATTATCCTATTTAAATCAATGTCACAAGTAAGTAAAGTCAGAAGTAATCTGAAAGTAATCTAATTATATTACCTGAAATGTGTAATGTAATGGATGATGTTATGACCTACAATTTTTGTCATTTAATTTTGAATCAGTAACGAATTACAATTGTCAAGTAATCTACCCAGCTCTGCATATATAGCCTACATATACATATACAAACATATATATATATATATATATATATATATATATATACACATAGTGTAAGTAGTCTGAGCAATAACTACCTCAGTGATTTCGGCCATTGCCCCTCAAAATGTCTGTGCACGGCCCTGCTCTTTTTTCCTACATGCCATGAAAACTATGCACCAGATGTGTTTTTGTGCAAAGAGTTCACTGCTGATTGAATTAAACTAAGACACATTGAAAGTGTCCTTGTAAATGATGTCTTCAAGTCTTGCACTACAAGCAGAACTTAAATCCAAGGAATCCGCTTCCAGTGCTTTTTCTTGGTATAGTCCTAGCATTTCTGCAGATTTCTAAAATTAAAAACAATAAACTAAAACTTAAATATTTAATTAGATATTCTAAGATGCCTACGTAAGACAATATAAACTAATAATGTATGCAGAACATTTTATCTAATGCACCAGATAAAATGTTGATGAAAAGAAACCATAATGTGAGATGTTTTTCACTGGAAGTGTTTTTACTCTAAGGATATATATATATATATATATATATATATATATATATATATATATATATATATATATATATATCCATTTAAGACAGAATCTTCTACTGCGGAGATGAGCAGAAAAAAGCTAAAATCATGGGGCAAACCAGCAATGTATCTAACATAACTACTTACTAAAACAGTCAGAAATTAATTTATTACCATAATCTTTACCAAAGTCAAATATGAGTTTATACAAAACAATCTACATTGTAACATCTATATATTTTCGATTTTTACATTTATGAATAGTTCTAACGTAAAAGTGAGAGTGATTAATAAAAGTGGTGCAAGGGGTCCCCCCAGTGGCCAAAGTATTATTTTTAAATATACTAATGTGCAATCTCTGACTCTGCTGATTAGCATCTCAAAACCCTGGCAAACAAAGTTGCCCTGGCTTAACAATGAACTCTGCTCTAGTATGTATCACACATCCAAGCGAGTGAAGAAACAAAAATAAACAGTATTTGCCTCAAATTAAAGGTGAGATATCCGCCATTCGAGAACTTCCGCCAAAGTTAGACAACGGAAACTGCCAAGAATAAGCAAAGCTAGCTTGACATCTGTTTTTAAGCATTTTGTCTTACTTTACATCATACTGTATAAAAACAGGTTCACGCTCATTATTCTCTAGGTCCTATGATAGCTTTCAGCTTCCCATATATGGACAGTTACAGCCCAAATGATTGACAGACAGCAAATGAATCAAATGCTTCCCTTTCTGATTTGTTAAACACATAATCTGACTGTCACAGATATAGGCTTCATATCTTACATTCAGGGAGTATGTTCATTTGCTAGGCTATATATAATTCCATAAAAAGTCGGTTACAGCATCTTTCATGAAAGTTTTCTCTGACTTCAAACTCGAGTTTAAACTTTGGGGCAAACAACGAATGCGGACGACAGCTGTGACATCAGATCATGAGGGGCTTCATACACCTCCTGCTCATGAATAATGCTACTTCTGTGCAGCTGGCGATGGAACATTCCTTTGAGTGCATTAGCTGATTGCATCCCATTCGCTGTAGTTAACCGCATTGTTTGAAGAAGTTAGTGTGTGGTCTCGCCTGTTCGCGTGCAGTCTGACATCTGTGCACCAGTGCAGCGTCCCATGCTACTATTCTTCAAACGCAAAAGGAACACCAGAGATTCTTTTCGTATTCATTTGGCATCATTATGCAAACTGCTGACCTTATGAATGGACCATGAAATTATTATTCACAGTATATACACATCATTTGTACCATTTTTTTAAAATCATTTGTACCATTTATATATTTAAGTTAAATCATATATTATATAAGGCTATATATGGGCAGTTTATATGAAATGCACAAGTTACATGAACCAGTAAAGGTAGCTACTAAAGAAAAAACATAAAAAATTGTAAAAAATAAATAAATTTAGTGAAAAAAAAATAGTGAAAACGGTTTCAGGTGCTATATTTATATATTAATTTGAACTAAAAATATTGACTTTTTTATTTTTTTATAAATTAAAAAAGGCAAGTTGCACGTAAACTAGGCTACTTTGTTGCCTATATAGCTACCAAATGGCTTTTATTAGTAGATGAATTATCCAAAATCGGTGCTTGAACAAAATGGCCACAAGAGGGCGATGAAACACAGAAGTACACATTCTAAGCAGGTGAATTTGGGCGAACTACATCAGACGCACTCCTCACTGCACCGTGCTCTGTTGGCATAATTCCTAGAGGTTTAAATAGGCATGAATACGGTCCAGGAAGAATACGTCCAAGAGGAAAATACAAGCCAGGACACTGTAACCAGTTTTTAATTTTAACCAAGTAACCATAATAACATTAAGTAGCCTACAAGGATTTTAATTCAAAACAAATAATTAATTGTTTTCCAACGTGAATTTACATTTAAGTTTGTTCCTTTAGCAGTATAATAAAACAATTGGTCAATGCAAATATTTGCTTTATCCATTTAAAAAAAAAAAAAAGATATAGGCTAAATAAATGATGCTTTGTAACATTTATCCTTTTTATTTGCAAAAGTGATATCGCGATATATGTTAATTATGTTAATTTATCAGTTAACTATAATGTACGCAGTCTATCATAAAAAGTTAAACAAACACCCAACAGAAAAATAAATAATTAAAATGCATATCTTTGTATATTACAATAGATGTTTCATGAAACATGTCATATTAATTATTTATCATGGTGTTTCATTTCTATATAATGATCTTATTGTTGTCATTGGTAATAATGAATTGATAATGATGTTATAGTTTTCCACTTAATGACTTTTTTTTATAATTTAATTGATTTAGCCTAATAATCTATTTTTTTGCTAAAGAAAATAACTAATGTACCTAGTTTTCCCCCTTTTGTTTCTATTTATTTTATATCTTCTCAACTAAACTTTTATGTGCAAATGCACAAAACAAATTTAATATTAAATAGTCTACTTTACAACCCGAAGTGTTAAACAACAAATAAATTAATTTGCCCGTCACCTTGCCTTTTAGCACTCAAAATGACACATTGCTCCATTTACACCTTTTGGCCAGAACAGATTTTTCTTTGCTCCTAAGCAGAACATTTGTTTCTGAAAAACAAACGGCGCTTTACTTCACCCCTTCAGCACATAAGTGCCAAACGATTGAAATGAATCCTGACACTTGAAGCAAAACAGGGAGCCTTTCTTGTTCAACAGACAGAATGCGAGTCTGTAAAAGCACTAGACATCTCAACAAATATTATAAATCTGTTTTACCTCCTGTCTTTAATTTTGCCCATGTACTTTTATACAAAATATATAATTTTATACCCTAAAGCAGATGTCAAGGATTCTATTTTTTTCACGTCTTATAAGTAGACTTTACCCTGAGGATGTGTGAATTTTCTCGTTTTCTATCAACACTTCTAGCTCTTTCCATATGTTTGCGTCGTTCTTATCCTTAACGCAAGGGTAGACTATGCCTATACCCAGAGGGAAAAGGTCTTCGGGTACAGTCTTTCTACAAACAGCTCTCGAGCGCTTATTGGTCGCGAGAGGAGTTCAGGGAGGAGCGCTGAGCTCAGCCAAAAGGCAGAATTGGTAATTCGGTGAAAAAGTCCCTGTGAAGTGACGGATGCGGGAAGTTCACAGGTTTTCCCTATTCACTGACTTCTCCACGTAATACAGTTGCTGCTCATTCGCCTGCACAGCGAAGACCTGAAATCCGCTTTGGAAGAAACTGTGGATGAAAGTTTTGAGACAAGATACTGAAGGAAAAGGTGGAAGTGACGAACTTTGGAATTAATTTTCTTCCCTAAGTGAATCAAGACGTGTGCCTATTTTTAACCTTGTTTTTCTCTGTTCGTCCGCAGCAGGAGAGCGTTGGAGAGAGGGGTACGATGCAGGCGCGCTACCCCGTGTCCAGCCAAAGCCCCCTAGGCGTTGTGCCTTATATCACCGGAGATCAAGGCTTTTATCGAGCGGCGGCCGGAGGTGGATATACCGGAATGCCTGCGCCTATGAGCATGTACTCTCACGCAGCGCACGAGCAGTACCCCGGCGGCATGGCCCGCGCATATGGGCCGTACGCCCCTGCACAGCAGCCCAAGGACATGGTGAAACCTCCGTATAGCTACATCGCGCTCATCACCATGGCCATCCAGAACTCAGCCGACAAGAAGATCACACTGAATGGGATCTACCAGTTTATCATGGAGCGCTTTCCATTTTACCGGGACAATAAGCAAGGCTGGCAGAACAGCATACGGCATAATTTGTCGCTCAATGAGTGTTTTGTCAAGGTGCCAAGAGATGATAAGAAGCCAGGTAAGGGCAGCTACTGGACTCTAGACCCAGACTCATATAACATGTTTGAAAACGGCAGCTTCTTGCGACGGAGGCGCCGCTTCAAGAAGAAGGACGTGCTGAAGGACCGAGAGGAGCGGGACCGGGAGGGCAAAGACACCCAGGGACAAGCGTGCGAGCAAGACACCCATCAGCCAGTGAAGCTCCGGGATATAAAGACCGAGAACGGGGCTTGCACGCCCCCGCATGACAGCACTCCACCCCTCAGCACAGTGCCTAAAACAGAGAGTCCAGACAGGAGCGGTGGGAGTGCGTGTAGCGGGAGTCCTCAATCGCAAACGCCACAGCAGGCCTTTATGGATACAATCATGACAGGACTTCGAGGGTCCCCGCAGCACGCGGCAGAGCTGCCGGCCTCTCGCGCTGCTCTGCCAGGCTCGGTGTCTCTGACCTACTCGCCAACCCCGCAGCCCGCCCATTACAGTCCACCCTGCGGCCAGCCCGCCACTTATCACTGCAACATGCAAGCGACGAGCCTGTACACAGGGGACCGCGGCCACGGGGATGACACTTTACCGGAATACACAAACACAACAAGCGCCTCCTCTGTCTCACACCCCCACCAGGGCTCGAGCCAGGAGAGCCATCATTTGCAGCAGAACCGACTCGCACCCTGGTACCTCAGTCAGTCCGGAGAGCTGGGACACCTGAGCGCGAGCTATCCCGGCCAGCAGCAGAACTTTCACGCGGTGCGCGAGATGTTCGAGACGCAGCGGATAGCTCTGAACAGCTCTCCGGTGACCGGAAGCAATAGCTGTCAAATGGCTTTCCCGTCCAGTCAGCCACTCTACCGGGCTTCCGGAGCTTTTGTATACGACTGCAAGTTCTGACCATACGTTTCATGAATTTCAAAATTGTTAATATATATTTGTATTATTTGCCATGTGTTTGTAATTTAAGGAAGCTTTTAGATCAGTGAACTCGGGCTGATATGCGAGTTTGTGTTAATAAGTAAGATAATTCCGCTGCACATAAACATTCTCTCCCTGCTCGTCTATAAAGATAGAAAAGAACATTTGTTAATTTATTTCATGTAAGAGCAGGAGGACCAACTTTGCAAGGAAATGTCTTAAGTATTTATAATTAATTCAGTATAGAAAGGTAACGAGTGTACAACTGAGTTACCGTTTTTTTGCTTATACTTTTTTGAAAATATCTAAAGTTACTATTTGTTTAATAAATTGTCGTCTTGTTGGAGTTAAACGCTCGAGTGATTTATCGATTTGTAATGCCTGTTGAATCCATTATTTACTTAAATAGCTGTCAGAGCTTGTTATTGATTAGCGGCCACAGAAAACAAGGAATATTTTTTAAACGGTGTTTAAGCATAGCTTATTAGCAAATATTTGCCTATTTTCTTATTTTCCTCCTAAAATATTTGATGTGCTTTTATTAAGGCATTCCTTGGACAGGGGGTGGGGATAGGGGTCAAAGTTTTAAAAACATCTGGAAATTATTATTTTTTTCCACGTTCCATTTTTTTCCCACGTGCAAGGAACCCTTAAATTGTTCTTAAACAAAAAAAAATGCATTTAAAACAGAAGCACAACAAAACAATGATTATTAATAACTATTATAAAGACTTGTCAAACTTTAAATAATAAATTATGTTATATGCTACAATGTCAGTGTAAAAAAATATAATAATAATAATCGAGCACGTTATTTAACAGAGCTTTGTCCCCGTTTACCTTAATCTCCTACTAACATAATTTGGTATAAACGTCCTGCTCCTATATAATTTGTTTCTCAAGTAATACTTAAGAGAAATATTTACCAGGTTTAAATATGTTTCTAGTTTTAGTATGGTAAAATTAAATGTTATTGAAATATATCTTGCGGTCTTGTTTTATTTATGCCAGGCAGTTGACCGTTTTAGCTCTGTTCTCTTTTTATACTGTTACAACCAATTGTTGGCACACTGGAGTGAACTGCACTTTTGCAGCCTTGCGGAATGTAGACAACCATTGTCTTTGATAGAAGTTTTCATTTGTAAACACATAATAGATTAAAAAGGAGATAAACAGATGAAAGAATTGCAGTATAAGCCAGGCATGTTGAGCCAGCCATGTAAAATACGGGCTTGATAAATCAAATGATTAATTCAGCCAACCTCCAAACAAAAGCATTCTACTAGTGAGTCAGTGTGTTTTCTTCGTTTCTGCGTTGCTTTTTTTTAACAGTAAATGTAAAACAAATAGGCTACGTAAATTGTCAGGCTAAAACCTTAGCCTGTTATTTAACATTTCAGTATAACTGAAATAAAATAGACAATCGTCTTATTTTGATTTGTTGTCCTGAAATATATTCAGCAATATTTAAATAGGAAGCTGTGCACTGCGACGTGTAAAGCTGCAATCAGCAGCAGCAGAAACACTAGAGACTTGCAGTGTATTTATTTGATAGGCATAAGCGGCCCCGTAAGTGGTGTGGTGTTTTGTGATTATATAAACGTTGTGATGAAATTAATTTTGTGCATGATTTACAGATACGGTTAATGAATAGGCCTCAAGTGTAAATCAGGAGAAACAAATAAGGAGAAACAGAGGAAGAGATGGAAAAAAGACAGAAAGAGAAAAAAGGCCGTGAATAAGCATTACAGCGTTAAGTTTCTGTAAGTATTGTTGCAAGGTCAGCTCGAGGCGATACGACTTTGTAAGAAGGGCTCAAGTGGCAAATGCATTACAGGTGCGCGCAGGTAATGTTAGGGGCTCGTGCCAGTGAAAAGGTGTCTTTGTTGTGATCAGCTGCGTGTTTCAGGGTTGAATTGCGCGCGAGGGGAATATGATACAGCAGAGAAAGCCTTCTGGTATTAACGTGGCACGTTTTAACCAGATGCCGATCTCATAACACGCCTGAGAAGTTTTTTTTTGTTTGTTTTTTTTTAAATAGATTTGTATCATGCATTTTATCCTGTGTGATATATTTGACAATTTCCTTATACATATTGCGGTCTCTTTAAATTAGGTTAATTTAGGACAGTCCGTCCAATTAATTTTTAATAGTGTTTAAGTGCGTTTTTGTGAGGTGCTTTTAGTTTATTGTAGGCTAGTTCAACAGTTTGTATTGTTCATTATACTAGTGTGTGAAAGTATAATACTAATAAAACTAAAACAGTACAGCCTTAAAACAATGAAATATAAACGACATCATTTTAGAATATAATTATATATTTATATTCAACACTAATGTAAAAGTAATAAATGGTTTGATCGGCAAACAACTAGGGTGATATCAGCTAAATTGGGCCACTTTTTGGTAAATCGTTTGGGACAATAATACAATACCATATATGCCTATTACATGTGTATTAATGATTAATAATGACTGTTTTTGATAGTTTTGTGTTGAAATTATGTAATAAAATATAATTATTTAGGCCCTACAGTTCTTGAAACACCAGTTGTGCCAAGTTTTTTTGCATGAGCAGTTTAAGGTAAAATGGGCCAGCTGTTCAGGTAAAATGGGCCGGTCAAACTGCAAAGGGAAATAGTAATTTATCATCAATTTTAACTTCAAAACAACTGATTATACAGCCACATAACATTTAAACTGCATTAAAAAAACATATCCATATGTGCCATTAAAAAAAAAAATTTTTGGGGTGCAAACCCACATATTCAAATGTGCAATTAAAAAAGTCAATTTTGGAAAAACATAGATCAGTGAACTGATGTCAGTTGTGTGTGTGGGTGTGTATGCGTGTGTGTTTTTGTGTGTGTGTGTATGTGTGTGTGAACAATACATTTAGAACAAAATGTGCAAATTACAAAAATTGATATTCAAAATTGATTTGTGTGTGTGATGAAAGTTTTTTTCAAACACAGTCTTTGCAAATTAAACCATCGTCATCACAGATACCATTCTCTTCACCACAGCTCTCATGAAACCAGGCAGAACATGGATCACATTTTATGTTTGTACACCTTTGGTGTGAGAGCCCTGGGTTCAAATCCACCAATGTGTCCCTGAGCAAGACACTTAACCTCTAGTTGCTCCAGAGGCGTGCGACCCCTGACATATATATACATATATATATATATATATATATATATAGTAATTGTAAGTCGCTTTGGATAAAAGCGTCAGCTAAATGTAAATATATATATAAATTTACACACACACACGTGTATATGTGTTTGTGAGTGACACAGATGATGGCCCATTTTAGCTGAAACCATGTGGCCCATTTTACCTCAGTGGGTTAAGGTAAATTGGGCCGCCAAGAAAAACATCAATTTTTCAAAAAATATGTTCCTGTACCAAACTAACAACATTATATCTGATTGATGCCATCAAGGCAGATATTATGCATATTTTTTTAATGTGCATGTTTGTTTTTTTATAGATTTATCATCCTTATAATAGTTTAGTTACATTTGGTATGCCAGGCTACTTACCATGCAGCTCTCTGGTGCAGTCTTGATAAGAATGATTACCCCACCCACCATAGCAACCATAAACCAATTAAATCACCTGTTACTTGTTAAGCACAGTTATGACAATAGTTTGAAATATTTTGTAGTCATTGGTTCTAAATTCCAGAGGGGCTAGGCCCCCCAAACCTTAAATGGCCCATTTTACCTGATGGCCCATTTTACCTGATATCACCCTATTAGGCCTGCTTTACCTCGGCTCTTAATCCCATATCATGTGAACATTTTTTTTTTGGTAGTAACTATATTGGCTAAATGTTAGTAATTAAGTCACAGTATAAAAATGAACTAACGTTGTATTCTTCTTTATTTCTCACAATCTGAGCTAAGCAAAAATAAAGCAATAAGCGCGTCCAGCAAGTGAATTAGCGCTGTGCTCCCAATTAAGAAATAAATATATGCTATTTTTTTGTTTTGTTTTGATACAACATATTAACTACTTTTAATGCCACATTACAAAATATATATTAATACTTTATACATATGTATATCTATAAAAATTAAATAAATATTTAACGATCATCTAAAATTGTTAACGCATAGCCTGTATGACAAGACTCCTAATTTGTTGAAGCGCACGAAGGCAACTGTCTTTAAATGTTAAATGTTACAATCTTAGACATTAATAATAATTAGAATTTTTAAAATTTTATTGTAATTTTTTTTCTCGCGGACAAAACGGAATTGCATATAAAATGTATGTGAACACTAAACCATGGACTGCGAGAATGCTCGAGAGGATTATCACGGATTATATGCTTGACGATGAAAAATAAACACACGAAAATGGACCCAAGTTTACCTTGACAGAGTGGATTTAAACTAAATGATTTTCTTCTGCGTTGCAAAAATTGTTAGACGGAAGTGAGTAAAAGTTAGGCTACTTATCAATGAAATCCAAATGCTCTGACAAAGCAAATAATTATCGCTGTTACAAAATATAATACAGAAACAAATAAACAATACCGGCCAAAGGGTGAAACCTAATCAAGTAAACTGAAATATAATAAAATAGCATTATAAACGTATAGATAGGCTATTTTACAGTTACAGTTATACTACATGACTGATAGAAATGATCAGAGAGAAGATAAATTAATGACAGAATACACTAGCCTGCTACATTTCTCCATATTGCTATCAATTTCAGAAATAGTTTAATTATTAAATTTGTTAAAATTCTGTAAAAAATAATATTTCATTATTAAAACCCGCTAATAGGCTACACTTTATACTTTATATATATGAGTTTTGGAAGCAGTGAGCAAACCAGTTGTCGCAGAGAGGATAATTTGAGTTCAGTGCATTTTTTTTATTAAGAATCTTTTGAAATTACTGACATTTCCAAACAGAAAATATAAAAGAACATTAGCTAAATTAAATTATGCGACTTAACAACATTAGGGTTTTCCGCGTCTTTTACTTTTTTTTTTAATGATGCTTTAATTTGTCGGTCCAATTGAATTTCACGTTTCCTGCTGCTTTTACGGGAACATCAGCAGAATACCGGAAATTTCCCCGCTCAAGCGTAGAAAATAAATTCGCCGGGATATATATATATAGGCTAATGTAGTTAGTGGCTGCTAGCGGCCTGTGCACCTGTACGTGATAGAGCTCGTGACCCAGGCCAGTGGAAAGGTGCTCTTTACGCTCGCGGACTGGCGAGGCACCGTCTGGTTCCAATCAGGCCCGCTCACATTGGTGCGCTGTTTAAGGCGCTTAAATGGCAACAATACAGATGCCGTCTCAACAACACAAACACACGCCCCCACTATTGCCTGTCTTATGAGGGCCTCAAAGATCCCACTTTCTTTTGACGTCGGTGTCAAATTACCTATATTTGGCTCTTCGAATAGACTAGAATAGGCTATCCGTGGCCTCTTGGGTCGTTTTACAGAGACCTTACCGGGTCTCTTTCTCTCCTCGCTTGAGGAAACTTACGCTGACAGAGGTCTCTTGAATCTGTTGTTACTTTGATGAGGACAACCGAGTCGCCATTACAAATAAACACGCCAGAGGATTTTCGCACACAACTAAATGTCTTCACTGTCAGGGTTCAGTGGCCCAGCTGCGCCCGACGTCAGAGGTGATTAAACATGAGCTGCTTTACAAGGCCGAGTTACTGCTCCCTCCGCTGCGCGCGGTGGGCCGTGCTCGAGCATCTGGAATGAAGGACTTCTTCAGGGCCTCGTGGACGCCCGTTTCCCTCTGAATACAAGAGAGCGGTTGTGCTCGGCGCGAGGGGCTCGATGACCGCCAGGCAACCCGCGAAAGCTGGCACGAGCCGCTTTGAGACGCATTTCACTGTACATTTAACTTCTGAGACTAGAGAGATTGAAACTTTATTCAAAATTATGTTTACTTACTGTAACCATGTAAGCTGTAATCAACAATATTATCTAAAATTGTATACTTTTGCTATCTCAAGTGTTGTTAATATATAATATATGTTGTTAATAGCCTAGGTTAAATTATAGGAAATATATATACTGGTATATACATTACTGTTAACATCCTAAATAAAAGGGTTTTAAAATACAAATCTACTCCGAGGACCTAACGTTTTTGAATGCAAATCAGCGGTTTTCAGCCAGGAGGCCAGAAGGAATGGCTTAAAAATTAAAATAAAACACGTTAACCTACATATTCATGGACTACGTATGGAAACCTATGTAAGTACAATATTATTTGTGGTTAATAATTTTCATCAATTCTTTCATATAGGCTATTCTTTCATAATATTTGAATACATATTTGAAAACAAGCAGTTCTTTAATAATTACCAGCACCACACAAAATATATTGTGTTGCACATTTGTGGACTTTGGAGTCAAAAAGGTTGAGATCCACAAACATATTCAAATGACTAAGAATTTGCACACAACTAATTTATAAAATGTCATATTTTGCATTTGCATTTTAATTAATCAGGAAACAAATTTTTTATGTTCCAACAAATTAATGTGATTCCTTAAACTGCAATGACAATTTAAACAGCAAACACCTTTAAAAAGCTCTAAAAACCCTTTACTCCCTTATTTACAAATATTTTGTTTTCATGATTGTGAATAAAAAAAACTTTATAAAAATTGATAAAAATCATTTAGACAACACAAACTAAAAATCCATACACATAACCTTAAATATGACAGTAACAGAGAAAGGCAACACCGGGCACCCTCAAAAAACACAGTGAAACTGAGATCAGAAAGCTGAAGCAGGAGAGAAAACAAAATGCAGCTGAATGCTTCTTCCAGTGATCACACACACACAAACACGACAACCGCCTCTTTGGCATGCATGGAGATGAAGGCGTGTGGGCTCAGGCATTCGGGTTGTTCCGCATGAGCTTGATGTCCTCGTCCACCATTTCTTTAACAAGCTCCTGTTGGAATACACACACATACATTATTTCTCAATCTCGAGTGCACTGAAAGTGAACCTCTTTGATTTTTTATACAGGAACACTAACCTCGAATGTCACACGTGGTTTCCAGCCCAGGATCTTAAAGGCTTTGGAACTGTCTCCCTGTAGGAAGTCCTGGAGAAAGACAAAAAGAGAGTGAGACAGGGAAAAACAACGATGAAAAAAAAAAAAAGGCTAAGGGGTGGTTTAGTCCTTCTTTATTAACTGGACCTCCCAATCTGTACACCCCCACACACACTCTTCTTCCCTCTCACACACTCCCACACACAATCGGCAGCACCACACACACAGGTGTCAAGCTCCGTGTCTCTGGGGGAAGGTGAGGGCCGAGGCAGGCCATCCATTCAGCACCCCCTCTTTTCCAGCCCCCTCTCAGTGCCAGAGTATGATGGATTGTGTGACTCTTGTGGTCTAACCCCTTCTGTTCTCCTGCCAGGACAGCAACACTCACACCCACACACACACACACACACACACACACACACACACTTAAAGGTGCTTCTCAGGGTGGCAGTAAAGGCTTTGAGGGTGTCCTTTTGCTGCTGATCTGATTACACAAGGAGCCAAAAACACACTCTCACAACAGCACTTCTGTGCTTTGACAAATGAGAGCTCTTGTTCCAAAAGCCCATATTTTTATGCTGAACCCTGAGAAGTTACATTCACGAACTCATGGTTCCATTTTAGCTCCAATTAAATCATTTAAATGACATAACCATATTTTAAAAGACTAATTAGCGAAATAGCATTCATTCATCAACATATGAAACCGCATGCAACCATCATAATCAAGATACGTATTAATGCGGCATATTAATCATAATTAGTCTTCACTTTTCTGAAAGCTAAATTAACATCAGCTGCTTTTGTCACCCATCCAAGTCTTCACATGCAAACAACTACGGAACTGTGTCCTGACAGTGTAAGTTTACAAAGTGTTTGAACTAAAACGGTATTAATTCGATGAAACTGAAGCATAGCATGTGCATGTGAATCATGCGTTGTATGCAACAGCTGTTGCTATTAAATAGAAAGTCAGCAAGTCAAGACATATCGAAGGCACAGTGGAAGTTCACAAGCAGATTTTAGTTTCAAACACTGGGTGTTTTTGCTTGTTTAAAGAGCATATCTACATGCGTCAGGGTTTAAAACAGAAGCCGCACCTGCATAAATGGTAAATAAAATGGAAATGAACAATAAATAAAAGCGATAGTCATCATCTGGGTACATTTTTATTGTGTGTGACCGAGCACTTAACGTAAAGGAATTCAGGACTCTTAGAGTGACAGACCTTCACAAACATCAAGCAACTTTTGTTAACTTACAGCGTGGCTACACATGACATTTGAGATTTTAAAATGACTCTGCATGCATGCATGTTTCAGCATTAGGAAAAAAAAACAGCAAGCTCTATCAAACTGTTTCAAGCACGCACACACAGCAACGCTCTTGTGCACTATTGTAGGACAGTGGAGTCAAAGGTCAAATCCACTAAAGCAATATGACCAGATTGACCAAAGTGGGTGTCTAACTTCCTTTGATGAGCAAATCCCTGGAGATTTGGGTTTGTATTGTTCATAAACATGTCCGAATCAGTCATTACTGCTTTCACAATGTATTATTTTACTTAAATCTAGATTCCATTTTATCAAGATCTCTACACATAAATAAAACATTATGCTATTTTCTGTGTATATGTTATGAATTAGTTTTGTAGTTTTATTTTTTATAAAGGATATATCTTTTTATACACACATACATATATACAAAGTAAAAAAAAGTTTGTGGTCAGCACGATATTTTAAAGGAATTATTTTATATACGTTAAATTGATCAAAAGTGACAGTAAAGACTTTTTTCCTATTTGAAATAAATGCAAAAATTCCAAAAATCCTGAAAAAAAAAGACTGCTGTAAAACTTTTCAGTTTTCAACTATAAAAAGAGGCAAGAGTACAATGCAAAAAAATCTGATTCAACACAAAGGAGAATGTCTCTATCACAGATTCTTGTTTCAAGTGTTTAATAAATATTTAGATGATCATGTAAACCCTCTCCAGCAAAGAGACACTAACCCCAAGTGTCTGACACTTTCAATGCACGGGAACACGAGAGACACAAGAGCGAGATGAATCCCTCGAAAGTACATGCTGAAACACAACTAGAATCCACGGCTGTTCGACAGACTTCAGTCTGTGCCGTGCAGTTTTGTGTGTGTGAGAGTTGTGTTGTTTGATGCAGGATGTTTAGGAGGGATCAAAGACTCTAATGATTTCCCTTTTCAAACAACAGCCAATCACAGAGCAGAAAAACTAAAGCGCGACATCAAAAGCCTGAGTGCAAAAGTCCATCGGAATCTATACAAGCTAAAGTGTCAATGTGTTAAAAGCCAGACCTGAACGACAAGATCGCAACATGCAAGCATCTGTATGAGTAACACATAATCAACGGTGTGTTTATTACTGAGGATCTGTGTGTGCTTACATGTGGTATTGGCAGTGTGTTTGCGTGTTTACAAGCCTCAGAGAGCTGTATCTTCTCAAGCAGTACAAGAGCGTACAAGAGTCCTGCCTGCCAGCGAGAACATGATTCACCTCATTCAAATGACCCAGATGCCTTTTCAAACTTCATCTCACCTCCTTTTAATGTGCTTTCAGTGTGGTTGGGGGCAGATAAGAGAACTACACTGTAAAAAATACAATCATGATTTTTACGATAAAAATTGCAAAACTGCTATGGTAAAAACCTGTTAACTGGTAACAGATACTTTCCTTATTTACATTAAAAATAATAATAAATCTCACGGGACCATAAAATACAATTAAATTGACAGTTTTTCAGGTTTCCTGTGTGACACACACATTTGATGGTCTATCACTGAAATAACTATCTTTAATATCAGATTTTTTTTTTAAATAGAATTTTGTTACATATTATGTTTTTTGTGTATTACATTATGTGCACCTTATATAAATATAAATATACACACATATAGATATGCATATACATACACACGTACATATGTATGCATATATATTTGACTCTATAGGGTTTTTTTTTGTTTGTTTTTTACCACCAGTGTATTTGGAGGTTGCCATTGCATTATAAAGATTTTAGTACTTCAGTAGGTTGGTATACTAACATTATTTCAGTTACTGAAATATACATTTTTAAGTTCAATTTGTTCAATTTGAAAAACCTAAAATATTACCATGCCACCCTATTTTTTTAAGGTAAAGTTCAGGTAAGGCAAGTTGCCGTTTTTTAAAAATAATAAATCTCACTTCTAGAGATGGGCGAATCAATCCTGAAGTATAAGGTGTTTTTATTTACCAGTGATTTCGTTTATTAAGCAGAAAATAATGCCTACAATATGCCTTAAATTGGATGAAAAACCTATAAATAATTGTGTGGAAGGGATTGTCCTGTTCATCTGAACACACGCAAATGTTGCAAGGCAGAATCAATCAGTTACAGAAAGCGTTCACTTACTTCTGACAGTACATTTAAATAGAGCTGCGTTTCCCAAGAGTAGCCTATAATAAGAAAGCATTTATGTTTTTAGAAAAGGCAGCCCAGAAACAATGCAGAAAAAACATAGGCTATATGTTTGAGTTATTTCATAATAAACCTATTGAAAATTGTACCCTAGTTTGTGGAGTACATTTATTTAAATCTGAATGTTAAAAGTTCATATTGCTCATGTTCTTTTCTGTATTGTTAATATAAATCACTCTCAGAATAAAAAAGCTTGCATTTTATGCATGCAACAGCCTATTATTGGCAGCCCCTTATGACAATGAACCATGGTAAAGTGAACACAAGTGATTTCCTTGGTTACCACTACAGTAAACACATTTAAACCATGTGTAAACAAAAATATAACCTAATAAGTTGCAATTAAGGCATATTGAATTTTAAAATGCATTTCAAATATGAAGTTAAGTAGGTATTATTACCCATTGTACTCATAAAAATTAAATAAATTCCATAATCTAAAAGTTCAGTTTAGAAGTATCGTATCCATATCGATATAGACGATACTGGCCATTAAAAGTATTGGTATCGTATTGCAAACAAAATATGTGGTATCGCCCATCCCTATTGACTTCCACTTTTGCTCTGTTGCTGAACACAAAAAAAAATATACATTTTGACTGTTTTTGTCCATACAGCGAAAGTCAGTGGGCTCCGAAACAACTTTGGATTTCGGTGACTTTCATTGTAAGGGAAAAAAAAGGATATTTTAAACTTAATGTGTTCCACAGAGGAAAGAAATTCACACACTTTTGGAACAACATGAGGGTGAGCAAAAGACAGAATTTTCATTTTTGAGTGAACTATCACTTTAACACTACTAGAATTAGAATCATGAGCTCCTTCACATTTCTAACCCATGTGTGTGATAAAAAAAACAGCCTTGTCTGGAGTGATCGAGAGTGAGAGAAGAGGAGGAGAGAGAGGACGGAGACAGGAATGACTTGGAGAGAAAGGAAAATGATGATAAATTGAAAGCTCAGAGACACGAGCAGTGTGAAAGTTAAAGAGCAAGAGAGGAGAAAGTGCGAAGGAGAGGGAGGGAGGAATGCGAGGTGTCAGGAGTTCAGCAGTCTGACAATGTGAGTAAGAGTGCGAGAGCCAGAGTTAATTACTCAATCAAGATAACGAGCCCGGGACATGCCATTTACAGAGGGCAGCCCACAATTAACCTCTCCTCTCCCATTACACACAGCCGTGAAAGTGGGAACATGCACACACACACCCCCATGAGGTAATTATGACACATGACACAAACAAACACTGGTACACAAATTAACACACATTTACAAACAGTCCAAGACACCTGCTGGGAAGATCTACTACAGCACAGTATTTTTTTGATCTCTCAAAATTAATATGCTTGTTTACTTATTGCTAAATAGTGGACTGCTAATTTTACTTTAAGTAACGTACTTAGTTTCTGGTTTTGACCTAGTTTAAAGAAATATTCCAGGTTTCAATACAAGTTCAAATAATCAGCTCAGACTTAGATTTTAGTCTAGGACTAGGCTTAAGCCTTGTCTGTGAAACTAGGGGTAAGTGTGTTTTAAAATGTAATTTTACCTTAAGTGTGAAAAATCAAACAATTTTACAACTTAATTTCCATGAAAACTTACAATGTTAAACATCGTTTAAACATATTTAGAGTTCATATAATACATGAGAATTAACATAAAAATTAATTTGACTATAAAATTATAAGAATTACATTTCTACTTTTAAATCCTACAAAATTGGCCTGGTTCACCCTCTTTGTAAATGTCTCGCTGCAATCTTGATGTTTTTTTTTTTTTTTTTTTTTTTAGAAAACAAGGAACATACAGAATTGTTTAACATTAGACCAAAAATGCTGTCAAATGAGCTTAATTTTTTACTGCACGCTTTAATGTTGCAACCTTTTAGTTTAATAGACATCTAGTGATTTAATCTTCACATTCTCTACTGCTTTTGCTCAAAAGGGATTTTCTTTCTTCCGTAAACATTTAATTTATAAAAAAATTCACCTGTTTACTTGGGATATTTACACTTGGCTTGGTTTTTACATGTTATATTCTCAACTCTCATTCTTTTTAAAAACTCTTTCTCTTTCTTTCCCCTCCGTGGGGCCCAGGGTGGTTCCGCTCAGTCAAAGTCCTTCAGGAAATACCAGAGAGTAGGCCAGGGGAGAACGTACACCCCTCTCTCCCTCTTTATTTTTTTAGTTCTGTTCTCTCTCTCTCTCCCTGATGCTTCGACAAGAACGGAGTGCGGGACAGAGTAGAACCGTGAAAAAAAAAGTCTCAGGGCGCTAGGTAAAAAGTGCCATGTAACATTATGAAAGTGAGTTAAGCTCTGCTGTAAAGTATGATGGAAATAAATGTGGATGTATAAACGGTCATCGTGAGGAAAAGCTGAATGGTAAGAGCGTGGCTTTATTGCAGGTTTGAGCTCTACCTGGCAACCAGCCAGACTCTTTACAACATCATTCACACTCAACTTTAACAACTCTGACCTATTACACTGCATATCACCGTAAAGCTGTCACAAAAAGCCAGCCTCTCAACCACAGCAACTATAATACCCAGAAAACCCTAAAGACTGCACTACCCATAAAGCATCACGACAGACAACCAAGGCTTAAGCTCTGCTTAATGCGGGGGACCTGCCTTCAACAAGCAAATAAATCTAAAAACACACAAAAGCATGCAGGTCAGTTGGCCGCTAAGCTTTAGCCTAAAAATAAAATGGATCTTGCATTCAAATTAAAAGCAAAGCTGCAGGTAAGTGATGATGCAGCTGTGTTTTGCATGCTGGTACTATGACGCTCAACATGTGTCAGATAAGACAGACTCCTGCATTCACAAACTGAGGGCCTCCATGTGTGTGTGTGTGCTGCTCACTACAGGATGCTTTTTATCTCGCTCCTGACCTCTGCCACAGAGCAGATAAGATCACCCCATCCTGATCCTCGGAGTGAAAGGTCAAAGCCATCTTTCATTCCAGAAGAAACCAAAAAACATGCATGCGCTTACATATTACGTACAAACAGTAATAATGCACATGTGCCAGTTATAATGTCAAAAAGTATCTTCTGTAATCAAAAAGTATCTTCTTTCATTTCAATGTAGAATATTAAATATCAAGAAAACATGCATTTACCACTAAAAATACACAATGTGCCATAAAAGAAGAACGGTCTCAAACAGAGACGCGTGTAATTTTTTGATGTCTTTGAGTTGCTGGAGGAAACATGCTGACATATCTACCATATAGTCCTAATCTCTGATAATCCACATAATTCCATCATGTTGTGGCAATTCCTCAGGGTCGCAGAGTCTGAGTTGATTTGATGAAATACACACATGGTGAACTGCAGGCAGTGCAGCGTGTGTGCTTTGTCTATCATCAGCATGCATGCTCACACTTACACTTACTTACTGTACATTGCATTTATATTCCTGGCAGACGCATCCTGAAAGCATTCATACACATTTTTCTGCTTATTTTCAATAATCCTTGCTGCATATGCCACCACTTAACACAATAAGGCATTCTTAAACCTTGTAAAAATGCAATTAAAAACCAATTAAGTCAGCTGAAATTTCGGCATGTAACAAAATAACCACACTACAGTTAACCAAAAACCAAAAACTTTGAGATGTGCACATAAATTCAGCTGGGCAAGACATTCATAAAAGGCCAGAGTTACTAAACCGAGTGACTGCTGCAAACTCGCCGTTTGTGGAATTCGTTGCATAAATCAAAGCTTTTCGCTTTCATTATGCCCTCTCTCGTACTCCTTTCTCTCTCTCTCTCTCTCTTTCAAAATGAAAAATGAAAAGAAAAAAAAAACATGAGGGTTTCCTGGGGACTGTCTGGAAAATAAAAAAAGCCTTTGGCTAACTTTGGTCCTCCTTCCCCAAAGTGCCTCATAAAATTGTTTAAATCAGCATCCGAAAGAATGAAATGGATGTGCAAAATCATATTTGCCGAAAGGCAGAGCGGAGACCGCAGGGTTCACGCAGCGGTCTTCAGCGGCCGTATGGGGGCCACATTCATCAGTTTGAGCCTTCACTATTAAACCCTCTCAATCAGCCAAAAAGCAGAGAGCTTGGTTTTGATGTGTTCATTATTGCACCCAATCCGCTGCGTCCTTGTGCATGTGTGAATGGGAAAATAAAAGTAAGCGAGAGAGAAATAAAAGAATGGACACTGTTTACTTTACAGTGCTCTCCTGCTGGAAATCATAAAAAAAGTTACAGAAATTCCCTCTAATATTTCAAGCTTCATTTAAATCGTGGTATTTCAGGCCTTAAAAGCAAGTTAGCGTATTATTTCAACACGCACACACGGTTTCTTTGTCTGAGTAGATGGCGTGTGATGGACAGACAAGGCCAAGCGCATTACCTGCTTTTCTCATTGTGAAGCTAAAGCTACGCATACCTCCTGAAGGAATGTGAGCCAGTGTGTGTCGACTGAAAGAACACATCCAGTGAAAGCCAGATACAGGTTGTATTTGCAGGAAAGCTACAGATGAAATCTTCCCATACGCACAGATCTCTAAAGGTTATGCAAATAAAGATGACCGATTTGAGTTTCATCATTCGCTCACGATTTACGCACATCTAACCACAAGTTACGTCTGGCACGATAGCCATCCCTCAGAGGCTTCACATGTTGATTTTGGGAATGATAATAATGCATAGAGCCATTCATCTAACAGCAGTTTTGGGTGTGTCAGTTATTTTTAGCATTAACGTGGGATCTTTAAGCCAGAAGATTTTTATCTGTAAGTAATTATGCTTTCATAAATGATGCAGGTGTAGTGTGAATTAAAATAAATTAGGATGGCTCAAAAAAACAGCAGTTCATGTGACGATTGCAGAGGGTCTTTTGCATTTTCAACCCACTGATTTCCTATTAATAGGTGTGTAATTCATCCAGTTACCCCTTCAGGCGAAGAAAGTGTGTGTACTGGCAGAGAGGACCAATGAGATTATTATTTTGTTCTATTCTGTTTCTGCCAGAATAAGTGATTTGATTAATTACAGGCTTCATCCAACAGATTTGAAACATGTTCACATGTAGCCTGTGGACAACGCATTTGTAAATCTATCGCAAATACACACACTCGCTCTCATTCATCCTTGTAAGTGACCTGCGTCCTGTACTGACACTCCAGCCTCCTGAGGAAATGCAGTGATTTACTTTCTATCACCGAGGTTAAGGGTCAAATTCCCATTTGGCTTCTGTGTTGATGGATGGCCTGCTCGGTTTTTGCCTTTCAGAGTCTCTTTAAGTATCTTGGGCTGATATTATGTAACAGCATTTTGAGGTCATCAAAACCTGATACCAAAAACAATGAATAGTTTTATACCAGAGTAAGAGATTTCTGTCTTTCTGCAATGATTCTTCTTAATCCTCTGATGTCACTCATCTTCAGACTGCATAGACTCACACATCTTTCTGTCCTACCTTTATATATTTTTTCTTCCCACAGAAAAAGATCCTTGGAAACTAATCTATACACAACAAACATGCATATCTGGTCTGCCAACAATCATTTTGTGTGTGTTTTCTTTTCAAATTTAGTGCCCTTTCTCATTCCTGAATGACCACCCAACACACACATACACAAACTGACATCTACTTGTCAGTTAAGGTCTTAAGGACGCATGTTTTGTCTACTTGAGTACTTCATATGTTTTTTTATTTATTGTTGCTGTCTAAAGGTTTGGGGTCAGTACGATGTTGTCTCGATGTTGTCAACTCACCAAGCTTGCAATTATTAAAACAAAAATTCAAAACAGTAATATTATGAAATCTTATTACAATTTAAAATAACTTCTCTATTTGAATACATTTTGATATGTAATCTATTCTAGTCTTCAGTGACACACAATCCTTTAGAAATCATTGCTGATTTGGTGCTCAAGTAACATTTCTTATTATTATCAATGTTGTTTTGCTGCTTAATATATTCGGGGAAATTACAGTATGATGCACTTTTTCACTGTTTTATGCATCCTTGCTGAATAAAAGCATTATTTTAACTGACCCCAAACTTTTTAATGGCAGTGTATAAACAATGTAGCATAACTGGCCAACACAGATTCCCCCCACATTTCTAGGAGATGTCAACACTTACTATATGTATGATATTTTATAATCTTTGACCTTCTAAGGGCACCTTGAATGTTCTGATCTCCTGCTATTTGTTTCAGGAAGCTACAGACACAGTCTTGTAGTGGCTTACCACTTCAGTTGGCCGGTAGTACTTCGGATCCACCTTCACGTGAATCACTCCCGTCTCCTGACATCGGCCCACCTCCTCCTCATTCTTCCCCTCCCACCTAAATGCGAGAACAAGAGCTTTGAACACATTCCTTCATCTGTCAGCATACGTGTTACATATTTACAATATTTATGGTGTGTTTGCGTCTTGTTTTGCGGTCTTGTACAGCCAGTTGGCGAAACAACTCCAGATGTGCCAGATTAACCAGATGGGCTTGATCTGAGTTAGATGTGTGTGTGTGTGTGCACGTGCTCTTACACAATGGTTTTTCCCACATGTTTGAAGGCCTTCTCCACGAACTCCCGGACGCTGTGCACCTCCCCCGTCGATATGACAAAATCGATAGGCTCCTCCTGCTGCAACATCAGCCACATCGCCTAAAACAAACAGAAACAACAAAATCACTCTCATTATTATAAAGCACAACCCATTTCAGTTGAGGCACATGATGTCATTAAGAGATTGATGACACCATATCAAGATGCAAACGATATGAAGGCCTCATATAGGACTATTTTCACAGGTTCACATTTGAGATCAAGTAGCAAATACTCCCCCACATTCACACACACACACGACACAGATTCAACGCAGACACATCTGCGCCGAGTAGGATGTGCTTTTATGTGGTTACAAACTTACACACACACCCCAACACACAAATACACATGGCCATGGCCGTCCCCGTCCCGACGTCAGCACTAGGCCTCATGGGAAGCCAATTCTGGGAATAAAGCACAGAGTTCCCAAGTCCATACAACAACTACACAACGAGACAAACGCACAGACTCTATCTAAATAGTGATTTAGATGAAAGAGAGAGTGCTTTTGGAGAAATAAATGGTGAGATACTTAAAACAAGAATGCTTGCCAAGAGGTCAATGGGTGATACTCTTTTGTCTTTTTCTCTCTGGCTTTAGCTCACTCCCTCTCTCTCTCTCTTTCTCTCTCTCACACACACATTTTCTGACTCCAGGGTTTTAGCGTTGAGCCAGTTGGCCGGAGAATCGCCCCATTACGTTGACAGGACTGTGCTCTTTTCTTCCCTTCAGCTTGATGGAGGGATAAAGACCCCATCAGCACGTTTTATATGCTGCAGTGGGAGCGCCGCACTTGGCCGCCCCAACTCATTCATATTTCACTCCTGCTGCACTCACTTAAAAAAAAAACCCTCTCAAACGAGATAACAGACAGACCGGCAGACCATAAAACGTAACACTGAAGGAACTCACACAGCATTGGATTTGATCACAGCACAAAGTCTAAGCAATCAGACTGTATTTTAAACATCTGTAGGTTAAATAAAAATGACTGTTCTACATCACAAACCACTAAACACCCACTGCGAAGGATAAAGACTGTGGTCTAGTCTGATGTGTAAAAATTCCCTCAACACACACTAGCAGGTATCAAATTTTTTTAGGTATAAATGAGAACATTTATCCACCATAAATATATATATTTTTTCCCGACCAATAAACTGATTTTTTGCATTATTTTGTTAAGAGCAAAACATGAACACCCCTCACAGAGCTGAATCACTGCAGACAAGTCGGTCCAAAAATGTCTAACGTAGAAATGTTGTGGTTTTAGTAAATACTTTTTCTTCAGTGTTTACATTTTTTTAAATTAAGAATAAATATTTTGTCCCAATGACAACTGATTTATTAAACATACTAGTGACAAACCACTCAAGTCACTGTGTCATTCCAAGCTTTCGTCGTCTGTCACAAAAACATGAAGACAACACATTGCGATGTTGTTCCTCATGTTTCTGTAGAGGGATATTCCGCATGTGTGTCGTCACAGAGTTCTGGAGAAGATGAATGTCTGACAGTACATTTCCCCCTGAGGTAAACGTTGTTAGTCATGACAGATGTTATCTTTAGAAGACGCGAGTCAATGACATCAAGCTGGGGTCAGACTTCTTACAGTTTGACATTAACTATTTAATATTGCAATTCCTGATAAAATGACCAGCTAACTGGCAAGTCATTTTATTTATACAAAGAGTTTACTAGCAGTTGGTGCTATGTGAGTGCTAATTCTGGAGTACACACACACACACACACACACACACACACACACAAAATATGTTATAATGACCATGATGAAACCATGAGGCTAGTAAGAGAAATGTCACAATCTAGAAAGGTCAAAGGTCAAGACAAAGCTTTCTATCTTCACCAATACAGCTTCTTAGTGATGAAACCAACATGTAATAGAGGTGACTGTGTCTGTGTGCCAGAGAGAAAGACTGAAGAGAAAACAAGAGGGACAGACATAGCATGAAACAGAGGAAATGGTCTGCAACATTCTCTGATCTTATTTTAGTCTCGGCAAACAGCATTCTTGGATTTTTTTCTCTCTCTTTCTCACCATCATACACATTGATGTCAAAGTGTAGCACTGTAACAGATTAATTCTGGAAGCCTTCTCCATTGTGTTTGGTTTGCTTTACCGGCCATTATTATTCAGCAACTTTCTGGATTTGTCATCAAGAACTTGAGGTGGTTTAGAGCCAGTGTAACAGGAAAAATATTCTGAAATGAAACCCGGCTCGTACTGTATCTGTCTTAACATCCCTTGCTTTCCATCCTTTTCTCTCCATTCCTCCCTCACGCGTCTCTCCAAGGATCATTAGCGCTGTGAGAGACAGCTGAGAGGCCTGCAGCTCAACTCCCTTCTCCTTCCGTCCTGTTCACACACACTCTCTCCTGGCGTTATGAGAGGGGTCTGGATGCTGAGGCTCTCTGGATATTTAGGCAACAACTGTACAAGCTTTGTGTATAATAAAAAAAATCAATACACAGTCCGGTACCTCATTATATGTACTATTGTCCCGCAATATCATACTCCTAGAGCTCCTATAGCTTGCTAGCCCATTTCAGATCCTCTCCTTTTACTGAGGTTTTTCATTCCCATCTTAAAAGGAATAGACTAATATGAAAAGCTTTATAAATAATTGTAATTTGATCTGACTAGAAAAAGTAATAAAAAGGTAAAGTGATTCATTAATAAAACAAAAAAGGCAATACAAATTTTATTTTCAATTATAAGTCTGACTTCAGTTCATTTAAAAATTCTGTTATTTTTTCCTGTCCTCATGTCATTCCAAAACTGTTGAACATAAAACGAGTTATTTTGCAGAATATTTAAACAGTTTTTGCTCATGTAATGAAAGTCTATGAGGTCCAAACATCATCTTTTTGTGTGTTTCACAGAAGAAAAAATACAGGCTTCTTCAGTCCAGCGCCAGGACTTCGGTCACTTCCCTACAACACTGACCTAACAATAATTATCCTCTGATTCAGGACCTGTGCATGGATTGGTAAACACACGCATACATCTGTTTAACTGATCACTTTAAAGCTCAGCGAATGGGTCACAGAGGTGGAGCAGCTCAAGGGAAGTTTCCTTCTCTGGTGAATCAAGGCATTCCAAAAATGACATGTACGTTAGTTTGTTTTGAATCTGTGTCAGTGTTCCTCCTGCCATCCGTCCATGCAAGCAAACATAAACTTGGATGAGAGAGAGGTGAGTTTAAAAGAAGGTGAAGGAGAAAACAAAGGATTAACTGTGATGACATCCTCTTCTCTGCTTCAATGGCTCTTTTGTTTTTATACGTCTGGGCGGGTGTGACTATATTTCCCTGCAGGCGCTTTTGAATGAAATATCCTGAAATATTCAAATCATTTCAAATGATGTCATATATCTTGTGCAATCACTAGTCATATGACTGTATGCATCCAATCACAATTCTCAGACAAATTTACAGTTTTTCCAAGTTTAGAAAAAAAAAAAGGAAAAAGTCATTGAAATTATGATCTAGCAGTAATTGAAGTATGGGAATTATGTAGTAAAAAAACAATTATTTGAAATATAGATCAACTAATTTTAAGATCACAAGAAGTCAAATTTAGTCCAAAGATGCATGTCTTTTAAAACTTTGGACTGGTAGTGTATAAAATGTATATATATTACTATATATTTATAATATAGTAATAATTGTGTAAGTAAAAAAAAGGTAAACCCAAAGACCGAAGTTAAGTAAAGAAGCTTTACAAAAAAAGTTACAAATTCTAAATAAAAAGTACAATATAAAAAGTTAAAAAGTGAATCAAAAAGTTAAGTATTTTTAAAACTTTTATATTATTATTTACAAGAAAAAAGTATAACGTATCTTTCTTTAAAAAAAAATTATAATAAATTCCTCTGATTTATTATGTAACCTTTTGGCTATTTACATTTTTTTTCAAGTTTGTTACTCTGCAATAAACAAACCTGCAGTTCTCTCTATAACACTATATCTAGTTCAACCAAACACACATTTACGACTGCAACACAAAAAAGAGCAAAAAGTACCCACACACTCTAACTTTATGCCATGTAAAGAATTCCTTGCAGAAGAACTGTGTGAGTCTTTCAGGTAGATCCTGCCCTGTTTTAATATAACTATTCATAACTGTCCACCGGGAAGGTCACACATATACACAGCCTGGAACAGACTCTGTAGCTCCAGGAGTCATTGGTTTAGAAGGGTGCCTGTTTTTTAAAGCCTATTTTTATTTTTGGAGCTGCTGAAAGTTTAAATACTCCACTCTATCCACCACAACACACACACACAGACACAGTCTTTTTTGTACAGAGCACAGAAGTACTCTGTTTAAGGCAGGTGGTTTGAATTATGCTGAGACAGGCTGTCATATGGTGACACTTGCTCACATACACATACACTGAACGAGAAAGAGAGTGAGAGTGTGAAAGAGCAGACAAAGAGAGAGAGAGTTAGCACGACCACTAAATGAGTGTGAGAGACCATGAGTGTGTTTTTGACTGTGGATCACCTGGTTACATCATTAATGTTATTTTAAGTTGACTTTTCCACACAGCTCACGTTACTTGTGCAGGGCAACACAAAAATTACAACACTGTTTCACAGAGTTCACCATTACACACGTCATAAAACATGGAATAATTCCAGTCAGATCATCTGAGCTGACGCATGATGGATCTGTTTGATTAGAACATCTACTAAAGTGACATTGCTCCAAAAAAAGTTATTTGTCCACCCCCCTTCCATCCAAATATTCATGAATTAAAATAAATAAATAAATACAATTAATGGATAAAGCAGCGTTTCCATCACAAAAGTTGGATAAAAATATACATGGATGACTAACAAGACCCGAGAAATGTGTTCCTTTAAATCTAACTTAATACTTAATAATACTTATATAATATATATATATATATATATATATATATATATATATATATATATATATATATATATATATATATATATATATATATATATATATATATATGTATTTTTATTAAACATTATTTTATATTTGACATCCCTTCAAATATCTTCTTTTAAATTAATAATTAATATTTTATTACCAAAAATGTCATTGTTAAAAATGACTTATTTTAGATTATTATACATTTTTTTATAATTGTTAACATTGTTTTATATCAAACATTACCAATTTTATTTTATATTTGACATCTTTTCAAATAACTTTACTTTTTAATTAATATACATATTATTGTATGATTTTTTTTGTTTGTTTTTTAGCAATTTACAATTTTATACATTATTAAAAAAAAAAAACATTTTAAGTATATCCCAAGAGGCACGCTGGGAATCACTGTCCAATAGTAGATTTGAGTGGTACACTTTTCACTATGATTGAGGCTGAAGAGCCAAACTGTAGATTGTTATATCGATCATGAAAATGACTGACCAGTAGAGACAGGAAGAAACTATAATTTAATCTGATGAAAGATAAAAAACGGTTACAGATGCAGTTTATTGACTAGAACTCATATGCATCCAGACAGTGAAATGTGTGTGTGTGTGTGTGTGTAAGAGAGAGAGAGAGAAAGAGAGAGCAGTCAAGATGGTTATCAGGGCCGTTTAGCCCCTCGTTGAGAGCAGATTGGTTACAAATTGGAAAATGAGGAACAGGTGTGTGAGCAGGGACACACACTCCCATACACATCCATTAGCAGTGCACACAACTTCTATATCCACAGAAATTCTTCAAATGGGAAAACAGAAGAGTTCAACACTGCCTTCTATAAATGTTCGCAATAAACACAGATGCGTCGTCACACACACACACACACACACACACACACACGTCCTCTCTCTGTTCTTCTGCTGTCTGTTTCACAGGTGGTTTCATTTTGTGTGGTCATATAAAAGTGAAAGGTCAAGCTGTAACACTGTCGGGAATCTTCTCACACATTAAGAAGCTTTTAAATGTATTTGTATGTGTGTGCAAGACAGATAGAATGAACATTTATGAGGCCAAGACTTCTGCCCAATGCATACTTTGTGTGAGAGAATGTGTGTGAGACAGTGTGGTGACAGTAGTATTTGTGGAGGCATGCCGTATTGGCGAATCTTACTGCTG
Organism: Carassius gibelio; assembly: GCF_023724105.1. NCBI lineage: Eukaryota > Metazoa > Chordata > Actinopteri > Cypriniformes > Cyprinidae > Carassius > Carassius gibelio. The sequence goes on along the minus strand of NC_068390.1, from coordinate 17,198,388 downwards.
ATGCTTTCCCCAGGTGAGTTTTTAAAGCCTGGAGTACAATGAACAAAGAGAGGTGTGTGAATGTGTATCGGTTCTTTTCTTCAAACCGTCACAAAGATAGACAGAAGGATCAGGCTTCACTCGGGCTGAGATGCAGAAAAATCAGTCCTATAGCATAAAGGTCTCTGCAAAAGTGCATTTAATAAAGCAGCAAAGCAAAAGATTTGATTTGAAATCTGCTATGAATCAGGAAAATATCTCAAAACAGTGAAGGTTAGGACAAAAATCAAGCCAGAATTACGGATATGTCAGTATGGTCAACTAGTTGTCCACTAACCAACAAGTCAATTAATGAGAAAGATTTCTTTAAACATTTCTTGAAGTCGCTTTAAATGGAAAATTGGAGAAACCTCTTCTCAAAGAAACTGTTCAAAATTGAAAAAATGTAATCACCCATTAAATGCAAGTTGACTGCCTTCATCAAATTTGAAGACAATTACAGCCAGATTAAATTTTAGAGGTGTTTTTGCACATCTAATCAGAAAGCTATGTATTTTTTCTATAAAGTTAAAGCATATATATATATATATATATATATATATATATATATATATATATATATATATATATATATATATAAAATATTTGTAACCACTGTTATGATACAACATGTGGCCTGTGCTGGTAAAACGAGTCAGAATGCGCACAGGCTACAGAAAAAAAAAAAATTGTTCTGTTTAGTCTCACTTAGTGACGACTCAGCACAAGTTTGGTGTAGTTGTAAAGCACAGCATTCCAGCTTTGTGAATATTCATAGCAAATTCTTGATGGCATGAGTCTGTACCAGTGAAATGTGAGGTTCAAACCCTTGCTTATGTAAACCAAACGATCGTGCTGAACACACAAAAACTCTCTTTCAGACAGCACACGATCCCAGAATTACAGTATTTCAGAATATCTGACTTAGTGAGTATTCACACAAACATAATTTGTTAAGTGAACATTCGGTTAACTATTGGGGAAAAAAATCTGATGTGTAACATTATATTAGATCTGTGCATTACAGTAGGTCTTAAAATTCAGGTTGTCGGCCTCATTAATGGTAATCTAACCAAAAAATTTAACTATTTTTTTCAACTAATTGAAAAAGGATAAACCAAATTATTTAAGCAGAATAATGCATTACAATGGCGGGTGCAATTATTTACAAGCACAGAATTACCAACGCATCATGAATATCTTCATAATGCATGCTTTATAGATAGAGTTACCAGCTGCTGATATTCTATAATCATTCAGTTGATTGATAGGTTTCTTTTAATATTGCTTCCATAGCTTACATAGACATAGCTTTCATTGACGAAAAAAATAAACAAAAACACATTAAAGAAATGTTAGTAATGCATCATCTATATGCACATTTTCCTTACATTTTTGTAGTTTTTGTCTTACATGTTAAAATTCCTCCTCTAGTGCTATCAGTGACACTAGATCCAATCCGAACCATCTGATGATATTATGCTGATTATGTAGGAGTTTGTGTAACGAATCGGTGAATTTGCAAGCTGGCACGTGTCTATATCAGGTTAAATGAATGCACGGCAGTGATCGTGCGGACATTGAACTCTGTAATCCTTTTAAAAGGCACAATTCAACGGTTTATCTAAACATTCACGAACAGACAGTGTTATCATCTCACTTTACCAACAATCAGGCTTAAACAAACATCGGCAGACATCCACAAGTCCGAATCTCTAATCTACAGATTAGCAATGATATTCACAACACAAAGGAAGCCCTCTAAAGGAAATAAAAAGTGTTGGTTTCAGGTTTTAATTCAGGTAGAGAAGAAGCCAGTTCCTGCCCAATGTTTGAAACCCACTCATGAAAGAGGCCAAAACACAATCACCGACCAATAAACTGTCAAATTCTTTGTCTGAAGAATAAGGAAGAGAGGACAAAAGCCTCGTCGGTGTTTTGCACTTGGCCCGAGGTGCTGGCAGCGGTGGAGGAATGTACAGAATGTGCTGTTTTGATAACTGTTAAAGATCAGCACTGCCTGAACCTCGGATACCTGTTTGTTTAATTCAGCTTTAATATCTGCAGCGGTTCTATACTAGATCTGATTTCATTTGAGGAGGATGGGTGGGGTTAGACACCCGATCTGGGATGGTTTAACCTCTTGTCAGTCTATTTCAAATATACAGCTTAAAACCTAATTAAAACCTTATTAGCCTGGGAAAAAAACAGCGCAACTACAATAAGGTGTGCGCGCACAAGTATGGCTGTTCCTCTGGACTCCTGCAGACTCCAATGAAATCGGAGAGCTAAAAAGAAACCAAACAAACTGTAAGAAAGCGCTCTTTTCTGGTGGTGTTTTTATAAAATATGCTGACAACTCCCAGGGTCCCTCAGACCACCCCTGAGATCGTCATGTGTGTATTAAAAAGTGTTTAAGAGTGAAAGTGAGTCATCGGGGAAATGGGTGGTGTGTTTATGTGAACGTAACGGCTTAGAGCATGTGTGTTTGTGCGCCACAAGGAACATATTTCATTCGAATTCATTAATTTTGTCAGATTTAGCGTTTTTAAAAAGTATTTTCAAAAATGATGACAGGCATTAATGAAACATTTGTGTGCGTTTGATGGCATCTAACCATTTAAACAAAATGGACAAAAACAAAAAGGAGGGCTAATATTCATTTTGTCATTCAGACCCCATAATTAAAAAATATCATGTGCTTCAAAATAAAATAAGGCATGAAAAGATGGAAAATATGGATCCTTTATTGTATGTGAAAAAGTATACTTCTCAAATGGAAAATAAATAAAATAATAATAATAATAATAAAATTGTGATGGTGATGATAATAATACTATTAACTGTGTTGATACTGGATACGGAGATTTTGTGGATGATTGTGAATGTATTTGAACTATGAAGTTGTGTGTCAGGAATGCTGGGTAAAATGTAACTTTCCACTTTTAGATCACTGTTGATCATGGAAAGCTGGGATTCAGTTATTCTATATTCCCTATGTGTGCATATGTGGATGTGTATCTCAGAAGCTCGTGTATGAAATAATTCAATATGCATTTTGTTTTTTTATGTTCGCAATGTAAAAGAACAGATTGTATCTTTCATTGAAAACATTTCTAAAGTCAACAGGTAATACCACAAGACACATTTTTATTCAAAAAGGCTGCCAAAAAAAAAGACCAGACCACATGAAACTTTCAGCTTTGGTCTGAAACTCTGATTTAAGAATGATCTGAAAATAGTTGTTAATTGTCATTCAAATTCCTCAAGAGAGGAAGTTTGGTCATAGCGCTGAAAGTCTGTTGCCAAAATATTCTGATATTACGGAGCCATTTAAAAGGCATTCCTGCCTAGAAAAACCTTCATCCCAACAATATGGACACAGAAAGGAAATACCATATCTACCAACATCTAAACACACACACACACACACACACACATCCACCCACCACTCTCTACTCACCTTGTGAGAACACATTCAATGAAACATCCAACCTCACGAACGTACAGGTATATACATGTGTTCACAAAAACACTTCAGACTTCAGATAGAAATATATGAAGTTATAATGAAATACATTTTTTTCATATTGAATTTGAAGGCCCTGAAATCAGAATCATATGTTGCAATTTCAGCGAGACAGACTGTGGATATGTTCAACCTGTAGGGAAGTGTGTGTGAGTGAGTAGTCAGACTGTGTGTGTGTCGAGGGAAGGGGAGAAATACCAGACTGTATGCATCGTAGAAGCTATAGATCACGAGCGTGATGGTGTGTGTGATTCTTCAACACCTGTACTGAATAAATTTAGAGCTACGGCAGCAGTACAACACATTTCTAATAACAGAGTTAGAATCAGCTACTGTAAAGATTATAACAAAACCCAGCTGTGCGTGTGTGTGTGTTAGTGTGTGTGTGTGTGTGTGGAGTGTTCAGGCTTCCTGCACACCCCACATGCTTTGTGTGATCAGATTTTGATTGTGTTTGGCTATGTAGCCTGAAATAAATTACTTTTTGATTAAACACTGAAAAAAAAAAAAGGTCCATAGGACATAATGAACAGAGCCGTTGCGGAGAAACTTATAATGATAATGATAACAAACATGAAGCTCAGAAGCAATACATCTACAAAACATGGATTTTTGGCATTAAAAAAGCCCAGATTGTATATTTGCATTATTGACAATTAAGTAATTAATTAATTGTGATTGATAAAACTACATTTACAAAGTAAATATTCTACACGGCAAGTAAAAATAATGTCAATGCAAATGTATCCAGGTCTAAAATATATATCATGTTGAAAATGTAGAAATCATTTAAAGATGATTTCAAATAATTTTCCTCCAAAATGGTAGCTGTGGGGTAAAAATGTATCTTCATATTTATCCCCCGACAAGACACTGCTTACCCCTGACAAGGGTCAGTCTATGAATTTCTATGGCTCTATGTTATAAGCTTTTTTCTCATTTCAGTTGAGAGCAGACATCCTGAACTATAATTAGGTATGCAAGTTTTACCTCTTCCTCCTCCTTGCCAAGAGAACAACTTAAGTGAAATGTGGCACAGCTTTCTCTACTTCCCCCTACAGCCCATACACACACACACACACACACACACACACACACACACACACATAGATAGATATCTAGATAACACATTCACACAAACACTCACACTCTTGTTCTAAATGACCTCTCCTCCTCCTAAAAGCCAGCACTTCCTGTACAGACAGGAAGCACTCACTCAGTGAAGCAGCCAGTCTCTACAGATTTCCTAAGATTTAAACAGAGGAACCATTCAAGCCATTTACACAAATGTTAGCATTCTCTCACTCCCTCTCTCCATCACACACACTTTTACACAATAATGAAGTGTATTGGTTTGTCAACACTCCTGTCAAATAGTGATTCAATAACTATGTTATCTTCATCCAGAAGAGGAATATATTAGTAAACATCCCAACAAACCCACAGAAAAACAACATTCTATTTCTCTCATGTCATAGCTGATAATGTCCCGATTATGAATGTGTGTGAGTGCATCCATTTCACATGAACCTATTTTTTTGGCTATTCAAATATAATTTGATATGACGTTAAATCAATATGGTTAGATTATGTGAGAAACATTCAGAGTGTGGTTGACTGTAAAGCTACAAACCTTAAAGTGCTGAATTGCATAATAAGTTAGGTTATTCTTTAGTTCAGATTCTTTAATCTGCTCTGTGGATGAATTTACAAGCAATCAATGATCCTGCCACCCACTAAAGTGCATACCCATGCCCCCACACCCACTGTTCAGGTTTAATGGGCAGAGCAGTGTTTGACCTTTAACCCCTAAACCCTAAAGCAGCAACTTTGACCATTAAACAGTCCCTCCAAGCCTATTATCCAGTCAAACGCATCAGCACGCACATCTGGATACTGCATGAGTGTGTAACGTAAGTGCAGAGATGATTAATGCGGGGGGTGCATGGCAGACTGCAGTGTCATTAAGATGTTTAAACATGACATGAAAAAGTGCTTTAGTTTCACTGGCCCAACCAGACCCTTCAAACTACTGTGTATTATAACCAGAGCAACTGTTTTTCATTCAGTGTCTGTGTGTGTGTGTGCACATGTGGATTGGTGAATAATAATAATAAAAATCAGAATGTATGAAATTAGATAGCTAAACAGATAGAAATTAAATAGCTAGACAGACAAATAAATAGAGAGAAAGACATAGACAGACGGATCGACAACATGAGAGATATAGAAAGACAGACAGATAAATAGACAGACAGACAGAGGGATGGATCAGACCAACGGACAGAGAGATAGATAAACAGACAGACAGACAAATAAACATATAAATAGATAGGAAGACAGACAAACAAACAAGACAGATAAGCCAAAGGACAGAGAGACAGATAGACCGAGAAACATATATTCAGACAGACAGATGTATAGAAGTTTGAGCATTTATGCATGATTGAACATGGAGGTTCAGGAACCTGTGTGGAGCTCAGAGCTGGTCCTGTTTCTCTGGGTAAAGCCGTATTTGTTGTTTCTATTATTTAAGATGAATGTAAAGGGCAAGAGACAAACAGTGGTGCACCTGTGAAATGTGGCCCCAGGGAAACACACGGCTCTTGAACTATTTCTTGGTCCTAAGGGAGGGCCAAAGCAGAACCAGATGAAGAGGTGACTGGATCGGCCAGGTCAGATGGGGTCGGATAAGGACATATGTGTGTAAAAGTGTGTTTGTGTGTACGCACATAGAGTAAGGCTATCGTGTTCACTTCCCAAGCAACTCCACTAGGACTACTGAAAGCCGGACGTGCAACAAACTCCTAACAATCTATTCGTGAACACAAAGGTGATGAAAGATGACAGGATAGTGAACGCATCATTTTAAAACATGCCAGTTAAGTGTGTGAGATGCTCCATTAGATACAGCGGGTGAGAAGGTAAGAAAACTCATTAAGTCACTTATCACCTCGTTACATACACAAACGGGCACTCAAAGGCTGGCCATGTTACATTAGCCTGTGATCACCGAAAGGATGCTTTTGAATTTGAGGCGGGCACACTGACAGACATATAGCAGAGCAAGATATCACCCACATGTATAAATACATTTGTGCACAAACACATTTACACACACACACAAAAACGCAAATACACACAGCATGCCAAGGCTCCACAAATCTCCCTCTTCCTACATGACATGTCTGTCTGTGTCCGTCACACCATCAGACTTTTGGATAAATAGCTAACGTGGTCACGTATTGCTATGGAAACTCTATTCTTCGCTAAAACCAGCGCCTGTCATCACAAAGATTACCACAGCTGACTGATGACCCAACAGCAGACTGTGTAAATGTGGACGGCACACACACACACACACACACACACACACTCTCTCAAAGGAGAAAGCTGAGCTCTCCTGTTTTGGTGAGTGTGGGCTGATCGGCAGGAGCTACTACAGATTTATTACATTCTACATTTGTTCGCCAGATTATAGATATTACAAACATGCACTTAGCTCTGGGCAAGACACACACACACACACACAAATGTTTTTTATTTTTTATTTTGATAATATAATATAATATAATATAGAAATTAATAAAGGGATAAATAAATATAATATGACATATATTATATAGGGATGCACAATATTAGTTTTTGCAGATATCCGATGTGCCGATCATTTTCAACTCGTTTTGGCTGATAACCGATGCAGATACCGATACAGATTTATTTCCTTTTGTTTGGGAACAACAGCAAGTGTTTATAATGTCCTGTGCAGAGATTATTAAAAAATTATTTTTAATTTTGGTTAGTTTCTAGCAAGAATTTACTTAATTAATTAAGCAATATCAAAGTTCTTGTATAATTGGAGTACATTAAATGCTTTGAAAATAACTATAAATGAACCACTGCATTTATTTTTTCAGACAGATGCAGTGGTAACCTTTACATTTTATTTGAAGATTTAACATTTGTAGACAATCTAAAACAGTAGAGGACCGGAGTCCAGCAGAGTTTAGCTCCAACCCTGCTCCAACACACAGACCATGTAGTTCTCTAATAAGCCTGAAGGACTTGATCAGTTGGATCAGGTGAGTTTAATTAAGGTTGAATCTAAACTCCAGCCCTCCAGGAACTGAGTTTGACATTCCTGGTCAAAAGCAAAAGAAAATATTTTTTTTAACATATGCATCATCAAGGCTGCAATAAAAGGTAATGTTGTGAAATATTTTTACTACTTAAAATTACTGTTTTCTATTTTAATATATGTTAAAATTTAATTTATTGAAGTGGCAGCAAAGCTGAATTATTAATAGCCATTCCAGTCTTCAGTGGCACATAATCCTAATAAGATGATTTGATGCGCAATAATTTTTGTAAAATGATTTTCAATGCTGCTTAATATTTCTGTGTAAATGTCAATTTTTCTGGATACTGTTTAAAAGTTCAAAAGGACAGGATTTGTTTGAAAGAAAAAAAACTGCAACATTATAAACGTCTTTAGTCTTAAACCTAAAATATTAATTTCTTTAAAAGAAAAGTCTTTTACTGACACCAAACATTTGAGCGGTAGAATATATCACGGTCTACAAAGAAAGTAGTTTTAATAAATAGTACTTCACATACTAATTTCAAAAAGTATTATGTAGTATCTGGTGCCTGTTCATGCCTGTTTATATTATATATAGTACATTTATCTTCTATTCTCAACAGACAGACAAGACAGGTCAAAAGCTCAGTACACACACACACACACACACACACACGTTTGTTTTTGGGAAAAGTGGGGACATCCCATAGGTGTAATGGTTTTTATACTGTACAAACTGTATATTCTATGGCCCTACACCAACCCTACACCAAACCCTAACCCTCGGGAAACTTTGTGCATTTTAACTTTCTCAAAAAAAGTCATTCTGTATGATTTATAAGCGTTTTGAAAAATGGGGACATGGGTTATGTCCTCATAAGTCACCCTCTCCTTGTATTACCTTTGTCATACCCATGTCATTATACAGAGTTGTGTCCTGATATATCACAAAAACAAGAGCACACACACACACACACACACACTATATTCCTTCTCCTCTGTTTCCGAAATGATGTGTTACAGTTGTACACTTTTCTCTGCTTACAGATGCCATTTGGCAAACGGTCTCTTTCTCTTGACCACAAACTCTCACACACACAGAATCTTTCTTCTGTTTCACTTGTTCCCTCAGTCTTTTTAAAGCAAAACTCAGCAAGAGTATCTTTAAGTGTATGTGTGTCCATGTGACATATGCTGCCCTAACAACTGGTGTTTTTACTGGCAAACCCCAACATTACAAAACCAAAGGGCCTTTGTGCGCTTACAGTTTTCCATCCAATAATGTACAGCATATATGGTCTTTCCTGCTTATTAATAATTTGCGATAGAAATAAAAAAAGTGTGCGCACGTATGACTCTGGATAAATAAATCAACAGCTGTGACAGATACTGAAACATCGGTTAGCTTTACAGGACAAAACCGAAGACAAGCAAAAAAAGAGAATCAGAAAGAAAGAGAGTCAGAAAGAGAGAGAGAGAGAGAGAGAGAGAGAGAGAGAGAGCAAATATGAATTATTTATGAGTGGAATAACATGACAGATGTCATGGATATTTTCATTTCCAGTAAGTTAATGCAACTCACAAACACACACACACACACACACACACACACACATTTACACACTAGAACTTTGCATCACTTCAAACAGTGCGGTCTGGACTTCCTCTCACGCTCTAATGAACAAACAAGGTCTGTCTTGAGTCTCGAGTCTCACACACACAAACACACACTCACACCTGCACTGCTGTGGGACTCAATCTGATTTATTTATACATGTTTCATGTCACTTTTTTGTCATTTTATAGTCTAATTCCCTTGACAGGAACACAGTATGAACATGCTAGTCATGGACAACAAAACCCACAAAGGTCTGACTTTATAAATAGGAAGAAATCAAAATTTATTGTAAAACTCATGTGCAGACTTGAAATGATAGTTCACACTAAAATGAAAATTTTGTCATCATTACTCACCATCATATGATGCCAAACCTCTATGACTTTGGGTTTCTGTTTCTACAAAGAAAGTCAATGGTCTCCAAAACAACATTAGACCCAACTCTCACTTATTGTATAGACACACGCACTAAAAAAACAAACAAACCCACCATAATAGTTGAAAAAAATATATTCTTTTGTGTTCCACAGAAAAAAAGAGGGTCATACAGGTTTGAAACGATGACAGAATTTTCATTTTTGGGTGAAATATCCCTTTAACTATAGTCACAGCAGTGTGTATTATTATTAAAATCAGTCTTTATAGTGAAAACTGTGTATCTTTGTTTAACGGCAAACACAAATCAAACACATACAAACTTAAATGCTGCTTTTTTTTGGTGAGGATTAACGTTGCGGTAACGTCGTGTCACTGTAAAACCCGGCCGTATGGAAAACTGGTGTGCTAACATGGAGGAAAGTGGGAAAATGTGGGCTGTTGCAAACCGTGGTACACAGTCATGAATGGCACAACACACACACACACACACACACACACACCCCTCGTTACTTTCTGCGGTGAGTCAACAGAGGGTTAGATTTACTTATTTGGTCTCGATGTTGCAAAAGACAAAAACTCGGACGCTTATTATAGAAGCTGTCAGGGGAAATATGCGACTCCACTGAATGATGGAGTGTGAATAAATATGCATGTGTGTGTGAGTGTCTCCACTGTAATGACAGACTTTGGCTGCTGACTACGCAAGAGAAAAATGAAATGGACAGAAAAAGGAGCGACATAGGAGGTCTGTAACTCAGTGAGAAAAGACAAGGTGAGAGGTGACGGAGGGGTCAGCCAGGTCTGGGATCAAGAGCATGTGGGTGTGACTCCACACTAAGAGAAAACAGACGTTAGCTGAGGGAGCTTGATATTACAGCGGCGTTATGGACGTGGTGAGTCTTCATATCTATTCCAGAGAATGAACAGACCGCAGACCATTAGACTGGATCCGTCCCTAGAGCCATTAATTCAAAAAGAAACGGTGCGTGTGTGCAAAGGAAGAAAGAGACACACAAGTTTTGTTCCAAAACCTAGTGGGCTGTCTTTCTGCCCGCCGCCTACGTAGGCAACATTCTAACTGTAATGGAACCTCAGAAATTACCAATTCGGAACGCTCTACATAGGCAGAAGGGTAGTACAAAAATAGTATTCTGACGTAATTAGAATTCTGACGTTAGCATGTTGCTAAGCTAATTGTGAAATAGATAAACAACGATAAACAAACATGTAGACTGCATTTTAAATTTCACTTCGATTTTACATATTGTTAGTATATACACACAAGCATTCAAAAGTCTATGGTCATGAGGATTTTATTTATTTATTTTGAAAGATTTAATACTTTTATTCAGAAGACGCATTAAACTGATCAAAAGTGAGAGCAAATACATTTATAATTGTTACAAGATTTTTTTTTTTTTTCAAATAAATGCTGTTCTGTTAAACTTTATATTCAAATGAACCCGAAAAATAACGTATTATGGTTTCCACAAACATTAAACCGTACAAACAGCAGAAGAAACTTTCCCGGAGCGGCAAATCGTCATATTAGAATGATTTTTGAATGATCATGTGACACTGAAGGGTAATGATGCTGAAAATTCAGCTTTGGCATCACAGGAATAAATTACATATTAAAACAAATTAAAAGGTATTTTTGACTAAATAAATGCAGCATTGGATAATATAAAATATATATATTTTTTACAAAAATAAAAATACCTTACTGCAATGATTTATTTTTTAACTGAACTTGTCTTTTGTTTAAAAAGAAAAAAATACAATTCTAAATTTAAGAATTGGTAACAGCTTTGAATAACTACACACTAAACATTTTTTTTGTGGCGTCATACTCATGATATAATATCCCCCCTGTTGATTCCTGCCCTTAAATTCTAAGGTGATGCCACCTTAGAATTTGACCAAAATGGAGTATCTTTGGAGGAATCATGTTTAAGAATCTGAACTTTCCAACAGCCTTCGAGTCAGGAACGTGCCTAAGAGGCCTAAAAATGCTGCTTCCATAATCAGCTCAATCAGTTTTGGTATAAAGCCACAAAGATAAAAACACCCTGGTAGTCTATGCATATGAGCAACAGAAGAGCTTCTTAACCCGCTGAGGCGGTATCGGCATGTTTATTTTCTGTCCTGCACTGCCAAAACACAGGCATGATAACAGAACAATGTGATAAAATTCATCGCTTTCATCCACTTTCTAAAATTCTCCTCCACTCAATAATTCTTTTCCTCCTTTCCTTATCTCTCCTCTCCCTCTCTCTCATATCTTCAGCTCGGTGAGAGGCTGAAAGTTGAGGATTCTGGTTACAGAGGGCATGTGAAGAGAGGAGTGAAAAAAAGGGAAAGAACGAAATGAGACCATCTGCTTTCATCCTCAACACAGCGGGGAAGATCTCAGCCATGTCAATCACACAGACAGCCAGCTGCCACACACACACACATGCACAAACACACACATGCATGTCTCACGATGGAATAAACCCATATTCATCATCATCATCATCATCATCATCTCACACACGTCGAGGAGTCTAATAGTCGCTCACAAACACGTATGACCCCGTCTCCCCACAGAGAGCTTTACACAAGTTCAGGAATGCCCTGTGTTAAATGCTCAGCTAAATCAACCTTAAAATCAGCTCTTTCCCCAGATCACCTTACATATTGTGGGTGTGTACGTGTGTGTATCTGTGTGTTAGCAGGTTTTAAAGCTTGTAGTCCAAGTTCTCCCTCATGAAATGAGAGAATGAATGCGTGCACACACACACACACACACACATACATTAAGGTGGTCTCAGCTTGCAGCTGTGTTTATTTATTCTGCTGGATGCTGGCCACGGAAGTTTAAGGTCTCCACCTCCTACCACCCGCCACCCCCCAAAAAACACAACACAAACACAAAACCAGCCACTTTATACCAAATAGCCCTCAGAGCACCAATTGCTACAATCCCCTACAACACCCGCTGCCTATCACAGAAAATACCTAACTAGCACAGACTATGTGCTTTTGGTCTGCTATGGGATTTCGGTTTTGTTACTATTAATATATAGACTACACTAACAGTTAGCATGTTTTACACACAAAATGGCCAGTGCTCATTGAGTAGAGTAGGAGAGTAAGTCCATATATAGCTGCAATAAAATAAGTACATTGTAGATGCTTAAGGATTAAAATAAAATGTTGAAAAATAATAATTTTCCATCTTAATTTTACGTGATGGGGTTGAGTTGTTAAGCTTGACAGTGACTGTAATTTGCCTAAAAATATGAATAAAAAGTATGATCCTACTAACCATTTTCTGCACCACTATTAAAGAGACCTGAATGACGTCATTTCTGGTAAATTATGTCTCATATGGATGGAGAGTAATTTATTATGGGCGTAGAATGGTTAGTGTGAGGGTTGAGTTGGGACATGACTTCGAAGTGACTTTTTTTTTAATATAAAATATTTAGCAGTTTTGTAAGAAAGGAATACAAATAAATACTTCCCAAAGCTATAGCCACTGCATATTTTGTGAATCATTTTCAAAATACAAACTAAGTGAAGTGCCTTAGGGACATGACAAAATGTTAATTATAAGAAAAAAATTATTTAAATGCTATAATTATTTGTATTCATTATAATACCAAAATATTGTTAAAAGCTTTTAAAGTTTTAAGCCTGCAACTGTCTTATTCTCAAAAAGGCTGCATGGTATTACAGTGAACATGGTATAACAAAAACTTTTGTATTTTAATACATTTTAAGGTTTCATCCTGATGCATACATATTTTTCAGTTTTTTTTTTTTAATGTATAGACAATTAAAAATAGTTATGTGAAATAGAAATGTAAAAATAATATTATAAATGTCTTTACTGTCACTTTTGTCAATTTAACGGGTCCCTACATTTGCTAACATGTTTGTGTGTGTGTTGGTCTAGATAAACCCTAAATCGTAGGGACTAAATGTACATATTTTTTGGTCCCCATGAGAAAAACAGCTTATAAATTAAATGATCACTAAATTATACATATATTATTTTGAAATGTTTTCCTCAGGTTTAGGGGTAGGGGATAGATTTTACAGTTTGTACAGTACAAAAAGAATAATTTTTCACCATAAAAGCCCAAAGTGTGTGTGTGTGTTCTAAAATGTGAATATCCTATTGGTCGAAAATTTCCAGCTGGTTTCCTAGTCTCCTCTGAAAACAATCTTTTTGGAAAATCCTATGCAGTCTTCTCACAAAAAACTACGGCCATGAAATAAGACTCTCTCTGAGTAATGGGCCATTGCAGGTACAGTTGGTCACCGAGCTAATGAGAGATTTGACTGGCCATCGGGTTCTCATAAAGACCAGCATGATTCAGCTTCAAGCTCTCTTTAGTACACAACTGGTTGGCGGTGAGGATGGATGTGTGAGGTGAGAACGAGGACAAAATCATTTTGTTGCTGGAGAAACAAAGCGATCTAAGGTGAAATCATCTAAAAAATAACAAAAACATCAGCAAACTAAGACTCCTTTGAGAGTTTCGCGCTATCAGCTCAGCCTGTGTGTTTTCACAGGAATCTTTGAACTTCACTTCATTTGCGCCCTGATTTTATGTATGTTTTTAGTGGAGGCCTGAAAGTCTGAATTCCATAAAACTATAAAGCTTCAAGTTTCAATCGGCTTATTAAGTCATACAAGCAGCGGACCAATTAAAACTGTGCACGGGTTCAAGAGTTTACACAAACATCCACTGTTGATCTCCCACTGCTTCCACTACATGGAGTCTTATCTGTACACGTATACTAAAAAGCATACACTCGGGCACACAGACATGCATAGCAAAAGCCCTGATCTGCGATAAAATACCATTTAAAAGGTTTGGGCCGTCAAGTCTTTTTTGCTCACCATGGCTGCATTTATTTGATCAAAAACACAGTAAAAACAGTAATATTGTGAAATATTACAATTTTAAATAACTGTTCTCCATTTGAATATATTTCAAAATGTAATTTATTTATGTCATGCCAAAGCTGAATTTTTTAGCAGCTATTACTTCAGCTTTCAGTGTCACACGATCCTCAAGAAATCATTTTAATATGCTGATTTGGTGCGTAATAACTTATCTTATTATTATCAATGTTGAAAACAGCTGTGCTGCTTTATATTTTTGTGGAAACAGTGCTACACATTTTTCAGGGAAATAGAAATCTTTTCTAACATTATAAATGTCTTTACTGTCAAACCTTTGAACAGTAGTGTACACACACGTCTGATTTGGAGATAAAAATATATACAAGTTAAAACAGTAATAGTTGCTGACATGTTCAAAAGTATGTCTATTGCAACAAACTCATGCTGTCAAACATATCTCTCACTGAAGATTTCACACAGACTCAAATAGCGTGTGGAAGAATCATGGAGTTGAGGCCTTCAAGAGGTGCAGAGCGGAGATCAACATTGTGAACAAAAGATGATTGAAGTACTGTCTGTCTGGAAAAATGTAATCCTAGGAGTCTGACAGAGGATTTTTAAATTTTTGTAGTTTGCCTGGAGGTAAAATACATGGAGTAGAATACATGGACTGTTCCTGTAGTGAACCGCAACGCTCTACTCAATCTCTACACACATGCACGACTCTCACAAATATACACACGCTCACAGCTTTGGTCCGATTTCCCGAAATCTGCCCCAGTGCTGAGCCACATAAACCTGGCTGCATGATTCAGCCGCCTGGAATACCAGCGTTCCCACAGGAAACCTGGAGCAGCTCACACATGCATGCACACACTCATACACACTCACAAACACACACACACACTAACCTAAAGCTCCCACTCTGGCAAAAACTGAAAGGAAAACAGGTCTCTCTAATCCAGGATAAACATGACTGCACGGCTGTGCACTCAGAGGGTAATTACAAGCAAATCGAAAAAGAAAGTGTAATGTCAAAATACACATTACATATGACAGACCAAACTGAATGCATGGTTATAAATAGTTGTTGTAATAGTCGTAAATGAGAACATAGAACTTTATATTCAGGCAAACTGGTGAACAAACTTATTTCCATATTTCATTTAAACAGTAGGCATGGTATTATCATGGCTTAAATTTT
This sequence comes from Carassius gibelio, assembly GCF_023724105.1. Classification (NCBI taxonomy): domain Eukaryota; kingdom Metazoa; phylum Chordata; class Actinopteri; order Cypriniformes; family Cyprinidae; genus Carassius; species Carassius gibelio. The sequence goes on along the minus strand of NC_068390.1, from coordinate 17,182,654 downwards.
GTAAGATATATATCAAAATTCCTTGCCAGCTGTGCACATCATAGTGCTCCGAACTCATATATTTTAAATTCTAAATGTTTTTGAAAGAAGCCTATTTTGCTTATCAAAAAATACAGTAAAAGAGTAATATTATGAAAATTTTTTACAATTTAAAACAAATGTAATCAAATGTAATATACGTTTCAATGTCATTTATTTCTTTGATGGCAGGAGCTGAATATTCAGCAGCCATTGCTAAAGTTTTCAGTGTTACATGATCTTCAGAAATCCTCCAGAATACAGATTATAAAGTTGAACGCTTTCTCTTAAAGTGGTCATTAGATGCAATTTAAATGTTTCCTTTCTCTTTGGAGTGTTACAAGCTCTTGGTGCATGAAGAAGATCTGTAAAGTTGCAAAGACTAAAGTGTCAGATCCAAAGAGATATTCTTTATAAAAAAAGTTAAGACTCTGCCACCCCCCCTAAAACGGCTCATTCAAACACGCCCCCACATGTCAACATCACTATGTGAAAATATTTGCGTAATGCCGGCCAAATATACACGCAAAGAAAGAAGGCGTGGTTTCAGTTACTATAGTTAGTGTTGAAGCAGCCATGTAAGGGAGATGCTGTGTGTTTCTAGGCGAAAGCAAAAGCACTTTATTTGGCCTTCCGAAAGTAGATGCATTTAGGAAAGATTACTTACAACAAAGACTATAGAATACTTTACTTACAACAGAACAGCAACGCATTTTATGGACGACCGTTTCGTGAACCTAGGAGAGGAGGTCATTCTGATTTGCTACGACAATCTGGTGCTTCTGAATCAGCTACTGATAGAATGTTTTGTTATTAGTTTAAGTATTTGTTATTTTGCGTGTTGTGTGTGAGCTTGTGTATGTGTGAGAGAGAGAAAGAAAGAGAAAAAGAGAGAGACGGTCACACAGTGGAGTCATCTGTCTTAACCGTCCTGGTTTGTGTACTGCAAACACATACGAGCTTCATCACTGTGTCTGTCACACTACTCTGTTCCACTTTCGAGCTTGAACTGATGGTAAAACTAAGGACATTATTAACTGTCTTTACATTTCATTTGAAAGATGAAGCGCATGATTATGGAAAGGGGCGTTACATTTCTGACGAGTGGAGTGCTTGTGGTGTTCGGCCAATCACAATGCACTGGGTCAGTTGGCCAGTATATACAGTATATACATATATTATTTATATATATTATTTTTTCTTTTATATATATTGTGCATGGAAGAAAACCACGTTAAATATGTTAAGTCCTCAACTGAAGACCGAATGTTTGAGTGTGTTCAAGTACCTCCACATAATCTTTGGCATGGCCCCAGTCTCGCATGGAGTCCAGATTGCCCAGGCTGAAGCACTGCAACTGCCCAAGATGGATCTTCGCCACAGAGCGACTGATCTTCCTAGTTACAAAATTTGAACCTGAAAAAACATGTACACACAGATCAGAAACATTATCATGAAGCATTCATCCTGCCTTGTCAGTCTTTTTCACTCTCGTTTCGTCTTTTTGCATTCTTTATTCTTTCCTTGGCTTGTACCTGTCAATTTCATTAATTTTTGACCCCCCCCCCCCCCCAAAAAAAAAAAAACATACACATGTCAGTGCAAATTTGCATGTTTCGGCCAAAGTGAATAGAGAACTGTGGCCATCAATCTGTCCTTCTCATTCACACAGGCAGAAACACACACTAACAGTCACACACAGGGATAAAATCAGACTCTTGTCTAGTCAGTGGACCACCCCAGAGAATCTGTAAGCCAGTCCAAAGTCCTACTGTGCTGCCAGATACACACACACACACACTTCATCTGTGGGAAACCTTGGATGCTCTCATGTCCTGCTGAGTTGTGCTATAGCTTGAATCAGACAGAGGTGGGAGTTCTGGACGAAAACCTCCACCGCCTATGATATCAGGCCCAGGTCAGAGCAGAAACACACTTCTAGTTTAAGTGTATAAGTGAACGACGCCTATTACGCTCTTGACTTAGGCTGAAGCCTGCATGTGTGTGTGATTTTGGCCGTAAAAGCTTTCTGGAGAGAATCAGCAATGCCGGGAAGATCATGCCCTATAATTGCAAAACAAAAGTCAACAAAATTGGGGAGGTCTTAAACCTTTTTTTCTGCTTGCCTAGTCAGGCTAGATTTCTACCTGATCTGCTACTATTGTTTTCCACTGCGCCCAGCATTTAAAATTATTTTATATTTTTATACTTACACTTATAATTGTAAATGTATAATAAATATACAATTGCTGTAAGGTTAAATATTTAGTTCCCATAGCTAAAACGGCAAATGGTCATGGATTTGTTTCCCAAGGAACGCAAGAACTGATGACATGTCTATAACTCACTACGTCACTTTGAATAAAACTATCTTCCAAATATATAATTGTATTTATTTTAAAATGATTAACACATTTAGATTCCTGTAGCTCAAACAGTAGATCATTGCCAAAACACACACATTTGCCAAGGTTCACTTCCCAGGAAATGCATGAACTGATAAAATGTAACACTTTAAAAGCAGTGCAAGTCACTTCTTTATTAAAAGAAATGCATAAATGTAAACTTAATTATTTAAAAGCATTCAAAAGGTAGACATGGATCATGGGTTTTATTCTCAGGGAAAGCATTAACTGATTAAAAAAATCTTTACTGATGAGCCCTGATCTGCAATGTGACTTGAAATTAAATGTAAAAAAAGTCATAAGTGGACACTCTTTCCACTTACGGGATGTCCGTCATAGGCCCCCCGTGCACAGGCCTGCTGCTACCACAAAGGGCTCTTTCTAATCCGCTCTAAACGTAGCTCACGACCAGGTGTGTGAGCTTGGCATGAAAAGAAGGGTTTAAAATACCACACTGTAAACAGCCAGGTCAATCCATCGTCACAGACAAACCACGGAGGGGGCCGAGGATCTGATTTCTGTTCACTCGTTTAAAAAAAAATAAAAAATGCGTGGGGAAAAGTAAATCTAAGCAGACTGACCAAAGAATGGTCCACAATAATGGTCTGGCTATGCATCTGTGTGCAAGTGTGTTTAAAAGTCCAAGACAGCCCATTTCCGTACACTGACTCCTGTTTCCAGTCGGAGTGTAATTAGGCCGTCTCTTAGCACATGGTGGGAAGCCGTGACGAGGAGCAGAGTCACAGGGAGTCGACCGCAGCTCGCTCACATCAAGACTAAAACAACCCAGTTTAGGGCTGGCTTAGACCCTGATTATGCGGACGGGATCGCGGCAAAGCCTCTAAACAGGCTGCAGACCTGCAGGTGTGCAGGTTAGCGGCAGAAGGTGCCCAGGGGCTGTCAGTGCACATTTTAGGAGTAATGACAGAGGGTAACGTTGAGTATCTAGGCGAGATTTCTAACGGATGGAAAGACTCCAAATCCGCCAAACCAGGTGGAAATAAATTGCAGTCAATATGTCTGGTCTATCAGTCACTGACACTCAGACATTTCCAGCACGTGAAAAACGTCTGTACAAGGCCCTGTTCCTGTTTCTTGACACATGTCTGAACACACATTCATGCAGATGTACACGCAACCATCGGATTGCCACGTTCATTTAAACAAATGACAAAAACACATAGAAGCGCCCTGCTATCTTTCAGAACTGGCAAAGCAGAAAAACAGTTACAGCGCTCAATAATACGGTTAGCCCACTGGAGGCCATTATGAGTTTCAGACCAGCAGACTGTACTGCCACTTGTCCTATTGGGTCAGTGCTATATCATACTTTTTTGTAAGCATGTAACATGCATTATTGAGCCTTGGAAGCTTAAACTTAGTTTTCTGTGACTTTTAGTTGAAAATTGTATCTAGGTGTTTTCAGTATAGCTACATACACAATAATACATTATTATTCAAAATGTTCTTATTAAAGAAAAATTAACATTTGCTTAAAAAAAACTGACATTTATATTTGTGGAAACTGTATGATAATAAAGATATTTTTTTAATACGAAATTAATAGCATTTAAAAATGTCAAAAATTATTAATGTAAAATAATTATGTTCTTAGTACAATATATAAAAGTTTTTTTTTATAATAAACTATTATAAAAATGCTTAAATGGTGTGTGGAAGGGTTTCGTCTTTCTTAAAATATTTTTATCAAATAAAATTTACAATATAATACAAAAATAATTATGTAAGGGCCTGTGAAAATATAAAAAATAATTAATGTTAAATAATAATGTTCTTAGTACAATATATAAAAGTTATTTTTTTTTTATAACAAAAAAACCATTGGACATCGCACACCTGAAAAATCATAGGTAGTTACATAACACAAAATAAATTATATTATAAAATAAACTAAATTATTATTAAAAATGCTTAAATGGTGTGCGGAAAGGTTTCGTCTTTCTTAAAATATTTTTATCAAATAAAATGTACAGTATAATAAAATAATAATTATGTAAGGGCCTGTTAAAATATTGGCAGGTCAAGTAGAAATCTGAACAATTAGCCCAACCAAGCAATCAGAAAAAAACGTATTGTTGAGCCCCAAGTAACCAACCATGTCAGCTTTTGGGAGCGCATGTGGAAGTGTGTGTCAGAGAGAAAGAGAGTGAGAAACAGAAAGCAAGAGACATTCAAGGTGAGGAGAGATGTTTCATTTGAGACATTAAAGAAGCTTCTCATTCACTTCCCTTCTTTCTTGCCATGACAACATGACAACACAAACACAGGTGTGTGAGACGGGATGACGAGTGAAAGAGCAAAACATCTCAGGGCTCATCAAGCAGTGTGCACACGTGTGTGTGTGTGTCTGCGATAGGTGAGAGGTCCATTGACACCTTCATACACCTTCCGTCCTTCTCACCTGGAGAGGTTTAACTTCTTAAAACGCTCGTCTTTCAACAGGAAAGAGGGAAAGTGAGCGAACAAAAAGACGAGAGATGAGAGTGTAATAGAGGAGCCCTTAGATGTCGTCTGATTGACTGGCACGACCGTTTCTCTCGTCTGCAGCTTCACTCACTGTTATTAGACAGACGAACCTGAATAGGTGTCAAAGTGTAACTGCTTTCACATGCGCACACACCCCAGACGTCTCTGTGGTGGATTTGTAACAGATTATTTTACTCTTCTCCTATTCCGTAAACTCTTTCAGAGCAAGTTTGTTTATTGGTAAAAGTAGACACTGGCTGAAATTCCGAAGTGAATTCCAAAGCAGATTAACTCATCATCGCCAACCCGCCCAATGAGCGGAGACTCCCACTGAGATCGGACAGGAAATGAAGTTGGCTTTTTTTCACACTATCCCATCCATCTCTCTCCCGGTCCAGCTATATCTCACCCTCCTCCAACCCTGTACTCCCTCTTTCCTCATCTTCCTTCAACATATACGCACACACTTAGACAGTCTAGTTGGCTATGTTTGTGCTTAAAAATGCTAGCGGATGACATCACCGCTCTTCCTGTGCTCTGGGGTTGTGGGTGGGGGCACAGAACAACACTCTTGTTGTTGAGAAGATGTCATGGCTGCATCCTTTACCAAATGTTGTGTCATGATAATCCCCTGTAATCCAATCAAAATGGGTTTGGCCACACATACAACATTCTCCCTGGACTCTAGCATCACTTCTAGCATCAGTGTAGTCTGTAGAGCTGACATATTGTATGTTTCATAACTAATAATCATAACCTGAGCCATCTTGAGATCTAGATAAGTGGGATTCTGTGACTCCACAAAACTATCAGTCCCATTACAATATCTACACTTTAAGCACTTATAACGGGAGAGATCCATTACCGTTTCAGGACACGCACTTGCAGTGTAAATAGTTCTGTCACGCCAAAACTGTCATCAAGGCATAAATAAGGTTTGTGGCATATTCCCACCTTAGAGGTTCCATCTAGTAGCAAATATTTGATATTTGAGCAAACTTTGGAAGCTTTATGCCTAAAAAGGGCAATTTAATCCAAAACTGTTGTAGTCTACAAATGAAGTGAATTTGTTTCCTTAAAATACATATTTGCATGTGTAGTGAGCTTTACGGTAACGTAAAAAAAACTAAAAAATTCATTATGCTGAAAACTTTGGGGTCAGTAAGATTTTACATTCTAAAGAAATCGATTCTTAGATAATGACAGGTAAGACATTTCTACTGCTCCCA